>NC_050574.1:339180373-339506017 GCF_011100635.1 Trichosurus vulpecula | reverse complement strand
CCATCAGTCTGAGTCAAATTGACTTTTTTTTTATATCGACACAATTTCTCCATCTGGAAAACGAGTTTCAATAGCTAGCTACTGGCAGTTACTCTGCCTAAGTGGATCCTAAATTTTCATACTTGATTTGTAAAGGTTTCTTTGTAGAATGAATTATCTGGTTACACCATTATCTAAGGATATCCTGTACTTATTAGCACAAACTTTTCAGGACATACCTTTTTGTTCATGAATTGCCCCAGCCTAGGAAACCATCACCACGTGGCCACCCTACCGGTAAAGAGCCAGGCCATTCCTCAGTCAGACAGGGGACACATCTGCCCTTGGAATGGAACAGTGCTTAAAGCCTTTCCACATTGGCAGAACTGGCCAAAGTTTGTGCCTTATAGTCACAGCCAAAAAGACAAAGATCACCTCAGTGCCGTGGTGAGGAGGATTTATTGGAGAATTTGAACAAGAATCACATAGAATGAAAATTATAATAAATAACATTTATATAGGACCTACTGTGCTCCAGGTGCTATAGTAAGTACTTTACAATTATCTCATTTAATCCCTAGGAGAGAGCCCCAGGAGAGGTAGGTGTGCTATCATTATTTGATAAATGAGGAAACCAAGGCAAACAGGATTAAAGTGATTTGCCCAGGGCCACATAGCTATGACTGAGGCTGGATTTTGAAATTCAGTCCTTCTGACTCTAGGCCAGGTGTTCCACCCATGGTGCCACCTAGCTGCCCCAAAGTTGAAAAGGCATGAATGAGTTACAGCTTTAACCACTGAAGGGCGTGCTCACATCACTGAGATCAAAGATCCGTTCAACCTTCAGGTACTATTATTTACCTCCAAAAGATCTGTAGAATAATAATTATTTATATATATATATATATATATATATATATATATATACATACATACATATGCATACACACACACACACACACACACACACACACACACCCCAGAGAGGCTAAGAAAAGTTCTGTGCATGTACACACACATGTCTCATAACATAGAGTACATATGGAATTTTTTAGTCTGGATCTATGGTTTTATTGATGTAGGGAACTCCCATTATAGAAACTCCAATGATGCAGTTCTTCAGCTAATCTAGAACTTGAGTCTTAGAGCGCTGCCTGGGGCCCTGAGACACACAGGAAGTGACTTTCCTAGGATTACATAGCTACTATGTGCTAGAAACAGGACTTGAACCCAGATCTTCCTGATGCCGAGACTGGCCTTCTGCCCACTATGCCAATCTTCCTTTATTGTATTCATTATATAGTAGTAATAATGCTAGCTAACATTTGCATAGTGCTTTAAGTTTTGCCAAGCCCTTAACAAATATTGTGTCATTTGATCCTCACAACCACTCTGGGAGGAAGGTACTGTTATTATCCCCATTTTACAGATGGGGAAACTGAGGCAAACAGTGGTTAAGTGACTTGTCCAAGATTGCACAAATAATAAGTGTGTGAGGCGAAATTTGAACTTGGATCTTCCTGACTCCAGATCCAGCACTCAACCCATTACACCACCTAGAGTACTCTCTCTCTCTCTCTCTCCCCCCCCCTCCCTTCCCCGCCCTCTCCCCCCTCATTCCACCCCCTGAATATGTGTGTATATACATATGCACACACATATCTTGGAACAGACTCATGATTTGATAAGCACAGGGAATTCCCCCATGAGGAAAGTCCCTCCAGTCAATGCAGGTTGAGACACTACAACATGTATAGTCTTAGAGAATTCCCTGGAGAAGTTAAGTGACTCGCCCAGTGTCATACAACTGGTGTACATCAAAGGTAAACCTTGGACCTCAGCTTTCTTGAGTGAGGCCAGCTCTTTACTACGCCACATTCAGAGTGTGTGTGTGTGTGTGCGTGTGTGTGAGTGTACATATTCTATGTTCTTGATGACTTTGACTGGTTGCCAGGGCCAGCCTAGGAGTCTAGCTTATTTCAGAGAGGCTCATCACCAGGTTAGCCACAGGTGATGAATTTTTGGGCTGAGAAACTCTCAGAGCTCATCTATTAAAAATCAGTGTGAGAAGTATCTACACCAATGAAATCATGGATTCTTAAAAGTATAAACATTATATATTCCCAGACCTTACAGTCCTATATATGCATATATGTGTATGTATAACATGTCAAATATATCAGTCACTTCTGTCTCCTAATGGAAGAATGCTATTTCCATATTTCTCTAGGCCTTCTGTGTATTTGTACAGTTTTTTCATTAGCTGTGCAGGCTGTGGTGGTCTCAGATCATGATTCCATCCATCCCTAGCAATCATAGCCTTGATTCCATCCAACCTTAGCAATCTTAGCCTTCTAATTCTTAATGCTGAAGCAAAAGGCCAACTCTGTACACACCCATGGGAGAGGCAGTGTCACCTCATTACTTTTATCCCTTGAAGATCATGGTACCCTGTGTGCAGTGTTGTAACCAGTCCAACTGGTATTTAAAGGCAAAAAGTCTTCACTGGTATGAGACTGTGTGAGTATCTGTCCAGAAACCATGACTGATGATAATACTTCTGTGAGGTGAACTTTTTACTTAATTTCTCTCTGAACTTTAAGCAGACTTGGTTCTCAGCACTTCAGCTAACACCCTGGCAACACAACCTTTGAATGTGGCAGTATGAAATGGTAGAGCTACTTGGGTAGCACTGTACATTTTGGGGCATACTCAGCTCCTATTCCTGTATTCAGGAAACATTTGTCCTTCTCAGTTAGTCAGAGCACATGGAGTTACGAGATAAGACTCAGGTCAGTGCTATTAGCAGTGTGCAGATAGTAAAGAAAGATTGGTCCTTGTGAAATTTGTTGTCATTTTCTGGGTGTGGGGTTGTAAGGAGGTTGTCCCACTTGGTCACAAGCCCTACTGTGGATTAACTATCCTAGAGAGCGTTTGCCTAAGAGTTTATTTTCTTTGTGGACTGTCTAAAAGGAGAGGGAATAGTATCATCAGAATCAGCCCAAGTAAGCTTGGCTGTCAGTGTGACAGCGTCTATAGAGAGTGAAAGTTTGCCTTCAAATAGCCAATTTCAACAGGAGGAACTCTATCAAAAACAGAAAAGAAAGATGATGCCTTTGAGGCACATGTTGGAGAAAGAGGTGCTGTTCCTAACCCCCAAGCTGTTGATGCATATACCATGTATCTTGTAGATCTATGTATGTTGCTCCATCAGTCAATCAGCAAGCATTGATTAAATGCCTTCTATGTGCTAGGCAATGACAATGCAAAGACAAAAATGAAAGTCTCTTCCCTCAAGGGGCTTGCATTGTCTTTGAATGTAATGATAACCTGGGAGTGACCTAGAATGGAAAAGGATTCTGGGATGATGAATGTGAAGGGGCATTGCCTAGACATTCCTGAGCCTCTGGCAGGACTATATCCTTGACTTCCTGCTCCTAAGGTCTCCTCGCCACCATGCTTCAGCCCCTATTAGGAAAGTGAAGCTGGGATAAGCTAGGTTATCTTTCTATTCCTCTTCCTCCCCCTCAATTAAAGATTACTAAAAAATTTAATGAATGTGTACATTTTTTTCTTTCCTACTCAAAAATTCTTACCATTTGCCTTATCCTGTGAATATGTGATTTTGTGTCTTGTGTGTATGTGTGTGGGTGTATATGGCTGTGTACATGGAACCTATGTCCCAAAGCAGTGCTGAATTCACATAGAATTAACATAGTTCATATTTTGAATGCTTCTCAATAATCCTGTCTTTGACCAAAAAAAAAAAAACCCAAACCAAACCAAACTGAAAAACCAAAACTCTGTCACAGTTGGGCCTCAGAAGAGAAGAAAAAATGTACCTCCTTCTTTTCTTTAAGTAGCACCTGAGAGACAGAGAGAGAAAGAGAGAGACAGAGACCCTGTCAGTGGGCTGTCCCCCCCAGCCATTATCCAGGAAAGCAACTGCAATGGAGATGTGACCTGACATCATCTCAGGCCAGTAGGCACTAACAGGGAGGCGACCCTTCAAGCCAACGCGCCAAGTGATCTTAAGAAAGACAAGAATAAGCAAGGAAATAATTTTATTCCTTTCTAATCAATTTGCTTTCCCATTCAACACAAGGACTGTTCCAAAACTTCTTGTTTCTTCTCAAACATCCCACAACAGCCTCTCCTTCCATCCACTCAACTGGGCATCTCAACTCGTACTTCCCTGGGAAAGCTGAGGACATTCACCAAGAGCTCCCTGTCTCCCCTAATCACCATCTCATATTATTCAAATGCTTTCCATCACTGTCTCCTCCTTCACCCCTATCTCACATTCGTAAGTGGCCCTTCTCCTTGCCAAGGCAACCCTCTTAATAGGTATCCTGGATTCCATTCTCTGCCATCCCTAGGAAATTGCCCCCACAACTATTTCCACTCTCTCAAATATGCACATATTTTCCCCTATCCTTTAAAAAACCTTCATTTGATCTAACCATCCCCACTAGCTATTATTCCACATCTCCAACCCTTCTTCACAAAACCCTGAAGAAACCACTAGGTGCCTCCTCTTCTTCCCTTCTAACTCTCCTCTTCAATCTGAAATCCAACCTCATCAACTGAAATCGCTCTTTCCAAAGTTACCAATTATCTCTAAATTTCCAAATCTAATGGCCCTTTCACAGTCTTCATCCTTCTTGACCTCTCTTCAACCTTTGGACACTGTTCATCACTACTTTTGGAACCTTTCGTGAAACTAATCTCTTCTGGTTCTTCTACCTGTCTCACAACTCCTTCTCAGGATCTTTTCATGGAAATTTATCCAGGTCATATCTATTGACTGTAGATGTCTCCCAAGGCTCTGTCTTGGGCCGTCTTTTCTTCTCCTTCTCTACTACCTTTCATTAGCTCCCAGGGTTAAGTGACCTGCCCATGATCACACAGCTACTAAGTATCTGAGTACACATTTGAACTCATAAAGATAAGTCTTCTTGGGGCAGCTAGGTGGTGCAGTGAGTAGAGCACTAGCCCTGGAATCAGGAGGATCTGAGTTCAAATCTGACCTCACCCACTTGACACACTTACTAGCTGTGTGACCTTGGGCAAGTTACTTAACCCCAATTGCCCTGCCTCCCCCAGAAAAAGATAAGTCTTCTTGATTCCAAGCCCTGTACTCTATCCACTGTGCCACCTAGCTGCCCTGGAGGAATGAAATACTACTGTGCTATTAGAAACAATGCATATGGAGGCCATGTGGTACAGTAGAAAGGATTATAGTTTTGGAGTTAGGGAACTGAATTCAAATACTGCCACTATCAGTTCCTTCCTGTGTGACCTTAGACAAGTCATTTAATCTCTCTGGGCTTCAGTTTCTTCATCTATAAAATGAAGGGATTGAATTAAATGACCTCTAGGATCCCTTCCATCTCTAAATCCATAATCCTATAAAGAATTTAGAACATCGTGGAAAGACTTATTTGAACTGATGCAGAATGAAGCAAGCAGAACCAGGAAAGTGATAGCTCTAACATCTCTGTTGTGTGTAATCTGTGGCTAACTCCTCTGTATAATGCCTTGTAAAGCCAATCAGTAAGTGAAAGATCTTTCCTACCCATTGAATAGGCCTCTGGTGGGGCCAACAAAAGGAGGCCTGATTAGAGTGTGCCCCAGGCCCACACTCTTTTGCTAATTAAGCTGATGTAGGCATGAAGCCCTCAGGGCCCTAAAGTGAGTTGCTAAGCCCAGAGTATGTGCACTGAGTTCTAGTCAATCAGATGCTGGCTAGGACTGTATAAAAAGAGAGCCCAGAACTGAGAGCAGCAGAACTGAGAGTGATAGGATTCAGAAGCAGACATCAAGAGGACATTGAGGCAGCGAGAGCTACAGAAATCAGAAAGAGAAGGAGCAGGAACTTGGAGTCTAAAGAGCTGCAGAAGAGAGTGCTGAGCAGAGAGTTAGGATTCCAGAGCGATTGTTTACAGGAAGGCCCTAGCAGGGGGAAAGGATACAGGATGACTTGGCTCTTTGCTATAATATTGTGTTACAATTTCCTTGTTGCTACATTGATGTGGGCTTACTGGCTTTGTAATATTATTGCTACTATATGGAATCGGAATTACTGGTCCGGGGATTGAATTCTCTCATTTCTAAATAAATGTTCTACTTCTTCTGCCTTCTACCTAGAGAATTTCTTATACTTAGTGATTCTGAACCATTCAAGTATGTTCATGGTCATCCTTGAGGTCATGAATCTTGCCTTACTGTTATACCCCTATAACCCTAACCCCTACTTGGACCAGCAAGGTGGTTCCTCAGAACCCAGCTGCTACTTCTCTTCCTCTAGGTTCTAGGGATAACCCAGAATGTGGGGGTGAGGGGGAGGTATCTTTCTAATGTTATGGCCTACAGGCATGCCTTCCCTATTGATCATCAATTGATATCAATGTCACCCTTTCAGGAAAGACTTTACTAATTTACTAGTGTGGTCTAATTAGAATACTTGAGATAAAATATTTTCCCAAATATGATGATGTCAATTGCCTAAGCCTTTAGTCCCCTGAGCCAATCAAGTCCCAAGAATAGTCTCAATACCTTTTAAAACTAGTCTGGCCTCCATGCACTATGGGTGCATAGGTTAAGCTATTGCTTCCACCACAGTACATAGGTATACATGCCTGTATTTGTGTGTGTGTGTGTGCATCAGCTCCACAGATATTCTATCCAACCCATAGTGTGGACAACAGATATTCTTTATCATCTGGTTTTTCTTACAGAGATAGTCAGGCTCTGCTCCTAGGTGAGTATAGGTTTCACGTTGTATGCTTTTAAGTGTTCTGGGACTTGATGAAGATAGCACAATGTGATCCGCAAATAACAGCATCTAGGATACCTTGCCAGATGTAGGGAATTCCTCTTCTCTTTAGACTCTACACTGGATGTAATCCATCATAGTAGCAAACAATGATCTGGCATATGCCATTTTGTACCTTGTATATTTTATATTGACAATCAAGGAATCATTAAACAAAATTTTCTGTGTTGTTAAATCTTTCAAGCAACTGTATATGATTTTGACAAATGCACTGGAGATACCTTATTCAGAAGAGAAGCTTTAAGCTGGTGTTTTGCTCTTCTGTATCAAGTGGTTTTTAATAGATAAGAAGTAGTAAGTAGAGTGATATCTAGTGGTATTCACTATGTCTTTCGTAAATTGTGTGTAAGGTTTGGTCTGCTGTAGGATATCATTGGAGAAAGGTTGCTGGTTCCTCTCTCAAACCTTCATTAAAGATGCTCTCAATTCATGTGTAGAATATTCTTGTAAAAATTTTTGAGAGTTGAAAAAGTAGGAATATGGGCCTGTTGCTATTGATATCCTGTCAGTTGCTCTTTTTTTTGGGGGGGGGAGGTTCCTAGGGGGCCAGAGGAGTAATAATAAGAGCCAAAATTTTTCCAAGCCTTTGGTATCCTCATCTCTTTTAGATATCTATCTTTGTTTCATGGGTTCCCATGTCAAAAGAATTCATCATCAAATGACCAACCTACTTTCTAGGAGTCCTACCATACTTAGTTGGGCTGGGCAGTGGAAAAAAGACTTGGTCTGTTTCCAGGAGCATGTGCAAACCTGCTAGATCCTGCACTCCCTTTTTCATAGTATTGAAAACCAAGGATCACTGCCACTCTACAATGAGGTGTGAGGGTAGATGTTTGTATATAATTTGATATTTTAAAAAATAATTTCCTCTTTCAGTTGTCTAACAAGTCTTTTTTTTTAGTTTTCCCATGAATATCTTTTATTTATTGCATCATTATTTATTATTTGGTTTTATTGAATTGTGGTATCTAAGTTTAGTGTACAAAGTCTCTGCTTTTCTATATTTCCTTGTGCATTTGTACTAGGCCATAGGATTCATTTTTACTTAAGATCTGTGAATGTTTGAAAAAAGATATATCTTTTGCTTTTTTATTTATCTACTTTTTTTTATTTCTCTATTTTTATTAGCTCTAGTTTAAAGCTCTTTTTCTCTTTGTGACTTTTAAAAAATATATTTCTGACAAATTTATCTTATCAAATGTGGGGTGTGAAAATGTCCCATTATTAAATATCCTGATTAGTATGAATAATGAATCTCATGAAGTGGTTATAGTATTTGAATTTTCATTGGATTTCTTTAAACTATAACTAATTACCATATACATATAAATATATATTACATATAATTATAACTTCAAAAAGTACAAATTCAAATAATGCAACCACTTCAAGGGATTCATTGGTCACACTAGCAGAACCTAGCTGTGTCATTTTTTTTTCCTTGTCAGAAGCCTGTGAGATTTTCCTATATGGATTTTGCTGTATGAGATGTACAATTATTATATGTGTATGTATATGAGAATGATATATTCTCACTTAGTAGAGAGCCTTTTAGCATGATATAATGTCCTTTTCTTGCCTCTTTAATATTTTCCAGTCTAAATTCAATCTTGTCTGAAATCATTAATGCCCCTGTCACTTTTTCTGATTTGAGAGGGGCATGATCAGTTTGAGACCAGTTTCTTGCTTTGAATCTCTTTATACTTCCTTGGATTGAAAGTGATTTATAAGCAAGATATTATTGGACTCTGCTTTTTGTTGTTGTTTTTGTTTGTTTGGAGGGGGGGAGGTGAGGCAATCAGGGGTTAAGTGACTTGCCCAAGGTCACACAGCTCGTAAGTGTCAAGTGTCTGAAGCCAAATTTGAACTCAGGTCCTTCTGATTCCAGGGCCTTTCACTGCACCACCTAGCTGCCCCTTGGACTCTGCTTTTTAATCCACGCTTTGACTGTTTTACATTTAATGTTAAAATTGTTAGGTTTATCTTTCTTTCAGTCATTCTATTGGAAAGGGAACCACACTTTCTTATTTGTATAAGAAATTTAGAAAATAAACTTCTTAGATCAAGGACTATTTCATTTTTTTGGTCTTTCTATCCCTAGCACTTAGAATGATATTGGTACCTAAGCAACACAAATAAAAGCTTGTTGAATTAAATTATTTCTATTATTAATCTAAATTTAACAGAACTGAATAACGTCACTGTTCATCTGTCATGAATTAATAAAAATGTAGGTTACTTTAAATTGGACTTCACTTTGCTCAAATAAGACCTCACTTTGAGATAAATTACTCTGCCCTTCCTTTGTGTGTGGTCTTGTTGTTTGTTGTTCCTTTTGTTTTTGGGGGGAAACAAATCCTTTTAATGGCACTTTAGCCAATAGAGAATTGGGAAGAGTTAGCACATTTTGTAGTTAGTGATTGTTTTATCTTGCTATATGAAGTACAAATTGTTTAAAATAATTATCTGTTTTTACTAGAAAGCTTAGTTCTTGTTTAAAGACTTCCTTGAAATGGCCATATCTCCCCAAAGTCTGTTTGTTTCTTTTATATCCATCTCCGGGCATCGTAGGACATACTGAATTTTGCTAATTATACAACTCTAGGTTTAAGAGCCATACTTTAAAATTTCATAGATACTGTGTTTCAATTTCAGCAGGAGTACATTTTTTAAAAGTTTTATTGATATATTTTGTTTTTGTATCATCTAATAGCTCCAAAGTATCTTCCCTCACTCTCCTGGTGGGTTATTCCTTACATCAAAGAATAAAAAAGCAAATAGTCCAGCAAAACTAACCAGAACATCAATCAAGCCTGACTCTATATGCAATGTTCCTACACAGTCATGATTGAAGAGAAAAATCATTTTGGAGTCAGGTGGGAGGATGTCACCATCCTTGTCCTTGTCACCATCAGCAACAACTGTTGACCAACTGCCACCCACAGTCTAAGAGCACTGGGAGTGGCAGCATCTCCTAGACCACCCTCACAACCATCATTGGAGGAAACACTGCCTTGTGTTGGCAAGGGGCCAGCCATCCCCATCAATTGCTAACCAGCTGCCGCAGACAGGGCAGGCAAGCCAGGCTAGCTTAAGCAACTAGGTGAGGGTGAGATAGGAGGCAGAATGTTCCAGGCAACTCAAACTGTAGAGGGAGAAATGAACTCAGGGGTGTAGAAATCCCAAACCAAAATTCCCAAGGCAAGGCCGCCTGGAATGAATTCGCGGACCCAAGCATTCTTTTAAGTCAAGGAGGCAAAGATTTATTACACTTTAAGTAAATAAAGTGAGCAAGAGTTCTTAGGGAACCTGCAACCATACAGGGCTACAGGGAAAGTTTAAGTACAAGATTTAGGGATGAAACCTGTCAATCAGATGTGTTGGGGTGGGATTAGGGAGTGGTCAGGGCGTGATTGGGGCAGGGGGGATGGGGTCAGTTCTTAAAGGAACATGCACTTTTTGTATCTACTGCGCAGGTATCTTACCCAGAGTTCACTGGGAAATAGCCCAAAGGTGGGCTAGGAGGAGGTGTGGTTTTGCCTGAGAAACATCACTAAGTCACCAGTTCAGGACTAGCTGGAGATACTGGCTAGGTTCCATCAAGTGCCTTGTTAGTCAAGATTAATGTAAGGGAGTATACATTTGAACAATGTCTAGGATACATGTTAGACTCAGTATATGGTCAGTTATCAATACCTGGGAATCAAACTATAATTGAGCATAGCTGATTACTAGAAGCAGAGATAATTTGGGGGCACACTGCCCTTTAGCTAGAGAGGCTGCCTGGGAGAGAATATGTTTGAGAACTAGATGTGTTCTGAAATTGGAATTCTGCCATAGGCACAGGCACCCAAGCAGAGGCTAAGGGGAAATGTGATGTTAGAATTAGGGTCCAAGCACAAGCACCCCAATCAAAACCACCACCACTCCTCATTCTTTGACCACCATCTCCCCCTCAGATCCTGATGGAGACAGCCTGGCTCCCTGAACCCAAGAGCCTTGGGAATAGCTATCCTTCTGGCTGAGTCCCCTCAAACATCATCCTGGAGCAGGATTTGGAGAGATGCAGCCTGGTAACTGCTCTTACAAGTGCTCCAGTTGCAGCTACTGAAAACCCAGAAGAGAAAGTTTTTGCAGCCAAAGCCTTTGGCACCATCAAATGGTTTGTCCTCAGAAACTAATCAGTAGAAATGACATTAGAGAAGTTGTATTAACATCTGCTTTGCCTCTGCACCCCAAGGTCCATGGGATCTTTCTGTCTGCCTTGCAGCTAGGGCCTTCCAAATGTGTTATCTTCTCCATTAGAATGTGAGCTTCTTGAGGGCAGGGACCTTCTTATTTTTCTATTTGTATGCCTAGAGTCCAGCACTGTGTTTTGCACATAATAAGTGTTTAACAAATACTTTACTTATTCATTCATTCTATACCCATAGTCCCTCACCTCTGCAAAGAAGGGAAGGAGGTGCATCCTAGTATCTTCTTCATGGCCAAGCCTGGGTTATTTTAATGTCACAATTTTAATTGTTTTGTTGTCCTTTCTAATTCCATTGTTGTAGCATTATGCACATTATTTTCCTCTTTCTGTGTACTTCACTTTGCACCACTTCATTCATGTCTTTCTATGTTTCTCTATATTCATTATGTATTTGTTTTTTGTTGTAATATTCTATTACATTCATGTCCCACAATTTGCTTAGCTACTTTCCTTTGTTTCTAGCTCTTTACTACTACAAAAGTCCTGCTATAAGTATATCGATGTCTATGGAATCTTTCTCTTTACCATTGATCTCCTATATGCCTAGCAGCGGGATCTCTGGGACACAGGGTGTGGGTAATGTAGATGATTTCTTAGCTTAATTCCAAATTGATTTCCTGAGTGGTTGGTAACAACTTACCCTCCTCAGACCTCACATAGCATTGTCCTGCACCTCCCTAGTGAACTTAACCATGTAATATTGTGTGTTATGATGATTTACATAGATAGATCTTATTCCCCCTACAGAATTTTAAGTTCCTTAAGGGTAAAAAACAACAAAAACCATGTATTTATAACTCCACCAGTACCTTGATCTACACACAACAGAAACTTAATAAATGTTTGTAGATTTTTAAGCCCAATGACCATAATATATGACCAATAAACATATATTAAACACCATGTGCCGGTGCTGTGCTAGACACTGGGAATACAAATGCAAAATATTAAACAATCCTTACTCTTAAGAGCTTCTGGTCTAATTGTGGGAAGGGGGTGGAGTGGGAAGACTGGAAATACATATGTAAGAACCTAAATGTAGCAATATTCAACTTACTTTCTCAACCCACACATGCACTGGCAGATCAGGTCTCCAAAGGGCAGCTATATCTCCCCCTCATGGTTCTAGAGGTAACCCTAAGGGATTGTGGGATTTTCTCCAAGTCTGTTGACCCAAGTTCCCATTCTAACATGTTTACTCCAACATCAGTTGCCAGGGATTAATGCCCCAATATCATTTAACCCATTTATATACAATATAGACTAAAAAGATATAAAAAGAACAGAAGTATAAACAGGTCCCCCCAAAGTGGGGGCATAGCTTCCCTTCTACTACTTCAGATCCTGGAGAGAATGGGCTCAGACTTAAAGCAGTTACTATCAAGCATTTGTGCTACAAAATTCTCTTCTGAATTGGGCATAGTCAATGGATAGAATTGCTCCCTGGCTTGGAAGACATGGTGTCCTGGCTACTGGGTCGGGTCACTGCTAAGCTAAATCTTACAGGTTAGTCCTCTAAGCTTTGGCTGTTGGAAAACTCTGTTAGCTCTTCTGACCTTTCAAAGCTCATAATGTCATTCTATCTCCAATCTTCCTTCACCTAAAAACCAAGAAAAAAATAAATACAACACAGCCAGAAGCAACAACAGGGCCATGCATCCTCAAGCATATCATCCTGAGACGGGAGAGTAGGCTGCTGGCACTATCCCTTCCTCGCTTCCCCTACCAGATACTTAGAACAAGTCTTTCCTTGATTACCACCAAAAGAAAGAGGTGAGTCATCCAGTTTTTGTATGCACATTCAATTCTGCCTCAGAAGACAATCAAAAGACTTGTCTTCACCACCCAGTAATCAGACAGGAGGAGGTAGTCATGGGATACCTATTTGTGCTCTGAAGTGGAGAGCTGGGTCCCTCTTCTACATGTCATCACAGATTTTGGGAAATAGGAAACATCCACATAGACCCCTGCTTATGCTTCTAGGACTATGCCCTCATTGACCAGTCCCCAAAATGTACAAAACTAATATAAAGAAATTAAAAGAAATACTAGGTAGCTAAATATAAGGTATGTAGGGGTGGCAAGCACCAACAGGAAAGCCTTCATCTGCAAGGCAATACTTGAGCTTTGCTTTAAAGGAACAGAAGGATTATATGAGGTGTGGGTGAGGACCAAGTATATTCTAGGCATGGGAGAAAACCAGAGCAAAGGAACAGAGATAGGAATCAGGGGTGAGCCAACTTTCATTTATACTTTAGAAATCAACAAATGGTGGAAATCAGATTTTGTTGATTGTCTAGATGAGTGGTATCAAACTCAAATAGAAATGGATCCCTCCCTATAAAAATTGACTTGAAAAACTACAAATTAACATTATCTATGTTGTATTATATTTTTATTCATTTTGTTAAACATTTCCCAATAACATTTTAATATGGTTTGCACTGGGGAGTTTTGCATATCACGATTGGCTGTGAATTTGACACTTCTGGTCTAGACTTAGGAAAGTGATGGAGAAAAAAATGTTAATAGCATAGATTAAACTTAAAAGTGTGTCAGTATATATTTTCTTCCTTCTGAGAGCCAGTGGTTAAGCATTTATCAGCACACACACCCCTGATGTGGAACACAGAGTAGGCTACTTTGGCTTGATTTTAGAGTATGAGAAAGGGAATAATGTATAAGAAAGTCAAGAAGATCAGCTGGGGCCAGGTTGTGAAGGGCTTTAAAAGTTAAACAGAGAAGTCTGTATTTTGTCTTAGAGATAACAGGAGTTGCTGGAATTTCTTGAGTCAACGTGAAATGGTAAGATCTGTGCTTAAGAAGAACCACTTGCACTTTATGTGGACAATATACTTGAGTAAGGAAAATCAATTAGTGAGCTGTTATGATCATCTAGGCAAGAGGTCACAAGGGTCTGAGCTAAAGTGGGGACTGTGTGAGTAGAGAGAGAACAAATGCTAGAGATGTGATAGAAATAAAATTAAAATCTGATAAAGCATAAGAACAGCTTGGCAAAGGCCACAGACCTTCCTGCAGAGTCAGACTTAGATTGAACTCCTGCTCCTGGCACCTACTGACTCTGTGACCCTGAACAAATCATTTAACCTCTTAGGTAACTCTTTAAGATTATAAATGGCAGAAGAGTTGCTGATCAGCATCAGTGGAGAGAATTTCCTCACTGGGAGTTCTTTCTGCTAATGAAATCACAGGTTTGGACTCACCCCCACCAGCACCACAAAGTGTGAAAAGGAGTATAAAGTCCTAAGAGATTGCAATTGTTTGTGACCCATTACCCAAGTCCTTAACATCTGGTTTTACATAGATCAGATTCAATCTTGGCTAATGGCCCCCAAATCATATCATTTTGGTTCATTTTGTTTCTACCCAGAGTTTTCTCTGGGACTCTTAGAAAATGTCATGAGGTGAGAGTCCTCATTTCCCATGAAGGCTCTCTAAGTTACAATACAGATGAGATATAAGACAGCCTTGATTTTGCCACACAGAAAATTTAAAATATCATAAAGGACTCACACTATCCCATACCAGTTTCAACAATTCTCTTTTTCTGTGAGTTTCATATCCCCCAAACCCAATGGACCCATACAGCCCTCTAGCCTTACAGAAGTAAATGTTTAGACCCTCCTCAGAAGTAAAACAAACTTGAAGTTGCTAAAGAAGGACACCTGCCTTGCTCTAACCCTATTCTTTCCAGAAACCCATACTCCAGCCCTATGGGTTTGAACTCACCTTGGAGGGGAATGATCTTGGGGTTGCTGGAGAGGCAACTCCCTTTTCCATCAGATCTGCACTATCTGCATAACTCATATAAGTATGAAAAAATCAAGGTTTTGGTGGGAGGTTGTCAACTTTATCATGGCTCAGTCTCCAACTGCTTGTAGCTCTACGGCTGCAAGCTAGATCCTCATTCCAGTAACTAATGATACATTGTCAAAAGGGTCAGGAACTCTCATTATTAGGCCATGTGATTCCTCCTTCCACAGCAGCCATCTCATGGTATGAAAGTTTACATCACTGCTCTTCTGTAGCTAGGACCATGGATTTGAAGCTCAGGAACTCTTCTGGGGCTATGTGATCAAGAGACCTTACTTACCATTACTTCTCCCAGATACCCCTTAGACTGGAAAGGGTAAGAGCATGTTCCTCATGGTAGACTGGAAAAGGACTCAGGTTCAAATCTTGTCTCTGATGTTCACTACCTACTTGACCTTGGTCAAGCCACCTCCTGGCCCTCAATTTCCTCATCTGTAAAAATGAGGGGTTGGACACCAGGCATGGTGATACATACTTATAATTACGGCTGCTGAGGAGGCTGAGACTACAAGGTCTCTTGAACTGGGGAAGAGTGAGATGCAGTGGCCTATACTGATCAGGTGTCCACACTAAGTACACCATTAGTGTTTTGAGGCCGCAGATTGCCTGCAGAAGGGTGAACTGGGCAAGGTCAGAAATGGAGCAGGGCAAAGCTCCTATACCAGCCATTAGTGGGATTAGACCCATGAGTAGTAGCACCTGTACTTCCAGCCTCTGCAAGATGACAAGACATGGTCTTTAAAAAAAAAGTTTTAAAAATGAGGGAGCTGGAATAAGATGCCTCTGAAGTACCTTTCAACATTAGGTCTGTGATCCTAGTAACAGCTTCTATGAGTGGCTCCAGGGGGATAATTGTGTTTATGGCTAGGCTTTCTCCACCCTACTTCCCAAGAAACATCCGGGTCTCCTCTTAGGTCTGGTTTCTGAACTATGCCCAACTCTCTGTCTCTGGACTTTTCCAAAAAGGGCCTTCTCTGCAATGAAGATTCCCTTTTACAGATGTAACACAAGGGAATAACTTTGGTTCACTCTAGCCATGGTCAATAATTCTTCCCCAACAGCTGAGACTCACTTACCAGTCCTCAAGGTCCAAGAAATGTCCTTAATTCTCTCAAGGAGGTGTCATGGGGCATGACCATACCCTCTGTAGGAAGATGCATCTTCCTAGGATATTGTCAAATTGATCTGGGAACTCTTTGGGTCAATCATCATGTGCATATCTTGTACCTTCTAGACTATAAGCTCTTCGACGGCAAGGTCTATGCCTTATCATATCTCCCCCAGCATCTAGCACAATCAATCCATTAATAAGCAAACATTTATGGAGTGCTTACATGTACCAGGCACTAAGCTAAGCACTGTGGATACAAGTACAAAAAGGAAATAAAATCCCTGCCCTCAAGGAGCTCTCAATCCAGTGGAGACAGACAGCACACAAAAGGAAGCTGTAAAGGGGACAGGAAAAGGGAAAGTACCCAGTACAGGGACATAATAGAGAAATCCAAAGGAGAATAGTGGGGTGGTAATGAAGAAGTACTTTGCACAGCTAAATTCAATGGACACATCAACACATCGATGTCATGTATCAGTCCCCTGCCTTATGAATTCTCATGTCTTAGGTTAATGACCTCATAGTGACTTACATGCAATAGATACCCAGTAAGTAGATAATTAAGTGACACCATATATTGTGGTCCCCATGTTTGTTAGCCCATATTCTCTCTCTGCTCCCAGAACCCCTTTATTGGGGGAGGGGTCCCCTTCCCGTTCTCCTCAGTATTTGCTTAAGAGAGACAGGCTTGAATGGTGCTCATGCCTTTGACCATAGCAGATTTCAGCTACAGAGTATAAAATGGAGATCATCATTCAGAGGAATAGAAGATAGATGAACATGCAAGTCAACCAGTCATTGTTCAATTGCGTCCGACTCTTTGTGACCCCATTTGGGGTGTTCTTGGCAAAGATACTGGAGTGGTTTGCCATTTTCTTTTCCAGCTCATTTTACAGATGATGAACTGAGGCAAACAGGATAAAGTGACTTGCCCAAGGTCATACAGCTAGTAAGTGTCCAAGGCTAAATTTGAACTCAGAAAAATGAGTCTTCCTGACTCCAGGGCCAGCACTCTATCCACTGTACCACCTTGCTGCCCCATGCAGTCAGCCTAGGTTACAGCAAAAATGCACCTTTCAGTGTTCTAAAACTACTGTAGGAATAGACAAAAAGCAGAATAACCATGATTTACCTAAGTAAACTTGTTTTGGAAAGCAGTCCAGAGGAAGGAGAGGAGAAATGTGCCAATGTGGAAGCACTTTGGACTGTCAGAATAACAGCATTCCATTGCAATCAAAAATTTATTGGCTAAAAGTTTTCTTTTGCTTTCATCCTCATTTGAAACAAGTTCAAGCAGAAACAGGTTCAGCCCATGTGAGATGCAACCTACCAATCACAACCCACTATTCCTCTGTGCCTGAGGACTTTAAAGAATCGCTGCAGGCTAGATAAAGCCCACAGGTGAACAAGCTCATAGAGGAGCAAGAAAAGGACAAGAGGCGGTCTTGGTGAGTAGGGGGCTAAATTCACTATGAAATGATTATTTTCCAGTGAAAAGCTAGAAGGAGAGAATTCTTCTTTCATGAACAGTTTCTTAGTGGTGCTAAGTTAATGGATTAAAGGATTTACAAGGGTATTATTCTGTGTGGTTAAGGATAGACTTATCTCCCATTAGCCTGAACTGAGAATTTGCTTTTTAAAAGATGTTTATTTTTAAAATCACCATCATCACCGTGGTACATGTGAAAGTAGCTGTCTTCCTCCAGGGCCGTTATTCAACTCTCTTGATTTTAGGGTCCAACTCTTTCAAGAGAAATTCTGATATCCTAGTGTGTTCAAAGATTTGCTTAAACGAAATATGGGTCTCAGTTTTACCTTGACCTCGTTTTCTCACTTATGAAAAAAAGAATTTTAATTTTACAAAATGAAATAATTTGTCTCAAATGTATTCTCTGTAAAATAGTGCTGGCGAGCAAGTCAAATTTATCAATTGGGTATGTGACTTATTTTTTCCTTACAGAACTTACTTTCACTCTTTACCAATTTGTTGATTTTCCATGATCCCTAATAGATCCCATGCATATTTTCAGCATCTTTAGGATGACAAAAATTTTTTTTGAGTCTCTCTCTTTCTGATAATCCTTAATTACCTTCTTTAAAATGAAAAGTGGTTTTTGTCTTGAACTGCCAAGGGGTACAGATATTCAGATACATCATAGATCATGGAATATGATATTCAATTCATATGAGAGAATATTTGTTGAATGAAACTTTCTGGAGATAAATGGATGAATTTTAAATATTTGTCATGTTGCTAACTCGTAAGAATAGATTTGTAAATAAATACAAATAAAAAATCCCAGCCAACAAATTATTTTTTCCTAATTCACATAGGCATACTCCTTAGAATTAAACAGTTTTGGAAATGAAATAGATCATAGAGGCTATTTCATTTTTTAAAAAAGATCAGCTTTCTATTCTGCTTGTCCAGCTTCCATTCATAAGTCCCCTTGACAAATGGCCACTTTTTGAGAGTAAATAGACTGAACCAACCCTGATGTAATCCTAGGAGCTCTAGAATCTCACCTAGTTCAAAGCTATCTATGGAGTTCCTATCAACCCCAATAACACTGTTTCTCATCATGAAATAAATATAGAGCAGAGATAACTAGCACAGTACCTGGCACGTGGTAGTCACTAAATAAGTACTAGTTATTGTTAGTGCCGGGTAGGCTAGCGATGATCCCAATGGTACTCTGTAGCCAAACTGCTGTCCCACCCCCTTAGGTGATTCCCATTTGTAAGTACCTCACTGGGATGTGAGGAACTAACCCCATTGCTTGGAAGAATAGCAGCTCAAATGAGTGAATGGGTGAATTCTAAAACACATCTTGGTTTAGGGTTTACACTTCACAGCTATACAAACATCTAAACATCACTATTTCTTGAGTATCAAGCCTGAAAGGGGAAGAATAACATAGTATAGATGATTCTTTCTTTCCCACCCTTTTCTTTTTGGGTTTGCCTCTCTGACCTGAACTAGAAACTGAAGGTGTGGTTTGTGTGTTCTCTGGCACAACAGAACTAGGTGAGGAAAAAGAGTAATGAACCAGAAAAATGATCTCATGCTAGGTGGGTGAGTCTCACATATTTCTTCTACTCCTCAAATTAGATTGTTTAGTGAGTAATTCTTTGAGATTCATTCAACGCACCTAGAAAAGTCAACACCTTGGGCTTGGATAAGTTTTTAAGAGATAGATTGAATACAATAATAGAAAAGGTTGAGAAATATAGCTTGGAGTACTCATTGTGGATTGAAGATTTAAGAATGAATTCCTTGTGTATTGACCAGGTTGGGCAACTTGTAATGATACCAGACTGGGAGGAAAAATGTTTCAAAGTGACAGAAAAGAGACTTCCCAGGCCAGGACTATCCATGCAACCTATTCTCTGTAAAATCTGTTCTGAAGTGAGCTACTCTCTAGAAATTCAGGACATTTTTCCAGAGGAAATTAGTTTTGGCTTGGGAGCTTGCTATCCTATTTCACAATCACTTGTCCATAGTTTTTCCTCCTTTCAGCCTCTTTTATAAGTTGAATTAGGTTATAGGATTATCAAGTTATTTATACCTGATTCATAATGTTATCCTGAAGTAACTCATAACTACTATGAAAGATCTGGCCAATTCGTATTTATTATGTTTTGATATGTACTTTGTTTCCAAAGAGATCCCTCCCTTCCCCAGTCATCCCTTGTAATAGAGAATTAAGAAAGAGAAAAAAGTAGTTCAGCAAAATTAGCCGACATATCAACAAAGTCTAACAGTATATGCAATGTTCCACACCAATAGTCCCCCGCCTCTGTATAAAAGGCAGAAAGATACATTTCTCTTCTCTTTTTGAGGGGCCAGACTTGGTCGTTATAATGTCATCAGGTTTTGTTGTGATAGCTGTTGCTGCTCTTTCCAATTACATTATTGTGATTATTGTATATATATATATATATATATATATATATATATATATATATATATATATATGTATATATATATACACATATATATCTCTCTATATATATGCATGTATGTACATATACGTATATAGTTTCCCCTGTGCTGCTTATTCCTCTTTTCATCATTTCATATGTCTTCCCAATGTTTCTCTGTATTCTTCATATCCAATTTCATTTTACTAGGTTCAGTACACTCTTACTAGCCTACCAATATTTTTTGAATCCATACTGTCAGTCAGTGTGACAACTCTCTTTGGGTTATCTGCAGATTTGATAACACGCTATGCTTTTATTCCAATTAATTGAAACAAATGTTAAATAGCACAAAGCTAAACACAAATCGCTGCACACTCCACTGGAGACCACTTTCTAAGTTGGTATAGAACCATTAATGACTGACTCTCTGACTATGTTTTGAATCTGACCATTCAACCAATTCTGAAGTCAACTGATAATATTATCATTTAGTCCACATTTTACTATCTTGCCCAATGCTTTGCTAAAATCTAGGTAAACATTTGTCAGTATGCTGTAGAAGAGTTGTCCTTTACATTCTCTCCATCTCCAATATTTTACCATTCTAAGTAAAATATAGTGTTGCAGATAGTAGGTGCTCAGTAAATATTTTTAATGAAAAAAAAATTAGGTGAACTGTATCAACTACATTTTCCTGGTCTGTCAAAAATGAAATAGGTTGGCACAACCTGTTCGCGATGAAGCCATAATCTTCATAATCACGGTGGTCACCACTTCGTCTTTTGAATGTTTTGTCTCTAACAATATGTTCTAGAATTTTAAAAGTAATCAAAGTCAAGCTCACTGGCCTATAGTTTGCTGATTCCCCTTTCTTCTCTTTTTGAAAAATCAGGACATGTGCCCTTTTTTAATCCTTCAGTATCTTTCCAGTTTCCTATTATCTTTTTCTTTCATTCGTTCTTTCTCTTTATTTTCCTTCCTTCCTCTCTGTCTGTCTCTCATTTCCTTTTGTCAAGACTGGGTCTCCCTGTCTCTTCTATGTTGGAAATGGAGTGGGCATTTACAGGCCTGATCCCATTGGCATGGAAGCTTTGAGAAACTCTGCTTCCAACCTGCCTGCCCCACTAGGAAACCTGGTGGTCCTCTGTTCCCAGAGGTTCACTGTATTGTGGCTGGACTTAGTGTAGAGACTCTATTTGCTTTATCCGTACTGCAGCCTAGAACTCTGGAGCTCAAGTAATCACCTCATTAGCCTCAGCCTTCTAGATAGCAGGAATTATAAGCCCACACAGCACTGTGTCTGGCTTCCATCACCTTTCAAAGGTCATTGTCATTTCTGACAATGTCTCAGCAATCACATCTGCCAAATCTTTTAGCAGGCAAGCTGTAATTGATTTGAACCCATCAAGGGCAGCTTGGGTTTACCTCACTATTGCTTTACTTATCTTGGGCATTAATCCCAATTAGCCATTTTTGTTTTGTTCTTTCTGGTTCTGGTCCAAAGGTTACTTTCCTTAGCAGAAAAAAACAGGAAGCAAATTAAAATTTGAGCATCATTGCCTTTCCCCTGAACTCCTTTAAGTCCCAGCTAAAATCCCATCTTTTACAGGAAGCCTTTCCCAATCCCTCTTAATTGCCTTCCCTCTCTTAATTATTTCTGATTATCCTGTATATGGCTTACTTGTACTGTTTGCTTGTTGTCTCCGCCATTCACTTGTGAGCTTCTTGAGGGCAAGGACTGTCTTTTGCCTCTTTTTGTATCCCCAGAACTTAGCACAGTGCCTGGCACATAGCAAGCATTTAACAAATGCCTATTGACTGACTGAGTCCCTGTCATTGATTATCATCACCACATCCACTTCTAGCAGCAGGCCTATCCACTCCCCCGCCCCCCACTTTTTTTAAACAGGCTAGGAAACTGGAGGCCAAGGAGGTAGAGGGACCACCTGCAAATCACAGTAAGTAGCAGATAAAATTTGGATCCTTCCCATAAAATTCATTCACAATGAGGTAAAGGACTGATAAGGTTACCCTCTCCTGGGGACATTTGCATTTTAATAGAAGCAAGTGGCAAAGAAATTGATTCTTTTGGTAATTTGTCACTATCAGTAAGCTGGGTAAATAAAGCATTTTGCTGCTAAGGGGATAAGAATCCTCTCCAAGGGATAGGGACACTTGTCCGGAGTTTGGGAGTTCATTTCTTTTAGTTGTAACAGGAGTGGTATGGAGAACTCCCAGGGAGCTGGACATACTAAGGGACATGAGCTTTGCTGGGATGACACTGGGGACTCCTGATTAGGTTCTAGTGACTATGGCTGTCCCAAAGATGTTTGTTAATGGAGAGTCAAACGGATGAACTCTTGTCAGGAGGAGATGTCCCTTCTGTGAGCAGTAAAATAAAATAATCACCGCTAATCTCATCTCCATGATGCTAACTCAAGTCTTGCCTGACACCATCTCCCTCAGCCTCCAAAACCTCTGACTGGAGGGCTGGAGGGTAGAGTACCAAATTCCTCCCAATGCCTTCTTTTATTGAGGGCTGAAAGTTGACTTTTAAAAGGGCTCACTCCACCCTGCATCTACTGCCCTGCCTGATTTTTTTCGACTCCATGGAACAAGAGACCTCTGTGTTGGGTACCACTGGTGTTTCTCCCCACCTTTATCCCCTACTTTACTACTTGGGGTTTGTTGTTCTTCAATTGTATCTAACTCTTTGTGACCCTATTTGGGGTTTTCTTGGCAGTAGTTTGCCATTTCCTTCTCCAGTTCATTTTACAGATGAGGAAACTGAGGTAAATAGGGTTAAGTGACTTGCCCAGGGTCACACAGCTTGTAAGAGTCTGAGACCAAATTTGAACTCAGGTCTACCTGACTCCAATTTCAACACTCTATCCACTGTGCCACCTAGCTGCCCCCAAGGATTTTCCTGGTATCTAAGTAAAACTTTCTAATCTTGAACAAAGACTGTCTACTCTAATCTCCTTCTTATGGATAGTTGTATCAGTATAAAGGCTGTTCATTATGTATTGTGCTCAGTCACCAATTAGACTGAATTTCTTCAGACTCCTTGGGTTGCTGACATCTGGGCTTAGGGATTTATTTCTAGTTAATTGACATTGTTTTTCCCTGACCTGTGATTTCAGTGGTTAGGGAACTCCCAGGAGTTCCAGCTAAGGAACTTTCTTAATCAATGAAGATTAGCAGCTTCCCTGCAATGTTCTCTGAGGTGCAGAAAAGTTAAGTGTCCCCCAGGCAGGATGTGATTGAGATGGGACTCCAGCCACATCTTCCTGACTCCAAGGACAGCTCTCTATCCACAATGGCACGTTGACTCTCGGTTGATTAACTCTAGAAATGTATACCTTTGCCATTTTTAAATCTTTATTACTTATAACGGCATGCTTCAAAAGACACTTTGGGGATGGTGTCTTCCTTAAATTCTTTTCCAGGAAAGACCTAGACACATACTTCATTTAAATAATGTTATCTCCTTTCAAATCTAGCAAGCATTTATTAAGCAAAAACTGCAAGGCAGTGTGCTAGGTACCATCCAGACCTTTCTGCCCTCATTTACTGGGGGAGGGCAGGGGAGGGAGATGCACATAGATAAATTAATGAGAGATAGAGTGGTCATGGGATCCTCTAGCTGGGCTCATTTTTTCAAGGCATTTAAAGGGCTCTTAGCTCTTTGGAGGGTCTCACTAGAAAAGGGTTGCCTCGGGATGCAATTCCCAGGCTGACACCTGCCAGGAAGGAGGAGGCAGGAATAAGACAGAGGTGGTTCTTTCACTTTTCACTCCTTAAAAGAATAAGCATTCCCTGGAGCGAAGGGATGTAGTTCCCATCACTACTTCTAAACTTGAAGTGAAGATTTGAAAGGTGTGCAGGCGTGAACTCTGTGCTGGCACTGAAATGCAGGACAGTAAGTTTTTAGGAATGTGGCTGGAATGCTACTGAGCGGGCCCTCCCATAAAGCAGTGCTGCTTTGTACCTGCCTCTGGCCCCACCCGGAGCCCGACTGGAGCTATGTAGGGAAGGTTGGCTTTTTGGTTTTTTCCATCCTCCTTAAAGATGGGATCAGAAACCTAGGGAAATCATAACCGAGGATCTCTTCTCCATCTCACATTCCCTCAACCTCCAAAGTAACTGGGAAGTCACAGGACAGGAGCCAGAGGTGCTCAGTCTTGTCCAGCAGTCTAAGGGCATAAGACTACCAAAAGCTCTGTCCTTACAGCCCCATGGTTAAGGAGGCATGTGCAGAGCAGCCATGACATTTCCCAAACCTGGACTGCCTGCAAACACCCCTCTCTATTGTCCTTGGGTCCAGAGTCCCCATTTGAATATGCAGCTATTTAGGGGATACATTTTAGTCCCCTGAAAACCAGCCAAATCTAGATTCTAGTCAAAATCCCATGAAGAAGCTATGAAAGATTTACTATCATATGCCTTTTAAAATGTTACAAATTATTATTAGGGGTGGGAAGGGGAGGGAACAGACCTGTTATTTCATTGGCGAAGGGAATCCCAGGTGAGGAAACTCCCTTCCCTACCACAGATGGGCCTCTCCCCTGCAATTTAGTCTTACAGAGTAGCCTGAAGCACTAAGAGATTAAATTACTTATTCAAGGTGACACTGGCAGTATGTGTCTGAGGTAGGACTCCCTTGAACCACAGTCCTCCTGATTCCAAGGTCAGCACTGTCTTCATTATTCCATGGGACTTCTCTTAGTTATCACTAGAAGGAATTTTGTAGAGCGGATAAAACACTAAGCTGAAAATCAGGGTGATTTGGGTCTAAAGCCTGGGTTCAAGAACTGCTTTTCCTTCCCTGCCCCCACCCCTAGGCAATGGGGTTAAGTGACTTACCCAAGCTCAGGAAGCTATTAAGTGTCTGAGATCAAGTTTGAACTCAGGTCCTCCTGGCTCTAGGGCCTGCGCTCTATCCACCGTGCCACCATACTACTTCTATGTCTTTGGGCAAATCATTGAACATCTATCTCTAGGTACTAGTTCCTCATCTCTACAATGAAGGAGTGGAATAAAAGGGTCCCTTCCAACTCCAAGTCTATGTCCTATGAACCCACCTGTGATATTTACTAGCTGTGTGACATGGTCAACAGACACTTGACCTGAGTCTTGGTTCTCCTATCTATATAATGTGAATAATGATGATATTGGTAGTACCTTTTTTATGGATTTGTCATGAAGCTCAATTGAGATAATGTATATAAAGCAATTTGCAAACTTTAAAGTTTATTTAAATGTTAGTCGCCATCATCATCTCCTTCTTCTTTTTCTTCTTTTCAAGGCTATGAAAATAAGGGGTAGAGGAAGAAAGTAGATACTGTGTTTGTATCTCTTAGCTTTCATTGAGTGCTTCAGTCTAGTTTTATCTGAACACATGCAATGTTATCTGTTCTTACTACCCAAAAGAGTAAGAATGCAAGGGAACTATCTTTATTTTTTCTGATGTCTGTTAAATTTTTAAAAATTCATTCATCCTTTAAACTTATTGTACTGAGACTAATACTTTGGGGCAGCTAGGTGGCATAGTAGAGCACCGGCCCTGGAGTCAGGAGGACCTGAGTTCAAATCCAGCCTCAGACACTTGACACACTTACTACCTGTGTGACCTTGGGCAAGTCACTTAACTCCAATTGTCTTGCCTTCCCCCCTCCAAAAAAAGAAAGACTAATACTTTGTTTTGTTCAAAAAGATAGCAGTGAATTAAATGGTTTCTAATTAAATGGTTATCAAAGCAGGAGTTTTCAATGGTAGACGAACCAAAAGGGGACTGGGAATGCATAGTAAAGAAAGAGAGGACCTGGCCACTAGGACTCAAATGCATCTGCGATCTCGTCATTGACGTAGGTGTACCCTCCAGTGGGGCAGATCTCATGGCCCCCCATGCTGTGGGGCTCTCATCTATATCCTCTGTCCCCTTAGCTTTTTCTTCCCGTCCACCCAATTTTTTTCTTTATTGCTCGTTATTTTGCCACTTGCCTTTCTACTGTGTGTTGTTTTGTCCTACTCTCATTGTACACTCTTAGAAAACAGGGTCTGCCTTCTCTCTGTTCTGTCATGAATTACTACCCATGAAAACAAATTTGATGCCTTAAGGGCAGATACTCAATAAATCATGACGGATTTGTTCCCTCCAAGTGAAATATGACCTTTACTCCCTACATGTCTACTATAGTAATCCCTCCCCCTCTTAGATGGTAATCCCGCTGGTCAAGAAGAATGTTTTAAAGATGATGATAATGAACTTAACAATGAGACAAGTCCTGCTAGATGAGTCAGGTACTCCCTGTGTAATTGGTGCATTAACTCCTTCAGCTCCTGGGTGCTTTTAAGCACAAGGTGATACAATATTAATGTTATTTCAGAAACCTCTAAAGGACTGAACAAATGCATCTCCTTCCTTTCTTTGCAGAGGTAAAGAACTATGAGTGTGAAGTATTGCATATTCTAGCAAACAGTTGATATGTTGGTTGATTTTCCTAAACTGTTTTTACCTTTTTTATTCTTTGTTACAAAAGATGGCTTCCTAGAAAGGGGAACAGGGAGGAATAGATTAGAAAATAAAGGTGGTGTAAAAATAAAAGATATCAATAAAAAGATGTAGTACCTCTAGTACCCTGAGATAATTAGTGTATTTCTGTACATGCCAAGAATACATTTAAAAAAGCCATTTAACAAAGACCCAGAAACTGCTATGTAAAGAAAACTTGTAAAGGTAGCAATTTTTTTTTGTTGTTCTCAGTCATGTCCAACTCTTCCTGACCCTGTCTGGGGTTTTTCCAACAGTGGTTTGCCTTTCCTTCTCCAGCTCATTTTATAGATGAGGAAACTGAGGCAAACAGAGTTAAATGACTTGCCCAGGGTCACACAGCTAGTATATTTCTGAGGACAGATTTGAGCTCAGAAAGATGAGTCTTCCTGACTCCAGGCATGGCACTCTATCCACTGTACCACCTAGAAATCACTTAGGGGTAGTTAAAGACTAGAAACTACTGAAGAGAGTTTTGAAAGTTGTTAGATGAGATAGCAACAATAATTCTGAAGTCTGAAATTGAAGGAAAGCGTAACAAAACCAAGTGGGCCGGGTTTCTTTTCATCAATTCATCAATTTCATCAATTTCACCCAGATTGATGTATTTCCTAAGTTATAATAATTGACATTTTTATTCTTCTTTAAGCTTAACAAAGCACTTTACATATAATGTACATTGTTTGGTTTGATCCTCACGATAGCTCAAAGTAATACTTCAGATATTATTCCCACTTTTTAAGGGGAATAACTGAGAATCAGACTTGCCCTTGGTAATGTAACTCAAATATGCCAGGGGCAGAATTTGAACCCAGGTCTGGCCTCATTCCAGGCTCTGAGCTCTGCTTCATTGGGCTGCCTTTCAACATGCCTTATGTTTTACTATTTTTGTGCCTCTGTTTATATTATTCGTTTCATCTGAAATGCTTTCCCTAGTCCCGTCTCCACCTATCAAAATCTTATGCATCTTTTAAGGCTCGATTTAAATACAATACTTAGAATCATAGATTTGAAGCTGGAGGGGAGGGGAGGGGAAGACCGAAGACCCTGGTATCAAGAAGGCCATCCAGTCCAAACCCTTTATTTTACAGATAAAGGAAACAGGTCCTAGAGGGATTAAGTGACCAGGTCACATAATTAATAAGTGGTAGTTGTGAGATTTGAACCTGGGTCTCCTGACTCCAAATCCAGAGCACTTTCCCACCATATCATGGAACAGCTAGTCAGTCAGCTCCAAATGCCTTGTCTGCTCTCTGAACTCCTATAGCACTTTTACTGCTAGGTCACTGGATTATCTGTATAAATGTCTTATCTTCTCTAAGAGATCTTAAACTCCTGGAGGACAGAGATTGTCTCTTAGACATCTTTGCATCCCCTACAAACCCATACCATAGTACTTTGCATGTAATTGAGTGAGCAAACAATTGTTAAATATTTGAATAAATGAATGCTCTCACAGAAAAATACTGGAAAACACAGGTGCTTTTCTTCTCTTGCTGTTTCAAGGGTAAGCATTGACTAAACTTGTGTTACCACTTTCCTGGAGGAGTGTCTGTTGGGCAGAAATTAGAGCAGGGATCACAAGTTTAATAGCCTGCAATCCCCTTCAGACACAAAATCTACTCAAAAGCCCATCTCTGAGGGCAAAGGATCTTTTTTGTACTCCATTGGCAGTCTGATGAAACCTATAGACCACCTTCTCAGAATAAAGTTTTTAAATTCTCTAAAGTGACTAATGTTCTCTTAGTTGCTAAATCAATGGTCTTTTCTCAGTCTTCATTCTCTTTGACCTCTCTGCAGCCGTGGACAATGTTGATCATTCTCTCCATCTTAATACTCTTTTTTCTAGGTTTTTAGGACATTCCTCTCTCCTGGTTCTTGCCCTACCTGTCTGGCTTCTCCTTCTCTGTCTCCTTTGTTGGACCCTCTTCCAGATCATACCCTTTAATAGCAGGTGTACCTCAGGACTCTGTCCTGGGTCTTCTCTTAACCACTTCACTTGGTAATCTCATCAGCTCCCATAGATTTTATTACCATCTCTAAGCTAATGATTCTCAAATCTAACTCTCCCACCCCAAACTTTCTGCTGACCTTTAATCTTGCATCTCCAAATGCCTATCAGACATTTGGAACTGGATGTCCAGTAGACATCTTAGACTCATTAAGTCCAAAATGGAACTCATTATCTTTTCCTTTAAATCCCACTCCCAACCTCTTCCCTATTACTGTAGAGGGCAGCACCACCCTCCTACTTCCTCAGGATCAAAACCTAGTTAGTATTCATCCTGGACTCCACTATTTTCTGCCCCCATATCCAAGCTGTTTCCAAGGCCTGTCAATTTCCCTTTTACAGCATTTCTTGAATACATCCCCTTCTCTCTTCTGACACTGCCCCTGCCCTAGTAAGGCCCTCATCACCTCACACCCAGACTATGACCTACTGGTGGATCTGCCTGCCTCAAGTCTCTCCCCAGTACAATCCATCTTCCATTCAGCCACGAAAGTGATCTTCTTAGAGCAAAGACTCAATCATGTCACTTCCCTACTTGATAAATTCTAATAATTTGGCCCCCAGGATCAAATACAGAATGCTCTGTTTGTCCTTCATAATCTAACCCCCTCCTATCTTTCCAGTCTTCTTACATCTTATTCCCCAACACATACTCCTCTCGTTGATCCAGTGACCTTGGCCTCCTAGCTATTCCAGGAACAACAGACTCCATCTCTGGACACTTTCTCCATCTCTCCCCCATGCCTGGAACACTTCCCTCATCCACTCTGTCTACTGACCTCCCTGGCTTCCTTGAAGTCCCAACTAAAACCCCTCCTTGTATAGGAAGCCTTCCCTAACCCCTCTTAATTCTAGTGATTTCCCTCTGTTAATTATTCCCTATTTATCCTGTATATAGCTTACTTTGTATATATTTGTTTGCCTGTTGTCTCCTCCATTATATTGTAAGCTCCCTGAGGTCAAGGACTATCTTTTGCCTCTTTTTGCATCCCCAGCACTTAGCACAGTGCTAGGTACATAGTAGGCACTTAATAAAATTTTAATGATTATTACATTGTAATAGAGTTAGCAAAATGTCCAAGTTCATAGACCACTGGTCCAGGAAGTTATCTAGAATGACCAAAGATGAAAAAGGCAATCCCTGAGCATTATAATATAAATCAGACAGTAGCTTCTGGAAGTCCCCTGTATCAGGCCTGGAAATGTTCCAAAGATCTCTACCCTCTCTGAAGAGATTAAGTCCATTGCTAGTAGAAGAACTCAGGTTAGACTATTTTGCTGTTGCCTTTATCAACATGTCATTTGCTAGCTTACATTCAAGACTTTGGAGAAAGTTGATGCTGCGTCATCTGTGATTTAAGGTATAGATGGCAGAATGAACCAGTACTTCTTGAAATTTAGTCAGAAGGATCATAATAGAGAGAAAGGGAGGCTGACTACTTACTCTGGGCTTCATGGGGGTATTTGTATGGGAGTAGGGTCACCCTGGCTTCGACTCAACTATGAGAGTTCAGGAATTTCATTCTCAGTTCAAAGGGTAAAGAGATTATAGGGGACTGAATTGGGTTCGTCAAAGTCCTGAGATTAATTGATAAGTTGGGTTTGTTCAGCGATGTCCAATTCTTCATGATCCCATCTGGAATTTTCTTGGCAAAGATACTGTAGTAGTTTGCCATTTCCTTCTCCAGCTCATTTTATAGATGAGGAAACTGAGGCAAACAGGGTTAAGTGACTTGCCCTGAGTCATACAGCTAGTATCTGAGACTGCATTTGAAATCAGGTCTCCCTAACTTCAGCCTAGCACTCTATCCACTGTGCTACCTAGCCTGCCCCATAACTTGGGGTACCAATTTATTAATTTATACTAAGAAGCATAAGTGCAAAATAAATTAGAATATTCATGTTGATTGGTTCATACATTCCCTTCCCAGTAGCAAATTAAATCAATATTAGCAAAGTGGCTTAGTGAGAAGAATCAGACCAGACAGAGTTGGATAATGTCACAGACAATGTCTCAGGATAAGTTACATCTGCATTTGTACAGTTCCCTCAATTTTATGGTAATTCTTATTAGCTCCAGTTCAAGGGGGACATTCTCTGAGCTTGTCCTCAAATTCTGGGGATTTACCCTATATGGATCAGCTAGCTACTTGTGCTCTGAAACAAGTGGCACAGATCAAAATCTTATTTTTTTTTATAATGAGCATATAAGTTGAATTTGAGCTATCTACATTTAAATTCAGTCAGTACAAGGGCAACCTTTGCCAAAAGTTTGCAAGAATTCAAATTATAGTCCTTTATACATCATAATAATTAAAATAGCTAATAATTTATTAATATAACACATATAATTCAAACATAAATATAAGCATATGAAATATTAATTCCATATTAATGTAATTTATTAATAATTTATAGTATTGTAAGGTTTATATAGCACTTTACAAATATCTCATTTTATCCTCACAACAACCCTGGGAAGTAAATGCTACTAATTCTCCCATTTTATAAATGAAAAAACTGAGGACAACAGTGGTTAAATGACTTTCCCAGGGTCATATACCTAATGAGTGTCTGAGGCCAAATTTGAACTCGTCTTCCTAACTCTAGATGCAGTGATCAATCCACTATGCCATTTAAATAATATATGCTAGGAGAATGTTGCAATTTTTAAAGCAATCATAGTTATATCTGTCACCTGCTATAATCAAGCTGTATTTTCTTCAACAGAGTCTTCAGCTTGTAAGACATACTAAGGATGGCCAAAGGTGACTCCTCTGTGCGCTGCTTCCAAGGCCTGTTGATTTTTGGAAATGTGGTTATTGGAGTAAGTAATAAGAATTTTTCAGGAACTTAAAAGCATCTGAGTGAACAAAATCAATACTGCTAGGACAGGAAGGAAAGTCATCAATCGGGGAAAAAAATCTTTGCATCAATTATCTCTGAGACATATTTGATATCCAAGATATGTAAGGAATTAATACTAATATGTAAGACCAATAATTATTCCCCCACAGATAAGTAGTCAAAATACATTAACAATTCTCAAAGAAATTGCAAACTATTAACAACCATATGAAGGATTGCTCCAAAGCATTAAAAATAAAAGAGATTCAAGTCAAAATAACTGAGGTTTCACTTTACAGCCAGCAAATTGGCAAAAATGCCAGAAGCTGGAAATAGTCAATGTTGATGGTACCTGTGGGAAGACAGGCACGCTGTTAGTAGAACTCTGAATTTGTCCAAACATTCTTAAAGAAACTTGGACATATAATAATATTATATAATTGTAATATAATATATAATGTAATATAATATAATAATAATGCTTTTTTAAAAAGTAACTAAAATGTTTATACCCTGTACCTAGAAACCTCATTGTTAGTCATGTTATTTTCTACACACACGTGTATGTGTATATATACATACATATATACACAATATACATATATACCTATAGACATGTGCATATGTGTATGTATATGTGTATATATGTGTGTATGTATATATATGTGTGTGTGTGTATGTAAATGCATATATACATACACACACTTCAAGAAAGAAAGGTCCCATATATACCAAAATATTTATAATAGCCCTTTTTTGGGGGGGAAGTGGAGGCTGGTAGCAAAGAATAGGAAACAAAGTAAGTGGTCATTCACTTGGAAATAACTATATAAACTGTAGCACATAAATGTAGTGGGTTATTACTGTCCTGTAAATATAAAGAATTTGTTGAAACATGGAAAGACTTAAATGAACTGATACATAGTGAAGTAAGCAAACCGGGAAAGCAATATACATAATAATGACAATAAAATAAATAGAAAGGAAAAAAGCTAATTTAAATGCTGTGGCATTATAATAACCAAGCTTGGCCTAAAGGAACTGAGAAAATGCAAATGTACTTGTCTTCACTGAAGAGGGTGAGGATTATGGATGTGGAATATTGCATGTATTCAGGCTGGGCAGATGTATTGGTTGGGTTCCCCCCCCCTTTTTCTTTTTAAATCTTTGTTCAAAGAGAAAGTACAGAATCAATAGCTTGGAAAAGGAAGGACAATAATTGACTGAAGAAAACAATTCCTTAAGAAATACAATTGGCCAAATGGAAAAAAAAAATCCACTGAAGAAAACAACTCTTTAAAAAGTAGAATTGGCCAAATGGAAAAGGAGACACAAAAGCTAACTGAAGAAAATAATTCCTTAAAAATTAGAATCGGGCAAATGAAAGCTAATGACTCTATGAGACATCAAGAATCAGTCAAACAAAATTTAAACAATGAAAAAATAGAAGAAATGTGAAATACCTCATTGGAAAAACAACTGACCTGGAAAATAGATCCAGGAGAGATAATTTAAGAATTATTGGACTACCTGACAGCCATGATCAAAAAAAGAGACTGGACAGCATCTTTCAAAAAATTATCAAGAAAGACTGCCCTGATAGCCTAGAACCAGATGGTTAAATAGTCATTGAAAGAATCCGCCCATCACCTCCTGAAAGAGATCCCAAAATCAAAGACAAAGTACATTATCTATAGAAAGTGGTATGCTGGAGTTGGCTCATACTCGTAAGAGGTGATTGTTAAATTTTCAATGTGAGCATTTATACTTGGGAAAGCAGCAAATGCTACAAATTAGGGCTTGATTTATTGCTTTATTGATTGTCCAGATTTAAGAATGTGGTAGAGAAAATGTTAATAATGCAGCTCAAACTTGAAAATATGTTGGGCCAGCTTTTTTTTTTTGAGAGCTGGTTGTTAAACATTTATAAGCACATAGCCATATATTCAAAATGAACATGATGTGAAAACAAAAGGCATCAATTTAAAAAAAACTTTCCTCCCCTCAAGTATTATACAGGAAGTTTTGCTCCTCAAAAGAGCAACAGACAAATCACTTAGACAGACCCAAGGTTGAATCCCAAGTTCAAAGCGAAATAATGGTGTAATTAGCTTTCTTTCATCTTATCTTCATTTTAAAGCCTTATTTAACTGTGTGAGCTAGGATCTCAGTTAAGGAATAATCTTGCATGAATCACTATAATACATTGAAAGCTTGTGGTTGGAAAAGGGTGAGTAATCTTTTCTCTCCCCTCCCTAAAGTAGTGACCCATCCCAGCAAGGGGTGAAGAAATGCCAAGGAGGCTGCAAACAGCTTTCACTGCCAAACCCTAAAGCCTCTTTCTATGAGTCTCCTCTTACTCTGCCCTGCTGCTAATGAGCCTGCCCCAGACACCTGAGTGAACTGGAATATTCCACCTAATTGTCTGAGATGGTTGACGACGAACTCTCCCTGATTCAACTCCAAATTAATACTCTCTCTTTCCGGAAATATCATTTAATTGCTTATTTGTGTATGAGAGAGAAAGGCAGCGTGTGTAGGAAGACCTAGATTTGGATCATACCTCAGACCCTAGCTGGGTGAGCCTGGCAAGTCATTTAACTTCTCTGGGCCCCCAATTTTCTCATCTGTAAAGTGGAAGGGCTGACTTCTGTGAACATTAATTATTGATATTGTATTTTATAATTGATTTCACTCTCATTGATTCTGTTCTGTAACCTTATTCTGTATTCTGTGTAACAAACCTAAGACTTTTCTTTGTCTCTGAGTGAAGCTCATGAATTCAGAAGTTCAGTCTTCCTCTCTCACCGTTAGATGCCAAAGGGTACTCTCTCTATTGATCACTTTTAGTAAAAGAAAAGCTCTGAGCTAAATTTAGAAGTCAATACTCTCATAAAACTCTCTAATTCTAAGGGAACTCATCCTTGCATCACCTACAAATCACTTTGTGACAAGGAAGCTTGTTATCCCTCGTAATTTCATCTCTGGAGACTCCATGACATTTATATGCTACCCCTGAGAGCATACAAGCTGACCTGGCCTGATCTTAGCCCTTCATTGTCCAATTAAAGGTGGTCTTATCTCAGACCCAGGCACCAGTGAGTCTGCTATTCCCGGTCCATTACCAATAGCCTTGGGATGCAGCTGGGTCTCATAAATCCATAAGGCATTTCTCTAAGACAGAGGGGGGTCTTAGTCCTACTCCCATGTGTGTGGGTAAGCCCCTTCCCTTAATGTAACCAAGCCTGATCCCTCACCCCCATGTTGTTGCCAACCCTATAACTGATGGTATGATTTTCTCACCTACACTGTTCTGTTCTTTGTTCTATGCTTTTAGAAAGGAGTTGCGTCTTTGGTTCTTTGTCTTTGGCTAAACAGAGGCAAGCCATTAGACCTGCTTTATTAACAGGTAGTATCTGCTAATAAGCCATCATATAGCTCAGAGGAAACGTGCCTCAGTCTACCTTTTGTTGAATTTTACTTGCCATACCTCTATGGTCCCTTCCAATTCTAAATCTATGTGTTTGTCTCAGGTTGGGCCAGCAATTTGAGGACTTAGGGGGAAAATTCACAAAAGAAGCCAATAATAATAAACAATTAACAAAGAATAGGCCCTTTGTAAAAGTGGATGAGAAACGTTCCAAAGCTTCAGATAAAATACCCAGGCGCAGAGGCACTTGGGGCAAGGGCAATCAAAGATACAGCTGGATAGGTAATAGAAACCTCTGGCATGTTTGTCCTCATGGCACAGCAAGGGGAGGGGAGAGTTAGCAGTGGTCTTACAACAAGCTGCCCACGGACTTGGCACAGCAAGCTTCCTCCAGGTTCTCATCCTAGTCGATTTATTAGATACTTGATTCTTTCATCTTCTTTATACCAGAGCAGCTCACCAATACATGTGAGGGCCCTTGGGTTCATAGGGAAGGGGCAAATTTCTGTTCAACAGCACTTGATTGGTTCCAAAGCAATAGAATGCCGGTCTTGGAATCTGAAAGAATTGAGTTCAAATCCAACTTCAGACACTTATTAGCTGTGTGACCCTAGGCAAGTTACTTACTTAACCTCTGTTTGCCTCAGTTTCCTCAACTGTAAAATAGAGGTAATAACAACACCCTCCTCTGAGGGTTGTTATGAGGGTCAATTGAGATAATATTTGTAAAGTACTTCATACAGTGCCTGGGGGTGGCTAGGTGGCACAGTGAATACAGCCAAGCCTGGAGGCAAGAAGACTCATTTTCCTGAGTTCAAATCTGGCCTCAGACACTCACTAGCCGTGAGACCCTGGGCAAGTCACTTAACCCTGTTTGCCTCAGTTTCCTCATCTTAAAATGAGCTGGAGAAGGATATAGCAAAACGCTCCAATATCCCTACCAAGAAAACCTCAAATAGGGTCAGGAAGAGTCGGATGTGACTGAACAACAAAACAGTGCCTGGCGTATAATAGATGCTATATAAATACTAGCTACTGTTGTCGTTATTTTGAATCCTTAAGGCAGGGAGAGGCTAGGTGTAATAAATATACAAACTGACATAGTAAAGGGAGCAGAATCAGGACAACTGTTTGTTCAATAACAACATTGCAAAAATTAATAAATTTGAAAGACTTAAGAACTTTAATCAACACAATGACCAACCATGGTTCCAATAATGATGACATCTATGGAGTAGCCTGAATTGGCATCTTTGTTAACATCTGCCTCTTCTGCTTGTCCGTCTTGACAGGGGAAGTTTAGTAAAAGGGTGGGGAACGGAAGTTTCTAGATAAGGGTGGGGCAAGGGTAGGCAAGAGGAGTAGGAGTATGCATATCTTAGAACCAAGGCGGCTTGTCAAAAAAGAGCTTTATGATACATGTGATAGAATATTACTGTGTTGTAAGAAATTATGAAGGGAATGGTTTTAGAGAAACCTGGGAAGACTTGTATGAACTGAGGTAGAGTGAAGAGAGTAGAAACAGGATAAGTATTTATTCAATAACAATTCTAAAAATGAACAAATTTGAAAGATTTAACAACTCTGGTCAACACAATGACCAACCATGATTCCAGAGAACCAATGATGAAGGATGTTACCTCCTAACAGAGAAGCGATGGACTCCATATGCAGAATAAGATACAGACCTTACTCCCCTCCACAGACTCTGGGATCCACCAATACTGTCCTCTTTTATGTTCCTTGGACACCCAACCCTCCATCTCCCTATTCTGCCTTTTTCACTGGCTGTTCCTCATTCCTGAAATATTCTCCTTCCTTGTCACAGTCTTCTGGCTTCCTTGGCTTCCTTCAAGTCTTAGCTAAAACCCCACCTTCTATAAAAAGCCTTTCCTAGTTCCCCTTAATGCTGGTGCCTTCTCTTTGAGACAATCTCCACTTTATTCTTATTATATATGTCATTTATACGTAGCTGTTTGTTTGCTGTCTCTTCCACTGGGCTGTGAGTTTCTTGAAGGTAAGAGCTGTTTTTGCCTTTCTTTGTAGCCTCGGGGCTTAGTGCAGTGCCTGGCACTGCAGCCCTTACTGCATACCTGTTGACTTGACTTGTTGACTTTCAACCCCTCAGATGTGTGGCATTGCACTGACAGCAGAATGCATCTTCTTTGTATCGGACCAACACAGCCTTTACCCTTTACTAGAAGCTACTGATAATGATGACATCTATGGAGCAGCCTGGATTGGCATCTTTGTTGGCTTCTGCCTCTTCTGCTTGTCTGTTCTTGGCATCGTGGGCATCATGAAGTCTAGTAGAAAAATACTTCTGGCGGTAAGCTCTATACTATCTAAATTGTGTGTGTGTGTGTGTGTGTGTGTGTGTGTGTGCGCGCGCGCGTGTGCGTGTGCGCGTGTGTCTGTTTTCACTGAGTACAACCGAGCCCTCAGAGAAGAGCTGACGGGACAAGTGTAATCAGAACAGTTTTGCAGTAAAGTACGCTTACATAGATGAGGTGTTGCATTTGACCACAGACAAAGTCCTTTCAGGACACAAAGGGGATATGTCTAGGGAAAAGACACTATCCTAACATTCTTCAGAGCTTCCTGATATGGTCAGAGTGACGGTTCTTCTCTGCTTTTCCTGGCTGAAGAGTTAGCAGACTAAGGGCAGATAAACCTCTATTCCAAGAAAATTTCAATTCCTTTACATATAGAAGAGTTTGTCTCTCCCCCTCCCCCAAATATTTGTCTTTTCCCCCTTAGAGGTTATACATCCTAAACTTCCCACAATTAGAGATTCATTCCTATGAAACTTAGGATTTATTTAAAAATAACCTAGGGTTATTCTAAAAACTTGGTAATATATAGATGCCATTGGGAGAAAGTAACTAATTCATTAGGGTGGCTAGGTGGTTCAGTGGATAGAGTGTCAGGCCTAGAGTCAGGAGGACCTGAGTTCAAATCTGGCCTCAGACACTTACTAACTATGTGACCCTGGACAAGTTACTTAACCCAGTTTGTCTCAGTTTCCTCATCTGTAAAATGAGCTGGAGAAGGAAATGGCAAACCACTCCAGTATCTTTGCCAAGAAAACCCCAACTGGGGTCACAAAGAGTCTGAAACAACTGAACAACAACACATTAAGACACTGATACTTATGAAAATTACTGTGCCACTTGCCTTTCCTTTTGCCTGAAAGGCACTATGAGTCCACTTGAGAGTTGGGAGAGGAGAGTACACTGGAGAAGAGGAGGGATAGATAGGGTTAGAAGAGAGGCACCATACAAGACAAACTTCATTTGTTGACACAATTTTGCCCAGGGACAGACCTGCCTAGCCCAAAGGGGAGATTTGAATTGTCATTCTTCCCTTGCATTCAGAATTATACAAGAAAAATGTGGCCCTTCCCCATTGCTCCCACCTACATTCACTTCTCATAGGTGGCCAAAGGTGGCCACCATTCCCTAGCTACCGTTATCCTACTGGGTTAGTCAGAGAATTCAGCAAGAGAATCTGTAACTGCTTTGAACCAGCCATCTTTTCAGGACCCCCACCTACGTTCATACAAATGTAGTGGGTCCCTGGGAATAGCTCAGTACAGCACAGAAGTACTGGCTCTTGAGTCAGAGGATTTGAGTTAAACCCCACTATGGAGCCTTACTACCTAAGTCACCTTGGGCAAGTCACTTCAATTTCCCATCTGTGAAATGGAAACAGAGTTGGGATATAGACTGGATGACCTCTGAGGTATTTTCTGGTTCTAGACGTATGATCCAATTCTGAGAGTTGTCCTACCAACACATGTAGAGACAGATAATGACAAAGGCTGCTATCTACCTCCTGACAGAGAAGTGATGGACTCAGGGTGTGTGTGTGTGTGTGTGTGTGTGTGTGTGTGTGTGTGTGTGTGTGTGTGTGTATGTGTGATACACACACATATGGATATGGCCAAAGCATAGGTTTTGCTTGACCATACATATTTATTATTTTTTATTTCGATTTTATTTTCAATTCCAAATTCCTTCCCTCCCCTTTCCCCTCTCCCTTCATTGAGAAAGCAAGAAAAACATTGCCATTACCAATATGTATAGTCATATAAAACAAATTCCCTTATTATTGATGTCCAAAAAAATCACGAATATTTATTATAAAGGCTTTCTTTGTTTTTCTTTTTTCAATGAAGGGAAGATGAGGGAGGGATAAATACAGATTTTTGTTTATTGAAAACTTTTAAATTTAATTTTAAAAGAAAAAAGCTTTCTCCCAAACCCCTTCTCCCTTCTTCTACCCTCCAAAATATGTGTACACACACACACACACACACACACACACACACACACACACAAAATACAAACCTGTCCATTATAGGCTCATAGAAAAGCATCTGTAAGACTGATCAAAGTAAGTAAACAAAAAGCCCTAATAAAGAAGAAATAAACCTGACTTTTATGGCAATTCTGATGAGGTTTGAAGGAGGTTTGAGAGGTCCAGGGACCCCTTGAGGACCAGAGTACTAGATAGGGTAGTCTGGAATGAATTCACAGACTCAAGCATTCTTTAAGTCAAGGTGGCAAAGATTTATTGTTACACTTTTCATTAGGGCTAAATTTATGGTTTTGTTGATTTCTAGGCTTAGGAAGGTGATGAAGAAAACGTTAATCATTCTGACTAAGCTTAAAAGTATGTTGTGGTTACACTTTTATTCAGAGAGCCAGTTGTTAAACATTTACCAGCAACCTATGGCTCCTTTCTCTCTGATTGTAGCAGAAATACTAGCTAAATTCGATGCTAGCTCTCTATTGTTCAGACTTTTCAGGGATTCAGAGAGGGGTTTCCCCCAAATTATTCTGGATTAGTGCAGCTTTATTGTGCTATAAAATTCCTTCTTGAACCCTATACTGTGTTACACTTGGGGATTAAGACCCATGCCATGCCTTTGGTTTCTCTTCAAGTCTACAAAGCCTCTGCCTCCTCCTATGTAAACAAAACAGGGAGTCAGTCAAGGAGCTTCCTAACAGCTACTACAGTGGGTTAGCCCCTTGCCTCTTTTTCCAGGCAATGGGAAAGTGTCAGGAACCAAGCTAGAAAACTGCTTAGCAGTGTGGTGCAGTGGAACGAACTCTGCATATGGCATCGGAAGACATGAGTTTAAATCTTGACCCATCAGCTAGCTATCTGTGTGGCCTTGGGCTAGTCCCTTAGTCCCTCTGGGCCACAGATTCCTCATTTGTAAAATGAAGGGGTTGTGTTCCATCTTCTCTAAGGTGCCTTCCAGCTCTAAATCTGTGATCTGTAAAATGAGAGGTTTAGATTAAATGAGCTCTAAACACCTAATGCAAAAAGAAGAATCAATTCCAGTCCATTAGAGCCTAGCAAAAAGCCTCATATATGATGTATTCAATAAGTATTTTAATGAATATACACATTTTTAAAGAAAATCAGTTCTAGAGAGATAAGTCTTTGGGTGACACATAACTTTTATACTTTGCATCTTTTTTTCAGTATTTTATTCTGATGTTTATAGTATATGCCTTTGAAATGGCATCCAGTATCACAGCCGCTGTGCAGCGAGATTTTGTAAGTATGGTCTCCAGTGGGGGAGTCTGGGAGGATCCTTTCTAAGGATCATTCTGATACAATCTGAGTTTGACACACCATTTCCCTTCCCTCTGAGCCATAGGAAGGGGGCAAACAGGGATTGTCTCCAGGATGCTGACATTCAAGAAGCACACTTTCTCCCCAAGGCAATCCCTCAGCCCATTGTTCCTGGGTCTCATGGTCCTCTAACATCTTTGTGCCACAGACCCCCTGCATCCATAGTAGAGTTACCCCTACTCCCTTTGGCCAGCACCCAGCTGCTATCTCCAAGTATCCCATCAACACTGCATACCTCTCCCACATGACAGTGCCCCTTACTTGCCCAACTCTACTTGCTTCTGTCCCCTTGTTGAAGATTAAGGGGTTAAAGATCATTATCTGTACCTAGGGGGACTTTCTGGGGCATGGGCCCTGCCCCCTCACCTAGCATGTTTATATTCAATTGGGATGGATTATCTGTTACCACCCCTACCACTCCCTGAGTTCACAACTCAACTCAGTTTGCCCCTGGTAACATGTTTGCTAGTTATGGCTCTATTTTCTCTTCTGCCTTCCTCCCTCTCCTTCCCCAGCCTAAACAAATTTAAAATTACTCTCTGTTTCAGCCTAATTGTGGCACTCCCATACTAGTCCTGTCATCCAGAAATAGACTCACAGCCAATCTCCATCTGAACTTACTGAATACAATCTTGCTCCCAGTGATGATAGAGAACCTCTTAGCTTAAATGTACTTTGGTGCTTCTAAGGTCCCAGCCTGGGAACTGTCAGGCTAATCCTGTTGTATCTTTTCTTCTGGTAGTTCACTACCAACCTCTTCCTGAGGCAGATGCTGGAAAGGTACCAGAACAAAAGTCAGTCCAATAATGATGACATATGGAAAAATAGAGGAGTGACCAAAACCTGGGACCGCCTCATGCTCCAGGTGAGAATATGACGGACTATGGCTAAGGCCCTTCCATGTGTGAACAGGTCTCTAGAGGGGCTAGGATTGAAGGGCTTAGAGGAGGGTCTTCTCTCACAATGAGACTGTCAGAGAGCAGATGAACTCAAGGTGCAGTATGAGACATACAGTTTTGGACATGGCCAATGAGGAAATTTGTTGTGATTGACCATGCATTTTTGTCACAAAGGTTTATTTTTCTTTTTTTTTCAATTGGGGTGGTGAATTGAGAAGACAGCAATACCCCTCCTGAAAAAAGAAAAAGAAATGAGGATCATTGAAACATTTTTAAATGGACAGAAGAGAACAGGAGGATGGCCAGAAGGAAACACGGACAAGCATGATAGCTTTGAAAGTTGAATGCCAATTTTCTTATATACTTAAAAGGAAAAAAAAAAGGATAATCTGTACATAAAAGAGGTTCATAGTTTTATGTAAAATCTTCTTTTTCTTTCTTATATATTCATTTTATTTGGTGATTGTTCAGAATTTTAAAAAAAAATTAAAGGAAAGGTAGGGTGGTACCTTACAAAAGAAGGCCTTTGGACTAACATCATTTTCAAGCTTAACTAGAGACATTGAACTTTAAATTAAAATTTTTTTTAAAGATGAGACTGCAATGGGGAAGCCTATTGATGACTAAATGAAAAAGCGTTTTTAAGCTCTTACTATCTGCCAAGTAACTGTACTAAATGTTGGGGATACAAATAAAGGAAGCAAGATAGTGTCTCTCCACAAGAAATTTACATTCTAACAGGGAAAGGGTCAGGGTAGGGTGAGGCTATTTGAAGAGACTTGGTCTGGGAATGGCCTGGTCCTGGGCATGATAAGACCCATTAATTAATTAGTGATAAGTTCATTATCAGAGCCCAAGGTGCCAGGAACAGATTACAACTTCTAGCGGGATGATAGTAGCTATAGTGGAGTGAGTATGGTTTTAAAATGACTGGGCAGTATGTGATGGTATGGATTCTAGGCCAAATAAAGTCAAGGTTCATGTATCAGAGCCCCAACGCCTGGGACAGAGATTTTTGAATCTTGGTGTCATTTACTGAGATGATAGTCATGTAAGGTTTGTTTGAGTAAGCATGGCCTAGAAAATGTCAAGATGTTACATGACAAAAATTTATATTCTTCAATTTACATTACAAAGAAATGTGGATAATTCCAAACTCCTTGAATTTTAGAAAGTATGCAAACACTGGACTTCTGTACCTCCCTTATTATCTGCCATACTTATCTGGCACTTCCTAGGCCTACCATGCATTAAGATGGTAGGTGTTTATTGAATTGAATTAATTTACCATTATAATGTGGTCATCAGAAAGATGTATCTTGGTTGTTTCTTCACTTTCATTGGCTGGACCTGGAATCAGTGGGGAAGAAGATGAGAAGCTCAAATAGTAGGGATGGATGATCACCAGGACATCACTTTAGCCCCTTTCCCTATCACTGACTTTCCATTTGTCTTCCAATTCCCTTAGAGTTGCATAAGTTTTAATTGTTCAGTCAAATCTTGGTGTTCTATGAGAGTAGTATGAATAATTGAAATCCACGGATTGTACCCATCAAAAACCCTTAGAACTATTGGAACCATTGAAAATGGGAACCATCACAATAATCTCCCCTACGGGGAAAAAAAGCAAACACATTTGACAGAATATTTAATTTGTACACATAAATCAGAACAAAACAACATGTTTTATAGGCTCCAAGTCCTTGCATTGAAGGATTTTTCACTCATGAGTATATTATGTACAAGACAGGGTCACCCTCTGGTTAAGTATGATATTGCAACCCACTCTAATAGTTGTCATAAATACTGTGCCTAGACAAAGGGAGAAAGGAAAAGGAAGCTAAGATATTGGAACCACAAGTATTTATTCAGAGGATCCCAAGACCTAAAGAATTTTATACAGCTAGTAAGTGATGAGCCTGGCCTTATTAAGGCTTAAGCCTTAACCCTTCCTCAAGATTTTCAACTCAACACAATTAAATAGATATAGATAATGCATATATACTTATGTACAAATACACATACATATGCATATATATATACACATACACAATATTACATACATAAGTGTATATGTATTTTCCATGTTAACATATCATCAATTTAATTATGAAAGTCAGCAGGAAAAGGATTTGTTTGATAGAAATTTGCTTTTGACTTATATGCGTGCTTGAAAATATTTATTCCATAAATTGAGTGGCACGTATAATTTCAACTCTTCTCACCAAATATTTTAATGGAACTGGTAAAAGGAAGACAGTTGGTGTGTTTAGTATTTTGTTTCCATTTCCCCACAGATGTCTACTGTTTGGCTGAGCTACTGAACAAAAATGAATTTTCTGAGAAGCAGGAGGGGAATAAAAGCTTTTGAAAACTCTACAATAATCAGAGCCTTACTAATAGAGTTGGCTATAATTTTGTCAAAAAAAAAATTTAATATCCTTCTGGGGCCCACTTGTTTTCTGTTTCAGCCATATGTGTACTAAATATTAATCTTTGGGGAAAAAAATATTCCAAAGTTTCAGTTATATTAAAAGCAGGGAAGTCCAGAAAAAAATAACTAAAAATAGCTCAACTTATTTCTAATATTAAACCTCTAAACTTAGTTGAATTTCCTCTTCCCACATCCAAGCATTTGCTGGTACTTCAGTACTTGTCTGAAGCATTAAAAACAATCCATCTTTTTCCCTTTAAGACATTTAAATCAAGATGGATCTATTATTTTTATTTTTTGTCTCCCTGTCATCTAGCTTAGTGCCTGGAACATAGTAGGCACTTAATAAATACGTGTTGATTAACCGATTATTTTCCACGATCCCAGAAGCTAGAATATTCTGAGGATCCTTTGGCTGCTACCTTACTCATACTGAATTTATCACCACTGATAATGATAGTAGTTAATATCCATGTGGAGCTATAAAGTTTGTAAAGTCCTTTCCTACGTTACCTCACCTGACCTTCATAACAACCCTGTGAGCCAAGTACTGATGTCATGCTTTATGGACAAGGAAAATGTTTTCTGCTGGTGAAATAGATCGCTATTGAGCTTTGGTCTGACCTCAGCAAAGACAATGAGATTCAGAGCGGGTATGTGAGTTTTCCAGAGCTACACAGCTTAGAAGTGTTTGAGACAGGATTCGATCCCAGTTCTTCTTGACTTTGAGTCAACTATCTATCTATTATGACTCATTGTTTCTAAATAATAACTATAACTGTAATAGGTATTCTGTAACATTTTACATATGTTATCTCCCTTGAGCCTCACAACAAACCTATGCTATGTATTACAGGCGTAATTATCCCCATTTTACAGCTAAGAAAACTGAGGCTTGAGAGGCTTTAACTTGCCTGGGTCATAGAGCTAGTGCATATCAGAAGCAGGACCCCAGGACTTAGGAGTTTATATGTTCTATCCAATAGATACAAGGCAAATGCCTCTAGGGCATTTAAGTCCTTCACAACCTGACTACAACCTACCTTTCCTCTTTAGGGCAGCCAAAATGGCCTTCTTGCTGTTCATGACACAGGATATTTCATCTTTTGTCTCCGTGGCCTTTGTACATCCTCCTCACTGCCTCTTAGAAGCCCTGTTTCCCTTCAAATCTTATTTGATTTTTTTAAAAATTTTTTTCTTGGAGGGGGGAAGGCAGGGCAATTGGGGTTGAGTGACTTGCCCAAAGTCACACAGCTAGTAAGTGTGTCAAGTGTCTGAGGCTTCCAATTCCAGGGCCAGTGCTCTGCTCACTGCACCACCTGGCTGCCCCTTACCTTCAAATATCAACTAAAACACTGCCTCCTACTTTGGAGAATAAATCTCCCCAACCTCTAGCACCCCCTCCTCCCTCAAAAATGACCTTCTATTTATTTCATATACATTTCTACGTGTGTATCCCGTCTCTCCTTAATAGAACGTAAACCCCTTGAAGACAGACGTTGTTTCATTTTGTCTAAGATCTCACGCTAGGAAGTCACTAGAAGGGAACCCAGTTCATCCTGCTCCAACTCCAGTATTCTTTTCACTATATCACCAGCCTGCTCATTTGCAAGTTGCCATCTGATTGGCTAATGATGTTAATCATAGAATATGCAAAATCAAAGAGCTTTTTGATTTCCCCAGGATTCTAGGCGTGTTGGGGTCAGATTTATGGTTAGATGGCTCAGTAGCAATACATTGCAACAGAGGAAAAGCTCTGTTCTCTGATCATATACTGTAATTCTCATCTCAGTAGTAATAATAGCTGACATTTGTACCTCCCTTTAAGGTATAGGAGGCATTTTATGTATCTCACCTTATCTGAGCCTCACGACAACACCATGAGGTAAACACTATTGTTATCCCCTTTTTACAGGTGAGGAAACTGAGATACAGAGTGACTTGCTTATGGTCACACAGTAGCAAATACCTGAGGCAAGATTTGAACTCAGGTCTTCCTGACTTCCTGAGTCCAGAACTCTTATCAGAGCTTTGAGAATTTAATTAAGGCTCAGAGAACTTAAGTGATTTGCTCAGGGGCATAGTCTTACATGAAGGATTGTAACCCAGGTCTTTATGGCTACAGGTCCCATATTCTACTTGCTACACCGTGCTGCCTTTCATGATATAAAAAGCACACATATCTTAGTGTCAGCCTCTCTTTATTATTAGAAAAAATAGCTCCTAGGGAGCATTGTGTTGATATAGCATTTTTTTAAATGAACAATACCTAGAATGCTTTAAGGTTTGTGAAGCACTTTACAAATATCTCATTTTATCCTCACAACAACCCTGAGATGTATTGTTATCCTCTTTTTACAGGTGAGGAAACTGAGGCACAGAGTGACTTGCCTATGGTCACACAGCTAACAGATACCTGAATCGCCTAACTTCCTCAAAATATTTTATTGATGCCTTTCTTAAATATCGCTTCCCAATGAGTCCTTTCACCCTACCTCCACCCCATAGAACTTTCCATAGCTAAGTAAAAACATACACAATGGCCATATCTGACCATGTATACCTTATTTTGCATCTATAGCCTACCACCTCTCTACCAAAAGGAAAGAGACATGCTTCATTGTCAGCCCTCTGAAGTCTATTGGTCATCTCATTAGTCAGAATTCTGAAGCCTTTTTGTCTTGTTCTCTTATACATACACACACACACACACACACATATATAGTAGTCATTTCTGTTTCATTTGTATCCCTAGCACTTAGCGCAGTGACTTACACATAGTAGGCATTTAATAAATATTGGTTGAATCCTTTATTACTAGCAGCACTTTAAAAAAAAGTATTGGAGCATATAGAGTACAATTTGAACGAATGATACAACTCAATGTGAGTCAGTGCAATTTATTATGTACCTACTATGTACAAGAGACTGGGGATACAAAAGTAAAAAGTTTTTGTACAAAAATGGTTCCTGCTCTCAAGGAGCTTAAATTCTTCTTGGGAAGGCAGGCAGAAAAGAAGGAAGGAAGGAAGGGAGGGAGAGGGGAAGGAAGGAAGGATGTGGGCTCATTCTTCCAGGATGAGAGAATATCTTTTTCAGCATCATTAAACCAAAAGTAAATCATGTCGTCTTCTCTCTCTTTCCCACATGGAGACTCTATCTAATAAGCTTTAAGGGTAGGACTTTGAGTGGGTTTAAGCTATGTTATAATGTTTAATCTCTGCTTCCCCTTCAATACCTCATTTGTCCCAATGATTACTTTAGCAGGGATCATGAAAGGAAATGTTGGCTTTATTTTCCTTGGACAGGAAAAGTGCTGTGGTGTCAATGGTCCATCAGATTGGCAAAAGTACAAGTCGGCCTTCCGGGATGAGAATAATGATGCCGACTACCCCTGGCCTCATCAGTGCTGCGTCATGGACAGTCTCTATACGCCACTCAATCTCGATGCTTGTAAACTTGGCGTGTCTGGCTATTATCACAGCAAGGTAAGAAGTCCCCTTTTCTCTAGAGACTGGGTAGAATGGTCCACACTCTAAGGAGAACAGTGTACAAAGGAGGGTGATCAGGATGATGAAGGGGCTCCAGATCATGCTTCCTGATGATTGTGGATATCTGTCTTTATGAAGAGAAGCTTTAGGAGGGAGTCATTGTTAACTTTAAGAATTTGAAAGGCAAATGTTTGTGACAGTGATATGAGTGATAGCCCATGCCTAGCTTATGTCCTGCTTTCCACAGAAAACAGATGATCGCTTAGCTAGTTTACCAGCAGGCCAGTGCAAATATCATTTTTCCTAATAGGCTGGCCTTATGCTCAAGCCACCACTAGCCAAGTGGTTTCATCAGAATCAAGCCAGTGCACCTTCATAGTCTTCCTGTCTCCCCAGAACAACTGAACTGAACTGAACTGAACTGAAGGTTGCAGTGTCCTTGTTGCCCACCAGATGGTGCTCAGCCCTCAAACTTTTAGACCATTTCCCTCTTCTAACAGTCAACTAGCATTTTTTTAAGCAGGGTCATCTCCAGTCATCCTGATCTATGTCTTGCCACTGGACCTAGATGGCTCTGGAGGGAAGAGTGAGGCAGATGACTTTGCACAGCTCTCCCTCGCTTAAATTCAATTTACTTGCATGTTATGGCATCACCTCCCTGATGTCACGGTCCTCTTCTAGAACAAAGGACTAACAACAAACACCACCAGCATTTTTAAGCACCTACTGTGTTGTTGTTGCTGTTGGTCCTTGGTTCTCAAAAAAGACCAATGACATCATGAAGGTGATGTTTTGACTTGCAAGTGAACTGGATTTAAGTTAGGCAAAGATACAAAAAGTCACCAGCCTCACTTTCTCCTCCAGAGTCATGAAAGTGCAGGGACAAGACAAAAGTCAAAAGGACTGGGAATGGCCCAGAATGCAGTGGGTGACCTTGGCCTTTTAAATTAAGATCTTTCCCAGATCTCAGTTCATCCCAGGCAACACCCATTCAATGACCTACTTCATTAGGCACTGTGCTAAGTAAGCATCGAGCATATGAAGAAAGGAAAGGAAACAGTCCCTGTTCTCAGGGAGTGTACAGTCTAATGGGGAAGACACCAACCAAACAGCTGTGTACAAAAAGAATATATACAGGGTCAATCAGGGATGATCCCAGACGGGAAGCAGTAAGATTAAGTGAGACCAGGAAAGGCTTCTTGAAGAAGGTAACAGTGCAGCTGGGACTTGCAGGAAGCCAGGAGGCAAAGGTAAAAAAGGAGAGAGTTCCAGGTGTGGAAGACATCCAGTGAAAACAGTCAGAATTGGGACATGTGTAAAAATAACATCAAAGCAAAAGCAAATATGATGACTGTATAAGAGAGCCATGAGCAAAACGTCATGAGAGTTCGGAGGAGCGCACCAGAGGGTTTAATCTAAGATATATTTCTATATCCTTCAGTTGTAAATACTGCTAGATACAACTGAACTAATATTAACTGAGTGCAACAGAACATATGGGGAGTGGAGAGAGATGGGAACTGAACCTGTAATTTCATTGTTTCAGGGAATGCCTGATAAAGAAATTCCCTCCACCCATGCAGGGCAGCAACGACTCAATTCTTGAAGACATATGGTCTTCGAGAATTGCCTAGGGCATTGAGAGGATAAATGAGTTAGGTAGGGCCTCATATATCAGAGGAGGGAATTTAATCCATATCTTCTGGATTTGGAAGCCAGTTCTATTTTTGCTGCCTATCAATATAAGACATTTTGAATATAATCTGATATGCTTTTCAAAATGTCATGGTGATTTTGGGAGGGGATGAGATTGCTTGTGAATGAACATTTCTCAGGAAAACTGATGATATGGTAGCTCACAAAGTTACTAGTGTGCAAACTCATTTAGGGAGGAATAACCCAAAAGACATTTAGAAAATGACGGGCTCTGCTCTTACTTGTAACCAAGGTAAGGGCCTTGGGAATCATCCTAGATGATTCACAGAGAATGTCCACGCTCTATACTATTGAAGGCAACAGATGCTGCTCATCGTGAAGAAAAGTATGAGAAACAAAATAGAAAGCATATCCTGTCCTTGTATAAAATAAAGTTTGAGGTCCTCCAAAAGTCAATACATAAATGCCTTGATGGGCATGAGCAATGCATTACAAACAAGTAATTACACAGAAGTTACGGTGCAAAGAATATCATCTGAGAAATTTAATAACCCAAACATAGATGGTCTGATCTTGTAGCAAAAGCAAGGGATAATCAACGGATGGCTCTTGAGCTCCATTGGTGTTCATATAACATAAAGTGAATGTGAAGAAGGCTCCCTGCAAGTCAGGTGGGGTCCCTGTGGCAAATCTGTGGGAGTACACAGAGGACAGTCTCATTGGATGGGCGAGTATGAATATATTACAATTTGCATCACTGGAGGGAGTGCCCACATTGATTACAGATTTGGTCACTGTATCTTCCAGATGGCATGAACAAAACAGAGGCACTCCAGAGAAGTGAAACTAAAGTGACAGCGGGTGATGAGGTAGGAGTAGGAAGACTATTGCATGACAACAGGCCAAAAAGTATTTAGAGTTTTTAGCCATCGTAGAGTAGGTCAGGGCCTACTATGTGCCAAACACTGTGCTAAGTGCTGGTAATGTCTGATGATCTATAAAGTCAGGAAAGTCCTGGTTAATGGAAACATAAACTTATTCCCTAAATCCCCAAATGCAGGGATAATGGGCAGGCACCCTTTGAAACTTGAATAAGGTAAGTTTAGGACAAATAAAATGGCTACTTCAAACAGTAAGTAATAACTTATGGAGAGACGAAGGGGTGTTCAGGAGAAACAGCACCTCCAGTGTGAGGGCTGATGAGTCCTTTTCAGGGCTGCGCATCCATCTTTGGTGTCCAACTATCACCCACCACTCATCTGTAGCTCCAAGAAGCTGTAGCAGCCACACCCTGGTAAACTATCTTGGCAGACAGGCCAAACCAGGGTGACAGTAACCAACAGGCCTCAAACATGCCATGTGAAGATTTCCCCTGGGGGAGTGGGCAGATGAGAACAATTTGTTCCAAAGGCCACAAAGGAGGCTGAAGCAGGTGCCATGGAGCACTTAGAGCTTGGTCAGACAACAAAGCTGCCAACATCATCTGCATTCCAGGGCGTTGCCAGTTGTCTTGACTTCTGTCCTGCAACTGGACTTCGATGACTCAGGAAGACAGAGTAAGGCTGCTGACTCTGTGCAGCTCTGCCTCACTGAAATCCAATTCACAAGCAAGTCAAGACATCACCCCATGATGTCATTGGTCCTCTTCAAAAACAAAGCACAAATAACAACAGTAACTTAACACTGACAGAGTTGGCACTGGTAGGAAAAGTGAATGGATTCAGAAAGGATTAGGATAAATATCAAAGGACAGAAGCAAAAATGGCAACAAAGAATAAGTAGCTGAAATTTTTTCAAGAATCTCATGTTTAGGGGCAGCTGGGTAGCGGAGTAGAGCACCAGCCCTGGAGTCAGGAGGACCTGAGTTCAAATTTGGCATCAGACACTTGACACGCTTACTAGCTGTGTGACCTTGGGCAAGTCACTTAACCCCAATTGCTCTGCCTTCCCCTCTCCAAAAAAAAAAAAAAGAAACCAAGAATTTCATGTTTAAGATTGATCTTGGTGGGGACAGGCATATTGCCTTCTGACAGCATACTTCTTGGGCCTGCACAATACTAGACTGAGGCCTTTTTTTTTTTTTGGAGGAGGAAGACTGAGGCCTTTCAATGGTGCAGTGTAGCAGTTCCTATATTTTTATGTTACATGGGCACTTTCAAAATTTACCTATAGCAAAGCTCTCTAGCCAGATATTCTTGAGCCATTTCAATTTGCTATTACTTATGACTTCTTGGTTTTGCATTAGGATATTCTGTTACGTTAAACTTCACATAACATAAGCATGAGCAGGAATATAAGTATTTACACACACATATGCATATGACTCTTATAGGACACGTTAAGGCTTACAAAGTTCTCGATATGTACTATCTCATTTAGTCAATAAGTTAGGTTGACAAGTATTTTTATCAAGTACCTACTCTGTTCAGGAACTGTGGTAAATGCACAAGGTGGGTTTTATCTAAGACTTGAAAGAGGCCAGGGAAGCCAAGAGGAAGAGACAAGGACGGAGAGCATTCTGGGCGTGAAGGGCGATTTAAAAAGGCCTGTTGTCAGGAGACAGAACATCTTGTGCAAGGAATAGTGAGGAGGCCAGTGTCACTGGATGTCAGTATACGTGGAGGAGAATAAGGTGTAAGAAGACAAGAAAGGTAGGATGGGGACAAGTTTTGAAGGGCTTTAAAAGCCAAACAGAAGATTTTATGTTTGATCTTGGAAGTAATAATAAAAATAACTCAATAAACTGGAGTTTATTGAATGGGGTTCATGGTCATACCTAAACTTTAGGAAGATCATTTTGATAGATAAGTAAAAGATAGGCTGAAGTAAGAAGAGACTTGAGGCAGGGAGATTGATTAGGAAGCTATTCCAGTAGTCTAGGCGTGAGGTGATGAGGGTCTGCACCAGGATGGTAGCAACATCAGAGAAGAAAAAGGGATGTATATGGGAAATGTTGCAAAAGTAAAATTGACAGGGGTTGGCATCAGATTGGTTGGGGGGAGGGAGAGGGAAAGAAAAAATGAGGAATCAAGGGTGAGACCTATGTAGCAAGCTGGGAGACTCGAGGTTTCGTGATGCCCTTGACAGTAATAAGGAAGTTAGGGAAAGGGGAGGGTTGGAGGGGAAAGGTTCAATTTTAGACATACTGAGTTTGAGATCTCTGGGACATCCAGTTCAAGATGTCCAATAGGAAGCTGTAGATGCAATCCTGGAGGTTGGGAGAAAGGATAGGGCTGGATAAAAAGATCTAAAAATCAACTGCATGGAGATGGTAATTTATTAGATCACTAAGGAAAATAGCACAAAGGAAAGCTAGAAGAGGACTGAGGACAGAGACTTAGGGGAGATCTATGATTAGTAGGAGCAGCCAGGATAAAGATCCAGCAAAGGAGAGTGAGAAGGAGCCATCAGACGGGTAGGAGGAGAATGTACAGGGAAGAGCTTATCAAGAAGTACAAGATGATTCAGTGTCGGCGGTGGCAGAGAGGTCAAGGAAAATGAGGATGGAGAAAAGGCCTTTTAATTTGGCCATTTAGAGATCATCCACCCCACAGAAGGTCACTCTGGCCAACTTTGTTGTGCAATAATATCAGTAATTTGATATAGCAGGTCAGTAAGTCAATAACATTTCTTAAGTATTTACTAGATGCACTGTGCCAAGAGCTGGGAATACAAAGAAAGGCCAGGACATAGCTTGGGTTTCTCAAGGAGCTCACATTGTAATGAGGGAGACAAAACAGAAGGTACATAGAGTAGGGAGAAGGAAGTCTGAAAGGGGAGGGCATCAGCAGCTGAAGGAGGTGTGCTTTGAGGTGAGTCTTGAAGGAAGCCAGAGAAATTCAGAGGCAGAAGTAAGCTAGCAGAGTATTCCTGGCAGGGGGACAGCTAAGGCAAGGCATAGAGATAGGAGATGGAGGGTCATATTTGAGGAACTGCAAATTGGCCAATGAAGCTGGATCACAGCGGGCAGGGAGAAGGAAGGCATAAGAACACAGGAAAGGTAAAAGGGTATACTGCTAAGTAGCCTGGAATAGTGGCTTTAGTGCTAGACTTGGAATCAGGGAAAGGGGAAGGGAATAAGCATTTACACAGTGCCTCCTATGTGCCAGGAAGAATGTTAAGCACTTTACAAATATCACCTCATTTGAGCCTTACAACCACCCTGTAAGATAGGTGCTATTCCCGTTTTACAGTTGAGGAAACTGAGGCAAACAGATGTTAAGTGATTTACCCAGGGTCACAGAGCTAGTAAGTGTCTAAGGCCACATTTGAACTCAAGTCTTCCTGACTCCATGCCAAGTACTCTGTACCACCTAGCTGCCTCAAATAAGAAATATGGAATGCTTCGTGAATTTGCATGTCATCCTTGAGCAGTTTGATTAGGAAGATCTGGGTTTGAATCTCATCCCTACTTGACACTAACCGACTGTGTGTCCATGGGCAAGTAACTTAACCTCTCTGAGCCTCGATTTCTTCATCTGTAAAATGGGAAGCTAATATATGTCATAATGCCTTTCATAGTTACTGTAGGGCTCAGACATGAAGCTTAAAGCTTAAACAACTGGTTGTTGTTGTCCTATGGTGAATTATAACCACATTTTATGATGATTTAAAAAACCCACTCCATGGAATGTCAAATCACCTATTTATAACATTGTTCTTAAGGAACTAATTCCATCCTATGATGTCGTTTTCTCCCCCGCTGTGTTCTTTTGTGGAATTGATTGATGACACTGAGTTATGATAATCCTCACATGGTTCTCTTGGTTAATGGTGATTAGAAGTGTGGCACTCCTCCCACAGCTGGGACTAAATTTGTTCTGAACTAATAAATGCCCTTTACCAGAATCTGAGATCCTCCGTAGGCTCACTAACATGTTGTAGGTGGGTTGTTTTTCTGTTTTTGCTTTTTGAGGCAGATGACCAATTTTAGTAACAATAATTTACCTTGTAAGAGTATTCACCTAAAGTTACTGTACATGGAGCCCATGTAAATTCTGGGGATCCTTATTCTCATTTGTATTGGCAAGTCAGGTCCCCAGAGCATGGCTGGTTACATCTTTCTCTTGTGGGTTCTGCATCAAATGGCAGATTCTTGAAATGCTATCAGTTTGAGCCCCAATTCCAGCCTGTTCTCTGCCCACCCACCCTCATATCAATTGCCAGTGATTACTCCTCCAATATTATGTGCCAGGGCTAGTTAGTATCTCCTCAAGATCATTAATAAGCAATTAACACCAATTAACTTTTACAAAGAAACTGTGAACAGAAGCACGAACACGTCTCCTCCCCCCCTCAAAAAAAAAAAAAACAAACAAACCAAAACAAAAAACAAACTGGAGCACACTTTCTCCTCTGCCACCTTAGTCCATGAAGGAGAGTAGGCTCAGATTTAAGTGGTTGCTACTGATCATGTGGCTCACCACTTTGCCTTCTGGACCCGACATAGTGGCCAAATGAGTCACTCACTCCCTTGCTGTAGGACATGGCTGCCAGGCTGATCTCCAGGATCCCACAAGTTGCCCCTAGGGGCCCTTTTCCTTACCAGGCTCAGCTGCTGGCAAACACTAGTGTGGACTTCCATCACTAGTCCTCTGGTAGTACTTCCAGCTCACGTGGATATAGCCTAGTTCATTCCATCTGCAACCTTTATTCACCTAAGAATAAGAAGAATGAAAGAAGGAGAGAGAAACCAGCAGAACCATGCATTCAAGGCCACAGAGCAGGCTAATCGGTCAGTCAATAAACATTTATTATGCTTACTGTTCCAGGCACTTTGGTAAGCCCTGGGGACACAAAAGGCCTCTCTCCTCACCAGGCCTTTAAAACATTCCTCCCTCACTCCTAACCCCCTCCCACCATACTCATCAATTACCACAAAGAAAAAGAAAGCTCAATTTGATCTTTTCGATGCGCTCAGTTTGGGCTAATGAGCCAATAAAAAGGTTTTGCTTCACTTCTCAGCACGTGAACAAGAAATGGTTACAGAATACCTAGCAAGCGCTGAAATGGTGGGCAGGGCCCTCGGGTGTGCTGGTAAGTGTTTAACAACCAGTTCTCTGAAAGAAATTTACCCATGACACACTTCTTAATTGAGTCTGCATTATTTAGCTTTTATCCATCGCTTTCTTAAGTCTGGACAATCAATGAAACAAAACAACAAAGAAAGACCTGATTTGTTGCTTGGTAATTCTGAGGTATAAATTTGATAATCAGTTCTAAGCTGCTTTGAGGTGGCTCCAGCCCACTCCTGGCCAAGCACCTCCACTATACCATCATCACTCACACGTAGAAGTGGTCTCACAACCCCGCCCCTCACCCCTCACCCCCTCCCTCAGGTGGGTTTGCAGCAGGAAGAGCTGATTGTGTGTATTGCCAGAGCTGGGCCATCCTTGGCCAGTCCCCTAGTACATATGTAAATACTGTAAATGCCAAAATAACCCTTTTGTTAAATAGATTGACTACTAAATAGAGGACTTAAATGCACCACTTTCAGACTGTTCCACCTCTGTTTCACCTCCCCACCTCAACAAAGCTGTGCTAAATAAACTGTGCTGTCTGAACTGAAGCAAAGCGAAGGGAGCAGAACCAGAACATCGTACACAGTAATGGCAGTCTTACATGGTGATTAACATTGTCTGATGATCAGCTGTGAATGACTTGGCTATTCTCAGCAATACAGTGATCCAAGACAATTCCAAAGGACTCACGATGCTATTCACCTCCAGAGAGAGAACTGATTGAATCTGAATGCAGATGGAAGCACACTATTTCTCACTTAATTTTTTTCATGGATTTTTTTTGGTCTGTGTTTGCTTTCACAACATGACTAATATGAAACTATGTTTTGCACGATTGCACCCAGATATCAAATTGCTTATTGTCTCAGAGAGGGAACAGGGGAGGGAGGGAGAGAATTTAGAACTCAAAATTTTAAAAAAATGATTGCTAAAAACTCTTTTTACATGCAATTAGGAAAAAATAAACTATTATTTAAAAAATAAAATAAACTGAGTTGTTTGATGGAACATGGATAAAATAGATCAAGAGCTGGAAGAGACCTCAGAGACCATTTAGTTGAATCCTCTCATTTTACAGGATAAGGAAACTAAAGCCCATGTAGGTTAAGTGACTTGTCCAAGGTCATACAAGCGTTAAGCATTCAAGGTGGAATTTGAACCCCTGTATTTCTACTCTAGAGCCAGTATGCTCTTTCTGCTATACTATAATGCCTCAAGGGAAGAACAGCCTTGTTGTCTCCAATGATGCTGCAATCTATCCCTTAATATGCCTTTCCTTCCACATCCTGCTGGAGGGGGATGATGCGGCACTAACTGCTTCCTGGTTCCTTCCCCAGGGCTGTTATGAACTGATCTCTGGACCAATGAACCGACATGCCTGGGGCGTTGCATGGTTTGGATTTGCCATTCTCTGCTGGACTGTAAGTATTTCCTGGTGTGGGTTGTGATGACGAGAGGGTGACAGAAGCATAAAAGTTGCTATTAAGTCTCTATATTCTAATTTCTAGTCTTAAGAAACCAGTCCGTGGAGCTAAAGTTTGGCTGGTATCCTTCCTTTGACCTCTGACAGCTTCACTTTTCCCAAAGGTCCCTTTTTCAAATACCTCTTTATAGAGGGTGGTTCTGTGCAGAATGCATCATTGGGAGACTAAGGAGCACATAGTGGTGAGAGAGCTGCGCTTGTAATCAGCAAGAATTGGGTCCACATCTCACTTCTGCCACACAATATTTGTGTGACCATGGGCTGGTCACTTACCTCTCTGAGCCACAGTTTCCTCATATGTAAAGAACACAAAATTCAGGACTGGGGCTTATGCTGAACCTTGTGTCCTTTGGTTCCCCCGGGTCCTGGCTGACCTCATAAGCAGAGTCAGTATAGCAGCCCCCAGTCATTCTCACCTTCCTTTGAGTCTTCCTAATGCTTGGCCACAGTCACTTCCTGGAGGTCTTAGAAAAGTCCAGTTATATGAACAGGACACTTTGGAAACTGTTAAGTCACAACTAAAACTTCAATGGGAAAGTCCACAAGCTTTACAAGCTATATTTTGCAAATGTCAATTATCATCATCCCTGCTGGTGCTTTTTACCACTATTACAGAGAAGAAGCATGACATAGTGGATGGAGGGAGGAGCTCAGAGTCAGAAAGATTTGAGTTCAAAGTCCTGCCACTGCCACATACTGACTGTGTGTCCCTGGACCAGTCACTTAACTTCTCAAGGACCCAATGCAACTATCTAGCTATAAATTGCAGAACAGCCGTTAATTTACATTGATAGAAACAATTTCCTCACCTAAAGTTCCCTATGTCGGTGAAACCACAGGTCCAGACCAAATATGCGTGTGCGATTATTATTATAATAAATAAAAAATAAGAAAGGGAGGCTGTCCTTTAGGGTAATAAGTAAAACACCAATAGCGAGAGCCCCAAGTTAGGAATTGATCCACAACGAAGGCAGAATCCATCAATTTGGGGCTATATTTGTATGCAAAGGAAGGGTGTTTTCCCGATGGGAGTGATTCAGAAATGAGAATGGGAAAGGCTTTCTAATGTATCAGAAGATTCTAAAGTGGGGATGTGTAGGAACATTAAATAGGAGTTTATAAGTTATACCTCTTCTCTACCAATGTCCTGGTGGTGTTTTTTTAGGATAGGATAAGATGCGTCTTAAATTTGAAGGTTGCATAAGCCTGAATGTTACACTCTCTTAAATATGAGAGGTATTTCTAATGTAATGACTTCTTAATTTTTTTCTAGTTCTGTGTTCTCCTGGGCACGATGTTCTACTGGAGTAGAATTGAATACTGAAAGTAAGAGTGGCACCATTGTTCTTCAGTCCTCCCAAGTGTCTCCAGAGTTGGTGCATGGACCCATTCATTGCTCTCCAGATACTATCCCTTTTGTGCTCCAGAGTGATGGAAGCATTTTATACTCATCAAACTGGTCTGATACTGCCAAGGACGTGCACTATTCACTTCTCTTTTTCCTGGATCCCATAGCTCTCTCCACCAGGGTGTATCATCACTGTCTTCTCTTACTGTGATGTTTCCACAGATTACACAGAACACAAAATCCAGGAGTGATGTGGATAGTACATGTCCCCATCATTAGTTCATCAGCTCATTATCCACTTTTGGATCTTGAAACATTGAAAAGGCCTCCAACTCCTGATACTCCTGACAGCAGGCCTGGCCCGTTTTGTTTGTACAAACTCATTGTACCTGGTTGGTACTTTTCTAAAGAATCAAATCCACCAGAAGGTGGAGGATAGGAGGTGCCCTGTGCCATACATACTGAGACCAGTGAAGGAGCAAAGGAGAAGGTATTGATTACCTATTGCAATGTACCTTCTCTTTGGTTCCTCCGTGTCTGATATCTGTGGAAATACTCAGTGTTCCTTTCATTGCTCTCTATAGTCTTTCTGTTCTTGGGGCAATTACTTACTTTGACTTAGCTAACCACAAAGACTGAAATCATGTATTCTCTTCAGTGGCCCCAGTTTTACTCTTGCTTTGAAGCTGTAGGGGTCAATTCCATGGGTTCCTATAGGCATGAAACAAGTTTGTGTGCCTAATAAATCTTGGTCTTTTATGTTTTCAAGCAAGTGAGAGGGAAGGAAGTATGGAAGAAGGGAAGAATGGAGCTTATCTATATTTTGTGATGGGCTACAGTTTGTGGGAATTTGGGGGTGGAGGCTGGTCAGAATATCTCTCTTTTGTTTCATTTTCATATATCAGAGGGAGGTTCCCAAGGGTTGCAATTGTTTCTAAACATTTCTATTAATAAAATTGGTTTGAGATATTTTCATTTTTCTTTTCTTTCTAATCATTCATTTATGCAACACATTAATAAGCACCTGCTTTTTTTTTTCAGAGAACTACAGGATCAAAGTATCATGGATTTAAAAAAAAAAGTATCATGAATTTAGAAGTGAAAGAGATGTTTGATGGCATCTAGTCTGATCTCCTTCATTTGGAAGATAAGGAACTTGAGACCCTGGCTAGTTAAATAGCTTGCCAAGGTCATACAGTTAGTAAGTGAACCCAGGTCCTCTGAATCCAAATCCAGCCATTTTCCCACTACAATGATTAGATGATGGAGGATATAGAAAACTTAGATGTTTTTTGCTGCTCATGGAACTTGTATTCTATTGAGGGATGATAAAAACATAAATAAATTTAATAGAAAATATTAAATGCAAAGTGCATTAGAAAGTTCAATTCAGCAAACATTTAATAGATGCTTACACTATGTGCAAAAAATGATGCTAGTCACTAGGAATGGGCAACTAGGTGGAGCAGTGGATAGAGTGCTAGGTCTGGAGTCAGGAAGACCTGAGTTCAAATCCAGCCTCAGACACTCACTAGCTATGTGACCCTGGGCAAGTCACTTAGCCCTGTTTGCCTGAGTTTCCTTATCTGTAAAATGAGCTGGAGAAGGAAATGGCAAACCACTCCAGTATCTTTGCCAAGGAAATCCCAAACGCGGTCACAAAGAGTTGGGCTGAAATGACTCAACAACAACAACACGAGGAATACAAAGAAAAAGGCAAGGTATTCCCTGCCCGCCCTCTAGGGGGTTCCAAAGTGTACACAGTTAAGGATGATACAGAGAAGCGGGGAAGAGGGCAAAGGAGGCATCAGAGAAAGTGTGCTGCACTAACGCTAGCAAACAACTAGGGGAGATCAGGGAAGGCTTCATGGGGGAGATGGCACTTGAGCTGGAACTCAAAGGATAATAAGGCTTCTAGAAAGAAAAGGTAAAGACACAATGTATTCTAGCCTGTACACATTCAAATTGTAGGAGACGGTGTTTTGAGTTTGGGGAATAGCCTATCATCTGGTTTGGCTGGAATGTGTGAATGAAGAGGAGTATTGTGAAATAAGGTTAGAAATGTGGATTGAAACCAGCTCATGGGAGTCTTGAATGTCAGAAGTAGTTTGTATCAAAGTCGAAGGGAGCCACTGAAGATTATTGAGTGAGGGAAATGACATGACCAGATCTGTGCCTTGAGAAGTTTATTTCGGAAGTTTAGGATGAAGAAAGGATTAGAGAAAGGAGTGGGAAGTGATGGGGGCCTGTAGTAGGATAATGGTGGTATGAGGGGAAAAAAGGAGACAGATAAAAGGGATGTCAAGGAAGTAGAATCAGCTGGACTGGGGAAGTGCCTGGGACTGCAGGATGAAAGGGAGGGAAGAGGCAGAGATGATCCCAGAGTTGTGAGTCTGGATAGCCAGCAGGATGGTGGTGCTCTCCATGGTGCTGAGAGGAGGGGCGGGGCTTAAATAGGGAAGGGAGATGATAAATTCCGTTTTGAACTTGTTGATTTTGAGCTGCTGATGGGACAGACATTCAGCCAGGAAGCAGAGACAGGGGACTGTAGTTCAAGAGAGATGAGGCCTGGATAAACAGATGTGGCAACCATCCACACAGATGACGACTGAACCCATGACAGCAGATGAGATCACCAAGGAAAGGAACATAGAATATAGAGAAAAAAAGAGGGCCTAGGACAGGGAATTTGGGAAACAGCGACATTTAAAGGGCGAGTGACGGATAATAACCTAGTAAAGAAGACAAAAGGGCAGTTAGGTGGCACAGTGGGTAGAGTGCCAGACCTGGAGTCAGGAAGACTCAACTTCTTGAGTTCAAGCCTGGCCTCAGACACTTACTAGCTGTGTGACCCTGGACAAGTCATTTAACCCTGTTTGCCTCAGATCCTCAACTGTAAATTGAGCTGGAGAAGGAAATGGTAAACCACTCTAGTATCTCTGCCAAAAAAACCCAAATGGGGTCACAGATTTGGGCAGGTCTGGAAACAACTGAACAAAGGAAGACTAATTGGAAATGGTCAGGAAGGTGGGGGGAGAACCATGAAAGTATCTCCCCCATTCTAATTCCAAGGAAGGAAGTAATATCTAGAAGGAGAACAGCAGCTGCAATCATTAGATTTAACTATTAACAGTTTAATGGGCCAGCTTTGGGAGGGCAACTTCAGGCGAGAGGTGAGTTAGAAAGCAGATGGCATGGGGTTGAGAAGGAACCGATTATACCCTTTTACTCAGTGATACCACTACTGGGATTTATAACCCAAGGAGGTCGAAGATGGAGGAAAAAGCACCTTATATTCCAAAATATTTATAGCAGAACTTTTTATAGTACTAAAGAAACGGAAGGAAAGTACTTGTCCATTGATCAGTGGATGATTGAAAAAATTGGCATATGAATGTGATGGAAAATTATTATGCCGGTAGAAAATGACATAGATGAAGAACTGAGAGACTTCGGAAGACTTATAGGAAGTGTTTCGGAGAAAAATAAACAGAACCAAGAGAACAGTTTGCACAATGACCACAATAATATATGAGGAATAGATGCTGAAAAATTGGCAGTTAGGCATGATTGCCACCTGCCTTCCCACCCCCTTCCCATCCCTGTCCCCTCATTGCGCAAAGAGGTCATTGACTATAGGTGCAGAACAAGAAAAACATTGTCAGACATGGCCAATGTATTCATTTGTTTTGCTGAACTGTACTTTCTTGTTATGGGGTTGGGGGCAGGGTTTATGGAAGAGAGAGTAAATTGGAAATGACACTGGTATAAAAGAAAAAGTATTAAAGTATTTTAAAGGAAAAAAATATTTAATTTAAATTTTTAAAATGAGTGGTCTGTAAAGAAGTGGTGACAGTGAAGTATAATCCACTCCACTAGGAGTTAGGTAGTGGAACAGAGGAAAAATATAAATGTTTGAGGGGACAGTAGGGTCAAATGAAGGTGAAGAGACAGGGGTCAAGACCCTGAGCTTATTTGTTAATAGGCAGGAGAGAGTTTGCAGATAAGGGAATGATCAATAAGTGAACTCTAGGAGATGAGAGGGGATAGATCAAGGATACAAGTAGGGATGGAACCCAAAAGATGCTATTTTCTCAATTCTTGCCTTAGCAAGAAGGACCTCTCATCTTCTGAGACAGGAACAAAGGAGGAAAGGATAGGTGAAGATAGAAAAGATTTGAGAGGTAGGGTGCTCACTTTGCATCTTCTGCCCTACCTGGTTTCAACTCCAAGAAGAAGCTACCCCTCCTGGGATAAGCTCATCACTTCTAAACTTACCACCATGCTATAGACTCAAGCCTTGATTCATACCACCTCTCTCAGTCTCTTCTCCCTTCTGGAGGGCTGAAGGGTAGAGTACCAAACTCCTCCCAATGCCTTCTTTTATAGAGGGCAGAAACTGGATTCCCAGCTTATTCCATATTTTGTCTGATGCTCTGCCTCATTTCAACTCTGCAGAAAAAGATTCTCTTGGGCCATGCACCCCGGTGTCCCATTCTCCTTCCTTTCCTGCCTCCTTCTGTGTATTACTTCCCCCCTTAGACTGTAAGTTCCTTGAGGGCAGGCACTATCTTTTTTATTAATTGTATCCCCAACACTTAGCACAGTGCCTGGTATATAGTAGGTGCTTAATAAATGTTTTTGGGATTGAATTGAGTAAGGTAAATGGAGAAGTTATTATTTGTGGGGCAAAGTAAATTAAGATACCTCTCACACATCCACTGCTAAGCCATATGCATGGTATAAAAAATGGCTTCGATTTTCTCAGTAAACTAGGAAGTGAAGACATTTACTGAGAAGGGTGGTTGAGAATGGCATTAGGGGCTTGTGGAAGCAAAAGGCTTAGAATAGTTGCTACAGGAAGCATGATAGAGAATTCTATCTAATAGTTAAAATTCTAATACTCAATCTATTAGATAAATAATAATCTAAAATTCTAACAGTTCAAAGAAGGCTTCATAGCACTGAGGGCCCAGTTTCAGTCAGATAATGTCCTGTTATTTGAGTTTCTCCAGAGCTCAAGAGAAGGAGTGGATCCTTCCACTCCACAGGCAGGTGATCCAGGGTTGAGCAGTAACAGGGCATGAATAGCAGTAGGATTTGGGGAAGAGGGCAAAGGATTCAAGGGAGTGGATAGTACATTATTGAGCTGCTTAGCTTTAGGGACAGCTAAGCATCACAGTGGATAAAGTATTGGCCTTGGAGTAAGGAAGACCTGATTTTGAATCCTGCCTCAAATATTTACTTGTCATGAAAGCTGGGTGGTGCAGTGGATAGAGCACTGGGTCTGGAGTCAGAAAGACCCAAGTTCGAATTCATCCTCAGACATTTGCCACCTGTGTGACCATGGGCAAGTCATTCTACCTCTGTTCCCCCTCAATTTCCTCACCTGTTAGATGGGGATGATAACAGCACCTACCACCCAGGATGTTGTGAGAATCAAGAGATTCTAACTGTACAGTATCTACCCCAGGTCCTGGCACACAGTAAGTGTTAAGTAAACATTAGCTATTTTTATTATTTAACCTGGATGAGTCACTTATCCTCCTCCAGCCTCAGTCTCCTCATTTGTAAAATGGGGATAATAAGAGGATCTACCTCCCAGGACTGTTGTGAAGATCAGATGAGGTAATATTTGTAAAGTGCTTTGTCAACCCAATTATCATCATTATTTATTTTTATTTGTTTATTCATTCACCCATTTACTTATTTGTTTGTTTATCTATCTGTTAGAAGATCAAGACTATGAAGAGAGGAAAGTAAGGCCAGAATATAGGTGACAGATTGGGGACAGCAGGTTAAAGGGATCGGAGGTGACTGTGAGCCCAAAGGACAGATTTAAGCAGAGGGAGACACAGAAAAAAAAAAGGAAACTCTCCTCAGAGAAGAGAAATGATTTCAAAATCATGTAGATGAAGCCTCTTGGCATGGGGGTGGACAGGAGTTCTAAAGCAAGATCACCTCTGTGGGGTGTTGAGGTAGACTTCCATGTCACGGGAGCTGATGAGGCTGATGAAACGGGAAGCAGGGGTTTCTGGGCAGTCATCATCACGAATACCAGGATAAGGGTAGGAGTCAGAGTGTAGAAGACTGGGAGGTGAACCAAGTACTGAGCTCCTTGAGGATGGAATGACCTGGAGGCAAATAAATGACAGTAATAAGGGTTTAGACCAGTGGTGGGGAACCTGTGGCCTTGAGGCCACGCGTGGCCCTCTAGGTCCTCAAGTGTAGCCCTTTGGATTTGGTCAAAGGGCCACACTTGAGGACCTAGAGGGCCACGCGTGGCCTCAAGGTCATAGGTTCCCCATCCCTGGTTTAGACAATGTGATATAGACAATAGAATGAACCTCAAAGGAGGAGCAGATACTGAATGATGATGGCAAAGGGAGGTTCTATGAGTGACATCGGGGAGCAAGGAGTGTGCTCTTAGCCAAGTCTGTCATGGACTGTGAAAATATGAACAACCAGCAATAAAGAATCTCAGTATCAGGGGCAGGTGGGTAGTGTAGTAGATTAAAGCATGGGCCCTGGAATCAGGAGAAGCTGAGTTCAAATCCAGCCTCGGACACTTACTAGCTATGTGATCCTGGGCAAGTCACTTAACCCTAATTGTCTCAACAACAACAACAAAAGAATCTCAGTCTCCTCAAAACCCATGACTGACTTTTCTACTCCACCTCAGCTGCAAACAAGGCTCATCACACCCTGGATCTCACCATTATTCACCAATATTCTACTTTCTTCATAAAAAAAATTCTGATGTTCCTCTGACCATAACCTTCTATCCTTTCACTTCTTCCTGTGTACTGCCCTTCCTATACTTACTCTTTGTTTTCATCATGACCTGCAATCCCTCCCCTCCAAAATCCTCATCACTGCTCTGACTTCACTTTTCTCCCTTCCCAGTCTCCACTCAATTAGACTCCACACCATCTTCTACTCTCAAATCCCTTGCGCCCTTGTCCTACCCCTGCTCATTCCTTGTCAAACCCCAACCCTAGGTTATTCCCATCATCTGTCTCATCCCTTCCTGCTCATGGGAATGGAGCTGGAGAAAGTCACACGAGCACATCCACAAGAGCCATTTGTTATCTATTTGTTTATTTTCTTTTAATAACATTTGTGTTCTGTCTATTTTAATAACATTTGTTATCTATTTTATGTTATCTATTTGTTTATATTGTTTTAATAACTTTTTATTATCTCTAGCCAGTTTATGTTATCTAATCTCAACTAAGCCCTCACTGCAGCAAGGCAATCCTTTCACTACTCCCTAATTGATTCCCTATCCCACTCTCCTCAGAAGCTGTTCCAAACCTCCTCTTCTCTGTTCAAACCTCCCCCACACACTCCTTTCTTCTATCCTCTTATCTTCTATTTCCCAGAAAACACTCATTGTGAGAACCTTCTCTTCATATCAAAACCTCATGACATTCCTCACTTTCTCCTACTTTCCCCCAGTGTCTAACCAACAGATGACCCTTCTTGCTAAGGCCAGCCCTTCTTCACATGCCCTTGACTTCATTTCATCCTCTCTAGCAGACCACATCCTTAATCACCTTCCTCTCCTGTCTTCAAACCTATCTTCTCGTTCCTTCCCTACTGCCTTCACTCTTGCTCAATATTCTCCCATCCTTAAAAAACAAAAGCAAACCAAAAACAAATCCCCAAAACAAAAACACCTTCATTAGACCTTACCTTCTCCTCAAGCTATCACCCTCTATCTTTCCTCCTTTTCATAGCCCAGCTCTTTATTATTGTTCAGTCTTTATGACTCCTGGACCATAAAGCCCTTGGAGTTTTCTTGGCAAGGATACTGGAGTGGTCTGCCATTTCCTTCTCCAAGTTGATCAAGGTAAACAGAGGTTAAGTGACTTGCCCGAGGTCACACAATAAGTGTATGAGGCTGAATTTGAATTCAGGTCTTCCTGACTCCAGGCCCAATGCTCTGTCCACTGAGCCATTTAGCTGCCCCCATCAAACTCTAATGATGTCTTACTTCCAAATCTGAAGGCCTTTTCTCAGTCTTCATCCTTCTTTCTCTGCCATACTTAACACCATTGGCCACCTTGTCCTCTTACATACCCTGTCCTCTCTAGGTTTTTGTAACTCTAGTCTCCTGATTCTCCTTGACGTTTCTTCATTCCCTTTGCTGGCTCAGCATCCCTATTACACTCTCTAACTCTGGCTATTCCTCAAAGCTCTGCCCAAGGCCTCCTCTTCACTCTCTTGGAAACTCCCTTGGGTCGATTATCATCTCTAAGCAGGTGACTCATAGATCTACATATCCAGCCTGAATTTTTCTTCCAAACTCCAGGCCCCACCACTAACTGCTTATGGGACATTTCAAAGTGAATTCCCTGAGGATATCTCAAATTAAACCAGTCCAAAAGATTCATGGTCTTTCCGCATAAGACCTTCCCTCTGCCATACTTCTTTATTTCTGCTAAAGATGGCACCATTCTTCCATTCTTCTAGGCGCACGACCTCACTTATCCTTGACCCCCACTCTCTCTCACACCACATATTTAATCATTGGCCAAATCCAATTGTTTCTACCTCCACATCTCTCACATCCAATCCCTTCTTTCTACTCACATAGCTACCGCCCAAAGCTGGGTTCTCATCGCCTCTTGCCTGCAACAGTGACAAGAACAAGGACAACAATAGCTAATATTTATATAGCGCTTGGTATATTCCAGGCACCATGTGCTAAGTGCTTTACAATTATTGTCTTAGTTGATCCTCACAATAACCTTGGGAGGTAGGTCTTATTATTATCTCCATTTTACGGATGAAGAAACTGAGGCAACCAGAGGTTAAGTGACTTGCCCAAGGTCTTACAGCTAGTATCTGAGGCTGGATTTAAACTGACTCCAGGTCTGGCACTCTGCTATTGAAATGGCTTTTTAATTGGTCTTCCTGGCTCAAGTCTCTACCCGCTCTAATCTATCCCCCACATCAAAATGATTTTCTTTTTATGCAGACCTGACCATAACATTCCCTAACTCGATAAACTCCAGTGGCTCATGATTGCTATCTAGGAGAAAATATAAATACCTCTGTTTGGCTTTCAAAGCCAAACTCTTCAATTTATCTTTTCAGCCTCATTGTATATACTCCCCTTCCTACACAATTATACACAATAATGTAACCAACCATGAACTGCTCCTCTTCAACTCTCATCTCCTTGTCTTGGCTCTGGTCATCAACCAAATGTGGAACGTACCCCCTCTTCACCTCTGCCTCATGGGACCCTTTATTTCCTTTAAGATGCAGCTCCAGCATTACCTGCTATCTGAAGTTCTTCCTGATTCCCCCAAACTCCTAGTGCCCTCTTCCCCTGACTAGCTTGTATTTATTTTTTATTTATTCATATACTCTTATGAATGTACATGCTGTCTCCCTGAAGTATCAGATGACTGGTCAAACCAGGATAAGCCAAAGTGATATTGCGAGTACTTCAGTGCCTGACCACTGAGCCCAGTCCTCATGAAGAAGCACAGAGTGCCGCTGGTGGAGTTCTTCACATGGAAGAGGTTAGGAAGCCTGTTTGCAAGAGTTGTGATGAGATGTAATGGAAGTGCCTTGGAGAGATTTGGAACGTGTGAAGCCATTTTGTAACTGATCCCAATGTGCTCACCTCATGGAGAACAAGAACCTCTTTGATCAGCTGTCCAGAAGTCCAAGAGTTGAGTCTATGTTGGATTTTGTAAACTTCCCAGTATGAGCAGCCCAGAGAGCTAGGAGTAACCTTCAAGACCCAGCCCAATAGTAGTGGAGAAGACAACTCGTCCATTGATGATACCACATTTGAATTTAGTGGGCTCCATGCTTTGTCGAAATTATGTTAAGTCTGTGCTCACTCCGTCTCCCAGAGACTGAAGTGGTACGGTTGGGGGCTAGGGGAAAGGTAGAATGCTGTATCTTCAGAAGAAATAACTCTTTGTAAAAGCTGAGTGATGCTAATTGCCTAAATGGACCTAGGTGCTAGTCATTGGTGGCTAACAGTGGGGGAAACCACACCCAGTATGAGGGTTTCAGCTGATAGCATTCGTGGAGAGACACCTCAGCCTCTCAGGGATTTCTCTAGAACCCCGAGAACAAAACATAGCCAGCCTGGCTCTGGGAGACTGAGGCCAGAGAGAGCTTTCTAGATACACTAAAACAAAAGCCTGACCATGGCATCTCCTCAGGCAGCCTCAGTGGTTTCTCCTTGTCTCTTACATAAAATACAGACTCCTGTTTGTTTGTTTGTTTTTTTAATAAAATACACACTCCTGTTTGCCTTTTTAAGCCCTTTGTGTTCTGGTTCCAGCTTATCATTTTAGAATTATTACACACTTTCCTTTATATATCCTACATTCTTGCCAAGCCAGCACACTTGCTACTCCCTTTGGGTAACATTCAATCTGTCCCCACGCCTTTGCACAAGCTGTGTCTCACACTTGGAATGCGCTCCCTTGTAACCTACACCTCACAGAATCCCTAGCTCCCTTAAAAACTCAAGGCAGGAAAATTCATCCAGGAAACCTCTCTTTTTTCCAGTCTTCATATTCTCCAACATCCTTCTACCTCAACCTCAGTGCCTGATATATAATAGGTATTTAGTATATGTTGGTTAAATGAATTTAATATACAGGTTATAATTGAATGATGCTCAGCCTGGTGAAATATTTAGCCTGGGGATGTTTCACTTTAGCAAAAAGAAGAGTTGGGAGAGAAAAAGATGGGAAAGCTATCCTGAAGTATTTGAAGAGCTGTCATATAATTAGACTTTTTTTTTCTGTTTGGTCCCCAAAATAACCAGAAGAAATGAATGGGAGCTGCAAAGACGCAGATGGTGGCTCTGTTGTAAAGAAAAACTTTCTAACAAAGAGAGATGTCCAAAAATGAACTAACCTTAGGAAGTAGTTGGTTCCTCCTCTCTTGAGTTCTTCAAGCAGATGTTGGAAGTCCATTTGTCAGGTGTTTGGCAGAAGGCATTTTTGTTTAGGCACAGGCTAGACTAAACTGCCTCTTGGATTCCTTCAAACTTGGAGATTCTTGAAGTTCCAAATCATTTGCCTTTTCCCTGATGAAGAACCACCTTATCCACGGACTGTCAAAGTCAACCAAGGACATGGTGATACAGACTTTTAGAATGTACTCCTTCCTCCCCTCCATTTCTTAGAATTACTAGTTTCCTTCCAAGCTCGAGTTATTGATCGGCCGGGACTAGTTGTTCAGTCATTTCAGTCATGCCTGACTCTTGGTGACCCCATTTGGGGTTTTCTTGGCAAAGATACTGGAATGGTTTACCATTTCCTTCTCTGGCTCATTTTACAGATGAGGAAACTGAGACAAACAGGGTTAAGTGACTTGCCCAGGGTCACGCAGCTATTAAGTGTCTGAGGCCAGAATGAACTCAGGAAGATAAGCCAGTACTCTACCCACTATACCACCTAGCTACCCTAGACTGGTATAGATGATAATACAAAATTGGGAGGATTCAAAACCAGAAAAAAAAATTACCAAAGAGTTCATTGTCACCTTGGCAAGAGGTCACCACTGGAATACCCTGAGCATCCTTGGTTGGCCCTGTACTGCTTATCAGCCACAGATGGCACACTCATCAAATCTCCAGGTCACAAAGCTTAGAGAAATAGGTAAAACATGGAAAACAATCAGGATCCTCAAAGCTCTTGATAGGCCAAAGTAATGGACTGAATCTAAGATGAAAGTCAGTAAGAATAACTGGGAAGTTGTGCCCCTGCATATAAAAAATCAGCTTCACCTATGTGGAATGGGAGAGACAAAGTTAGACAGGAGTTTATCTGAAAAAGACATACAGATGTTTTAGTGGGCTGTAAGCTCAATATGAGTTGCTCATACGACGTGACAAGTCAAAAAAGCAGCATAGATTCCTGGAATAAGAAGGGATTGTCTTCCTGATCAGATCTCATCTGGAGCATTTTTGTTTAGTTCTGGGTACTTCAGGGTTTTTTGCTTGTTTTAGTTGTTTATTTTTTCCAATTATATATAAAGACAATTTTTAACATTCATTTTAACAAAATTTTGCATACCAAATTTTTCTCCTTCCTCTCCTCTCTAACAGTAAGCAATTTGATATAGGTTATATATGCTCAGCACTTAGTTTTAAGGCTAGAGAGCATTTGGAGGGGGGCAACCAGGATGGTAAGACCTTGACTCCAAGTAAAGTGAATATCAGATGGGTATCTTCAAGCCGTCTAAAGCGCTGTGCTTGAACAGGAGGGGAAGGAGATTTTATCTATTTAGGCCCCAAAGGGCTAATTAGGAGCAATGAGTGGTAGTGGCAAAAAAAAAAACACCAAAAAATTACAAATTTAAGCTTGATGTCAAGAAGAACTTCCCAATAATTAGAGCTATCCAAAAAGGGAATAGCCTGCCTCCAGTGACGATGGTTTCTCCTTCTTTGGAAGTCTTCAACCAAGGACTGAATGACCCCTTGCCAGGTATATCATTTGTATTCTTTTTATACTTATTTCATATATACTTATGGAGGGCATTACAAAAGTCTTAGCATAGTTTTAAACTATTAAAGCTTTCCTTTCTTTCCATACTCTTCCCCTTCTTGTCCATACCTTTCCCTTCAACTACTAAAGCTTAAGCCTGCACTAAGACTTTTGGAACATCCTGTATATGTACTTGTCTTCCCCAGTTAGAAGAGACTGTAAACTCCTTGAAAGTTGGTATCACTTTTTTGTATATCCAGCACCTATCACAGTACCTGACATGCATACAGTAGGGATTTAATAAGTGTTTGTTCATCGATAGTATAGCAAGGAATCTTTTCATGTATGGGTTGGACTGAATGACCACTGGGTCCCCTTCCCACTCTCAAACTCTTGTAATAGATCCAACTAAAATATTGCTTATGATGCCAAGATTCACTGTGATACCCTGTACCCTCCTCACAAAGCAGTATACAACACGGATCAATGACCAACATCAGTCAAGTTTAGATGCAACCTGGATGTCATCAGCATGTTTTATACTATACAGCTTGAGTTAACTTACTCTTTTCTGTAGAACTACTTTTAAAATTTTTTTCTAGGGCCTTAACCCTATAAAATTCATACACAAACATCATTATGCTTTTACTCCATGCATCTGGTCTAATGGTTGACACAAGAGATGTCAACGATTTACTGCCTCACAAACATCAACTGCCATGTATTAATGCTGTTTTTCAGTGTGACCACTCTGTAACAGCTTGGGGCAAAACCACCAGGTGTTTCCAGGCTCAGTAAGATGACTCATGGCTATACTAAGCTCCTGGGGACAGAGTCTAGAGCTGTGACTTCATTAATAGAGGAGACTCCCAGGTGAGGAATTTATCTCTACCAATGCTGGTCAGCACCTCTGCCACTTACAGCCTGAGAGCATAACCTAGAGCTAACAGATGGCCCGCAACTCTCCTGAGTGCAGATTAAAATGTAGTTGTATCTGATTTTAATGTGCTGATAAATAAAAAATATATAAACATGATTTTCTGAGTCAATACGCAGCCCACAGGGGTCCTTATGTAGAGTTTAGTGGCTCCCATTTCTATTTGAGTCTGACACCACTTACTTACTTGGGTGTCTTACTTGGCACACTGAGAGGTCATATAACTTGTCTAGGGTTGCACGGCCAAGATGGATCAGAGACAGATGTTGATCACTGATCTTCCTGGCTCCCAGGTCAACTCTCTAACCATTACTCTATGGCTGCCTCCAAACTCCTGATGTTTCAAAATTTAATTTCCCTAATTTCTGGAGGCTTCACGATACAAAACAAGCTTCTGCCTTTACCTTCACATTTTCTTCCCTGCTCACTTCCTGAGCAGAGGGAAGATACATGACAGGTAGGTAGCATCCTTTCATTATTTGATATTGTTCCCCAAAGCCTCCCACCAATCCCCAAATAAGCACAAACACATAGGCTCATTATTTAATTTTTCATCATAACCTAATTCAATATCAACACCTCCATTGGGATGCTGCTGCTGCCAGTTACCAGCACTGGCATGGTGTGGAAGTTAAGGTTTCTTGCTTTTCATGGCATTTTGAAAACCATCGTGCAGTCTTCATGGGCAGCTGGGCAACAGCTTACACCAAATGGGCATCAGAAGCAAAAAGCTGATGATGCACTGATGCCCAAAGTACCAAGGGGTGCACATTAAAAACCCTTCAGGGAGGCTACTATTGCAAAGTGACCTCTGGAGATCCTAGTACATTGGTTGTGCGGATATTTTAATGCATTATAGGAGTCACAGCATCTGAATGTGTCTTAGAGAAACTAAAGTCTCCTGACCCTCCCCACCCCCAAACAATTAACTTTTTTTTTTTGAGGACAACAGGAAACCTGCCTAGCTAGGGTCCAGGGGAAAAGTAGTAGGGCTAAAAAGGAAGGGGAGAAATCTATACATACTGCTGGTTTGATAACTCACTTGGGACAAGGGAGTTATAGGAATTAAGGGGAGTCCCAGAAATATTGGCTATCATGGTTACATTCCTGCCAAAGCTTCTTCCTGAGGGTGTTACAGCCAGGCTGGAAATAAGACTGGGGCCCTGCAATTCCCCAGACTTCTGGACTCTGGATCCTGGGCTATCTCCACCCAAGTCCAAGGCAAGGTGGTGTTGTTTAATCTACCTGCAACATGGTGCCTCCCGTTTGTCTGGCCAGGCTGGCTTGTCTGCCCTGTTGGTGGCAGCTAGTTTGTGATTGGTGGAAGAGGATAGCAGGCTCCCCTTTTCCATAGGGTTCGTTTTCCTGAATGATGGCTGTGGGCCAGGCTGAGAGCAGGTTGATGGTTTGGAGGGGACACTAATATTCCGGGGATCAGTCATACCCCTGATGCCCTTGCCTTCATTGTGATTTAAGTGAACTAATTTACAAGAATTGAATAACTTTATGTACATAATTGAATACCTACTGCTTTTCAATAGGACTGTTTCAAACAGAATATTTGTGCCTCACAGAAGTATGAAATATCTTCCCATTGCTGCACCAAAAGGATGATTCACAGAGAAAAAACTAGAAAAGAGGAAAGTTAATCCAATGTCACTGGAGATATTTAAAAAGCCAGGCACTGGAAGGGATACCCATTCCCTCAAAGCATCCGGACAGACAAGCCAGATGCTGGCAAAGAGTCATCAGAGAAAAATGCCCAGCAGTGGTGATGAGGCGATGATTCCATAATAGCTAAACTGAATTTAGGATAGAAACAAAGAAACAGGAAGCTACGAACAGAAGAGAAAGAAGAAAGACGAAAGATAATCTCTCTCAACCAAGGGATTCTGCTATCTGACTCTCTAAAGCATTAAAGCCTGCTAATAGCCCTGGAGATTTTAGCAAGAAAACAATACATGGGTTTCGGAGAATGTTTCAACCAAAGGATATATACATTCAATCAGCAGGATGTGATTCTTTAAACACACCACTGAGATGTGAGCAGATCAAGTGAGCTATTTCTTTGTCTTCTGTTACTGCAGTGAGATTTCAAAATAGCCCTAGAAGAACCAGAGCCCAAGCTCTGGCAACTCCTGTCAAGCTCCACACTGTAAAGGCTTTATGAGAAGGCCCAGCACTGAATGAACTTTGTTGTCTACTGTCCAAGGTAAGCACCAGTCTGGTTTTTATGTAAGAGGGGGCCTTATCACCAGAATGTTAGCCTCTAGGTGATGACTTTTTTTTTAATACAGCAAACTCACTAAGAGCCACACAAAAGTGTGGAAAGGTTATGATCTGCATCAGTGGATAATAACTGACAAAAGCACAGATCTTTTAAAATATTAAAATATTGACTCCAAAAGTCACTTTGGACATACTTTGTGGTTATAACAAAATTACTGTTGATTCAAAAACTACATGTAAAAAAAGTTTTTATTTGAAAATAGCTAGAAAAATTAGTAGGCAATATGTTATTTCATATTATTAGTAGTAGATGATGAATACTCCCAAGCAAGTGCTGTTGGCTGCTTAATGTAGAGCAGGGCAATAACAGCAACCACACCAGCCCCTTTTGGTAAGACCAATGGAATAATTCACTTCCTCAACTGACATGGGAAGGTAGAAGTTCCTCCAAGTTCCATGGGACTATCAATAGCCCAGGCCCCTAGTCAAAAAGTGGCAGGTAAGGAAAAAGTCAGAGAACTGAACTGAGTGAGGATGAGGAACAACTGTAAAAAATAGATGATTCAATTTAATTCAACTCAAGATGAAAAAAATGTCACAATTCCTGCCCTCAAGAAGTTAGATTATAACAGCAAGCACAAGAGATACACAAATGAGTATGATACAAGGTAGGATTCTAAGAGTTAGAGCTGGGAAGAAAACAGTGAGATTATCTAGACTCCTCTCACTGAAATGAAAAAGGTGTGGTCCAGGAGTTCAGTGACTCGATCAAGGTCACACAGCAGGCAAGAGCCTGAAACCAAGGTTTTGTGACTCTGAATCTGGTGCTCTTAGAATGGGAAAAAATGCAAAAGAGACCAGGCAAGGCATTCCAGAAAATGTAAGGGAGAAATGAGTTTAAGCTGGTAGGTAGAGGCAAAATATTTCTTGGAAGAGGCAGCACCTGAACCCTTGAGGGAGAAGGATTTCAATAAATGAGGATGTGTACCGCATCCATGGAGAAGGCCTGGGAAAATGCATAGAGCTAAGCAATTACAGAACAAAATCAGGGAGAAAGAAACCCCCAAAACCATGATCAGGAATAGTCAGAAGTCCAGAAACCTAAATTAATACAATAAAGAGAAGGGAAAATGATCTGGATGGTAACAAAGCAATTTCAGGCAACATAGGAGGAAGATTCAGATAAAGGGGTGGTGAAGTTTGGATGAAAGGGAGATAGCAGAGGGAAATGAAGAGTTGGTTAAAAAAAAAAAAGACTTCCTCTTCTAAGAAGTCTTCCCTAACTCATCTCATCCTACTAGAAGGGCTACCTTATTTGACCTACCCACAACCCAGATAGGCAGAGGAGGACACTAGTTACATCAGGTAGAAAATATGCACGGAAGAACTATACCCCATTTTCCCAATGCCTCCTCTTCCTCAATCATGCTGTCCTGCACCTTTGCTCAGCCACTCATTTCTATTCCAGTGACACTTGTTACACTTTCCCTCGACTGTACTTTGTTTCTCTCTACTCCTCCACCTGACCCTCCCTTCCTCTCAGGGATCTCCAAGTCAGCCTCATCTAGTGACACTCATCTATCTTTCTACCTTTCTGTTGTTCCCAAGAGCAGCTTCGCCCTCTTTGACAATCTGGCAAAGCTGTTTCCTGCAGCTTGTACCTTCCTGATCCCCTGAGCTATCACTTTTCGAACTGTGGACAACTCATTTTCAACAAATGCTCCTGAACAGCTCTTGCTCTGTGCACACAAAGGGCCCTTCTCTTTCTTGCTTAAGCTCATCTGTAAGAAAACATTTCTGTTCCAACAGACTTACTCCCTCCACATTATCAGCAATGCTTCTCCCAACAACAGGAAGGAAAAATTCAAACTAGTCACATCCAGCAGCCAGTTCATCGTACCCACTGCTTGATGACAGAGAGGTAAGAGGGACTAGGGTTGGGGGAGGGGATGCCTAGTTCAAAATTTCCAGACATTTCGATAACTACTGCAACTGGAGATTCTATCTTTTCCCGAAAAAAGAAAAACTCAATAGAATAATGCAGGATTATGAAGTCACAAGGAAATCCACTGTGACGTTGATATATAAAGGATTGTGTTTCACAGACAGCAGGTTATAGGAACAAGAGTTCAGTCCATCTGTTCGCCAGACTCGTGACACCTGCTTTAGAAGCTTCATCCTAAAGATAAAAAAACAAGCGGAAAAGATGTGGTTATAGAGAATTACATTTCCAGATAGTAACCTTTACTCTGGCCAACATTCCTGAGGAAAGTATGCAAGCAATCTTGCAGAACCACTGAATTCAACTGTCTCCTAGCAGACACACTCTACTTTGCATTCCAGCACAACGGGATAGAAAGACAGGAAGAGGGGGTACCTAGGGGTGCAGTGAGTAGAGCACCGGCCCTGTAGTCAGGAGGACCTGAGTTCAAACCCAGCCTCAGACACTTGACACATTTACTAGCTGTGTGACCTTGGGCAAGTCACTTAACCCTAATTGCCTTCCCTTCCCCCCCCAAAAAAAGAAAGACAGGGTTCAAGTCCCACCTTTGACTCTTATTGGTGGTGTAACCCTGGACAAGTCGATTAACCCCTTGCTTTTCCAGGTAACTCTCTAAGGCTATAAGCTGAACCAAAGGTGCCAATCTGTAATGGTCAAAGAGGGTTTTCTTACTTAGGAGTTTCCTATAAAAATGAAATCACAGTACTGGTCTTAACTACTAATCTCTATCCAGATTATAAGATACATGATGGAACTGAAATGAAAAATTTAGGCTGCAGCCTCAAGGCCATATGTGGCCCTCTAGGTCCTCAAGTGAGGCCCTTTGATTGAATCCAAACTTCACAGAACAAATCCTCTTAACAAAAGGTTATGTTCTGTAAAACTTGGACTCAGTCAAAAGGCCACACCCAAGGACTTAGAAGGCCACATGTGGCCTTGAGGCCAGAGGTCCCTCACCCCTGTTATAAAACATATGGTGGTCTTGAAATGAAAAATTTAGGAAATAGTTCATTTCAGAATCTTGGTTTACTGGTATCTCCCAACTCTGAGCACTTTCACTGGCTGTCCTCCATACCTGGTGTGCTCTTCTTCAACATCTCTGCTTCCTGGCTTCCTTAAAGTCCCAGCTAAAATCCTACCTTCTTCGAAGAAAAAAAAAAGCCTTTTCCAGTCTTTTTTAATCTTAGGCCTTCCCCCTGAGACTACCCAAATTTATCCAGTATAAATCTTGTCTGTACATAGGTATTTATATGCTGTCTCCTTGAGAAAATGGCCTGTCTTTTGCCTTTTTTTTGTATCCCCAACTCTTAGTACGAGGCCTGGCACTTAGTAGGTACTAGATAAATGCTAGGTGACTAACTGCCAGGAAAGATAGAATTTAGTGGAAAAGCAGAGGGGAGGGAATTGTGATCTTAGTAATGGTTGGAAGAGCTGATCTTATCCAAGTACTAGGTCTTTCTCATTGCCATAAACACAATCCCGATTCATCCAGTGGGTTCATTGGAACATTCATTTCTTTACCACAGTAAACCCAGAGCTTACCTTTTTGAGTTCTCTTCATTGCCTTTATCTCTGGTATGGAAGATCATTGTGTACTTGGCTATGGAAGGAGGTGGCCGAGATATTTTCATCCCTTGTATCTCCACCCTACAAAAAGAAAGGCACCATGTAACACTAAGTGAACACGGACGAGCTTGGTGATAATGAGACAGACATGGGGGCTTGTTGATTTAATCACTTTGTGCTTCAATTTTCTCAATCTTCAAAATGAAGGCACTGTACTCAAGGGCCTCCAAGTTCCCTTCCAGATCTAAATCTATGATCCTATGGTCTACTAATTGCATTTGTCCAAAACCCTCTACTGAGACTGCAGGGTCCTTGAAAAGTTAAATTAAGATAAACCTCAGGCCCTAGGGCTACATCACTATGCAAGTAACATCACAGACAGTATTATCAGTCTTGCCCCTCAAGTGACTTGCTCATGTCACATGGGTGTTATGTAGCAAAGCTGGGTTGAAATACAGAATTTTCTGACTTCAAATCCAGTGCTTTTCCTACTTGAAAATTCTGTCTTGTTTTCTGTTCCTTTACGGCGCAGTTCAACAAGCAAGTCAACAAACATTTTTTAAGTATTTACTATGTGAAAGGTATGGCACTAAGCACTGGAAATACAAATACAAAGGTCACAGGAACCTAAATTTAGAGCTGGAAGGGACTTAGAGGTCACTGAATCTAACCCCTCCATTTTACAGATGATGAAATTGAGACACAGAAAGGGTAAATGACTTGCCCTGAAACAAAAAGCTAGTAAATGCCTGAGGCAGGATTTTTATTCAGGTCTTCCTGACTCCAAGTACAGTACCTTAGCCACTATACACCAGGATGCCTCTGTAATAGTGTGTTTGGTCAGGCTCTCTCTGTCTCTCTATCTCTCTCCCCCCTCTCCCTCCCTCCCCTCCCCTCTCCATTCCTCTCTCTCTCTCTCCCTCTCCCTCTCCCCCGTCTCCTTCCCTCCCTCTCTCTTTCTGCAACCAGGTGGCGCCATGGAGAAAGTAAGATAATAATTGTGAAGCATTTAGCACGCACAGTGCCTGGCACATAATAAGCACGATATAAATGTTAGCTACTGTCATTATTACTACCTATCTATCCTTTAAAATTGTTCTTCCTTTTTATTATTATGAACTTGAAAAATAACAGCAATGAATATTTCCCTATACAAAGAAGGATATAAAAAGAAGGCTGCATATGAAACCATGAATTTACACCGGGTATAGCTTGTTTTATTTTTAACATTTCAAAATTGACATGGTAGCTCTAATATTTCCCTGCTTGTCTATGTCCCCTTTTGGACTTTCTTCTGCTCTCTTCCCTTTATTTTTTAATGATTCATTGATATTCTTTTTTTTCTGTCACTGTCACTATCCCCCAACTCTCCCTCCTCCCTGATTCTACTTTGTATCACATTTATTTAAAAATATGTTTTTCTGAAGTCATCCTGGCTGTCATTTCTCATAGCATAACAGTATTCCATTGTAATCATATACCACATTTTGTTCAGAAAAACCTGGAAAGACTTAAATGAACTGATGCAAAGTGAAGTGAGCAGAACCAGGAGAACACCATAAACAATAATAGCAACATTGTACAATGATCAATTATGAATGACTCAACTATTCTCAGCAATACAATGATCTAAGACAATTCCAAAGGACTCATGTTGAAAAATGCTATCCACCTCCAGAGAAAGAACTGATAAAGAGTCTGAACGCAGATCAAAGCACACCATTTTTCCACTTTATTTTTCTCATGGTTTGGTATTTTTTTTTGGTCTACATTTTCTTTCACAACATGACTAATATGAAAATGTTTTATATGATTGCACAAGTACAATCTACAACAAATTGCTTAACATAGCAGGAAGTGGAAAGAGGAGGAAGAGAGAGAGAATTTGGAACTCAATTTTTAAAAAAAATGAATGTTAAAAATTGCTTTTACACGTAATTGGGGGAAAAAATAAAGTATTATTTAAAAAATTAAAATTAATTAAATTTAAAGGTACCTTGTTTGGTGAATGTTTTTCCTGATTCCTGTTTGGTGAATGTTTGGTAATATAAAATTAATTAAGATAAAAATATGTTGTATAACCCCCAGTAAATGTTAAAAATTGCTTTTCCACATAATTTGGGGAAATAAATATTATTTAAAAAATTAAAATTAAAACATGATGTATAACCCCCAGCAAATTTTAAGTCCTATGATGGCAGGGACTGTGTTCACAGAATCATAGATTTAGAGCTGGAAGGAACCTTAGAGGCCACTGAGTCCAGCCCTCTCATTTTACAGATGAAGAAACTGAGGCCTAGAAAAGCTAAGTGACTTGCCCAGAATCACACAGCTAGTAAATGTCTGAAGCAGGATTTGAACCCAGGTCTTTCTGACCCTAAGTTCAGTGTCCTATCCACTACACCGTGATAATTCTATATTCTTTCCCCTTTGAATTCCCAGCCCCTAGCACATTGCCTTTCACAAAATAGGACTTAATTTGGCCGAGTTGAATTGAATTGGTGAAGGGAATCACTGAAGGAACTTGCTTGCCAGAGCTGAAAATAAACATCTCCCTACTCTAATCTGCCATCTCTGAGCCACTACACATCAGGATCCAAAAATCTCTTGCAGCAGCCTGCATCATAGAGCCGAGAATGGAGTTTTCTTCCCTGCGAAGCTTTAGACTCCGAAGCAGGGGTCTTCTAGAGGCACCAAATGGGCCTTCCTCATGCAAGCGGTGATTACGTAGACTTAACCCTGGTTAGGGTACAGGTAGGCTATCCCTAAACAGATATTTGTATGCCTTTGTAGACCACAGGGTAATTCTCAGTCAATGAAAAGATGCAGGCATTACAAAAAAGAAAAATTTTGAAAAACGCAAGAACAATCATTGAACAATACAGTGGCTATCCCATAATTCTAGAGAACCAATGATGAAGAATGCTACCCACCTCCTGACAAAGAGATAATGAGCTCAATAAGAAGAATGAGATGCACATTTTTAGACGTGGTCAATTCAGGAATTAGTTTTGCCCTACTATGTGTATTTTTCACAAAGGTTTTGTTTCTCTTTTTTCTTTTTCTTCCTAAATGGGGGGCAGGGAGGTACTGGCGGGGAAAGGTAAGAAGGAGAAAGAATAAATGATTTTTTTAATTGAAGTTGTTGGTGTTAGGTACAGACTTGGAAAGCACAATCCAAGAGCACTTGCGGATTTGTTCCCATTTTATAATGAAACCTGTCGGCATAAATGGAGCCCACTCTTTCATTTCTTCCTATATAGCTAGGTCCTCATTAATGTAAATAATGAATCCCCCGACACAGCCACATCATTCAAATTTGTTTGATTACGCTAGAACCAATTACCATATTTTATACAATTATAATTTCAGATACTACAAATTTGTTTTTTGTTTTTGGAGGCAATTGGGGTTGTGACTTGCCCAGGGTCACACAGCTAGTAAGTGTCTGAGGCTGGATTTGAACTCAGGTCTTCCTGACTCCAGGGCTAATGCTTTATCCACTGTGCCACCTAGCTGCCCCCTGGATAGTATGGATTTGAAATATATATGACTACTTTAGGGATTCATTATTTGTACTAACTGGAACTCAGCTGTAATATGGTATCTATGCTAACATAGGCATCCCTATGTTAGGCCACAAAGAGGGCTGTTCTCTACTGATTCACCTGATTCTGAGGTCATCATCTTCTCCACCCCAGCCCCAGTAGTTGTTGGAAAATCCATTCACCATGGAAAACTGGTCTCTTGTTAGAGCAGAAACACCTCCAAAATACCCCTTATAACGCAATCTGTAGATTAAAAAAAAAAGTATAGGGGAAAAAAAGAATGAGTATAAAGCAAATTTTTTCCCAATAAATACTACACATATATATGTATATATGTGTATATATACATATATGTGTGTGTGTATATGTATGTATGTATCCCCTATGCTTTCCTTACTAACATCCTGCGAATGTTTTAATGTTAAACTGACAGCTATCTACCAATTTTCTTAGGCTCACCCAACCCCCAACTTTCTTTTCTTACCTTTTTAACTTACTCCCTCCCTCATTCACCAAACAAGGTACCATCTTTCTTATTCACTTCCTCCTCTGCATGCTTGTATTTGTATGTATGTATGTGTATTCACATGTGAATTCATACATGTGTATGAATGAATGAATGAATGCGTGGATGTCTGGGTATCTGTATATCTATTTGTATCATAGATTATTATACTCAATTGCCCCTTAGGGAGTATCTACTATTCTCAAACACAAATTAATAAGTGCAAATAACACAAAAGGGGCCTACTTCCATGAAAATCCAACCCTGCACCACCAATTAGTATGGGTCAGATGATGCCCGTATAATACATCTTTGAACTTCTATTGCATTAAAAATTAAAAGAAAAAATACAATGATCATCCATGATTCCAAAGGAATGATACTAAAGCATGCAGCCAAGCTGCAGAATGGGACATATTTTTTGGATATGACCAACATGAGAATTTATTTTGTTTTACTATGCAGATTCTTAACAAGAATTTCATTTTTCTTCCTCCCCACCCTGACCCATGGGGCAGAAGATGGGGGAGAGGGAAGTGGGGGAATGAGAAGGAGGCACAGAGATATGGTAAAAAGGAGAAAAAGATAAATGAGAGTTAATTTTTAAAAAAAAGTTTTAAAAAATACCCTGACCCTAGCAAAAAATATGAATTCCCTTTTTTTCCCCTTACCATTACCCACCCACCTACCCAATATGGATGCTGAATGTCCCCTCAGGGGCATACTTGGTCCAGACTCCTCATCCTTAAGGGTTTCTGATGCCTTGTGAAACCATTCCAGGCTGGAAGAATGAGAACCAAGAGTCCAGCTATGCCAGGGAAGGGCCTAGCAATTCACTACTCTAGGTATTGGCTCTGTACAAGGTGATGGATGCTGGTCACCCTACGGAGGATAACCAATGATAGTCAATCCATCATTTCTCTAAGTATTTATCTGTGTTTCAGCTGCTTGTGAGGATATATGTGTGGAGGTGTGTATCACTTGTGGTAAATAAACTGAGTGTATTCCTATGTGTACACAGTAGATGGCCAACAGCAGGAAACAACAAACAATCAGTTGAACATACAACTGAAATGCCAGCTGTTTGAGGGATTTCACACCTGCAAAATCAGGCAGGAAAGATCAAGAGGCATCTGTATGCAGGACGTCTAACAAGTGCTATACCTTATGAGATCAAATAACTAGGGGCCAAGATACTGAAAAGAGACACCAAGGCCAGATTGCTAAAGACAATGAAGAGACCTGTAGTTTTCTTTCTGAGGTAAAAGCTTAGGAAAGCCAAGTTGTGAATATACTCCCAGGGAAGTCAACACAGGGTTGGAAATAAAAACCCAAGGTCACCATTTCCCTCAGTTTTGTGGGTAGCATATGGTCTAATTCAAGTTAACTCAAGATCTAGCTCAAGGTCTAACGCAAGATATAAACAGGACAAAGTAGAGACAATCCACAGAGGGAAGACATTAACACTAAACTCATCAGCAAAGAGGTCAATAATAAGATAACAAAAACGAACCGCTGACAACTCCACTCCTACCTGTAGCCAGTGCTATTTCTGCCAACCACCATGTGTTTTGGATGAGCATCACACATGTAGAGGTTAAGGTCATTCTCTGGTACCAGATCCACATCATGGAATATGAAACAATCCCAATTTTCTTCCTTAAGGGCTTCTAGGTAGCCAACATTCAGGAGCTTGGCTCTGTTAAATTTGTTATTTCCAGCCTAGAGGTAAAAAAAAGGAAAGGGGTGGTAATTAACCAGATTTACAAATGAGTTACAACTCTGTACCATCCTTCCTAAATCATAATATTTACTTAATAGCAATAATGTTTAGTGAAGTTAAAAAAGCAAGGTTAAGGAAAGTAGGAGGAGAAGGGGATAAAAGAGGGGGAGGGTCATTCCTAGAAGGGAAGGCATATTAGAGGAGGGTGTAGTCAGAAGCAAAACACTTTTAAGGAGGGATGGAGGGAAAAGAGAGAGAGAATAGAATAAATGGGGGTGGGGAATAGGATGGAGGGAAATAAGTTAGCCATCATAACTGAAAAAATTTTTGAAGCAAGTTTCTCTGATAAAAGCCTCATCTCTCAAATATATAGAGAAATGAGTCAAATTTATAAAAATAAGGGTCATTCCACAGTTGACAAATGATCAAAAAATATGAACAGTCAGTTTTCAGATGAAGCAATCAAAGTGGTCTATAGTCATATAAAAAATGATCTAAATCACTATTGATTGAAGAAATGCAAATTAAAACAATTTTGATGTGCTATCTCATACCTATTAGATTGGTTAATAGAAGAAATGGAAAATAACAAATGTTGGAGGGGATGTGGGAATATTGAGACACTAATGCATCATTGGAGTTGTAAGCTGATTCAACCATTATATGGAGCAATTTGGAACTATGCCCAAATATTGATAGCAGCTCTTTTCTGGTGGCAAAGAAATGGAAATTGAGGGGATGCCCATCAACTGGGGAATGGCTGAACAAGTTGTGATATATGATTGTGATGGAATACTACTGTGCTATAACAAATGATGAGCAGGCTGATTTCAGAAAAACCTGGAAAGACTTGCATGAACTGATGCAAAGTGAAATGAGCAGAACAAGAACATTTTATCTAGTAACAGCAATATTGTAAGATGATCAACTCTGAATGACTTGGCTATTCTCAGCAATGCTATGCATCCCCAGAAAAAGAACCGATGGAGTCTGACTTCAGATCAAAGCATAATTTTTTTTTACTTTCTTTATATTTCTTGGATTTTTATTTTTATCTATGTTTTATTTTACAACGTGACTAACATGGAAATGTTTTGCATGACCATATATGTATAACCCATATCAAATTGCTTGCCTTATCAATGAGCGGGGTGAGAAGGGAGGGAGAGAATTTGGAACTTAATTTTAAAAACAAATGTTGAAAATTGCTTTTACATGTAATTTGGGGAAAATAAAGTACTAAATAAAGTGGGAGAAAAAAAAGCGAGGTTAAAAAATTATTTGTCTTGAACATGAACAAATATACACGCCGTTATGTTACAGGTGTATTTTGTGTTTCCACTTTGGGTCTAAATATTCTACTAGACAGTTAATCATAAAAAAAATCTGGGCAGTGTTCACTTTAAGCCACTTTGTGTGCCTAACAGCAGCAATCCAGAGCTGATCATTATAAAGCAAAACACATTTTTCTACAGCATCAAGATCACAATTAGGGGATATAGACGTTAGCAAGAACTCAAAATCAAAAAAACTAGATGACCACTAAGGGTTCTTCTAGCTCTGGCTCAGTAATTCTAAAGCTAGTCTAACTGTGGCCAACGATGTCCAAAACTCTAAGTTACAATAATGATAAACTTGCCATAATCATAAAAGAAAAAGTATGTCCCAAGATCTATAAAATGGGCATAACTGTATGTCACAATTAATTTATACAAAGGGCATCAATGGACTATGAAGAAGACACATAGCACACAAAATGCAACTTTGGGACTTTCAGCAAGAAAGAATAATGAGAAGTCACAAGCAAGCCACATGGTGAGCCCCTCAAAAAGGACACAGAAAATAGATCACCTTGATGGCTGGTCATGATTCCAGAGAACTAGTGATGAAGAATGCTGCCCACCTCCTAACAAAGAGGGGATGAAATAAACGTGTAAAATGAAACACACATTACTGCAAGTTGCCAATATGGGAATCTGTTTTGCTTATCTAGGTATATTTTTTACAAGAATTTTGTTTTTCTTTTTTTTTCCAGTGGGAAGAAGGGAGGTAGGAAAGAGAGAAAATAAATGATTGCTCATTGAAAAAAAGATAAATCTAATTCTTAAAATGTTTGTTATAGTTTAAGAGAAATGGAAGGAAGAGCATCAGAATAAATGTACATCAAAACAGCGTCAGGAGTAGCATAAGAAATGATGCACAAAATATTAGAAAAAACAGTCAAATAGGTAAGACTCAAGGTATCTGAGGAAAAATTAAAATGGGGGTGGGTATAAAAGAACAAGTTTAAAAAAAAAAGAAATGAATGTAACTATGAAATCCCAGGAGAAAATAGTGAAAGAAAAGAATTCAGCTAAGGTAGTCTTAGGAGGAGATGATGGCAAAGCTCACTAAAACAGACAACAGCATAGAGTAATTAGTAAAGATAAAAAGAAAGACATAGCTGAAAGCTGGATCAATAAAGGGGTAGTGCAAACACAGAAAAACAAGCTGAGAAAATAATTCAATCCGAAAAATATTTGGAAGCAATGCAGGTTCAAGTTAGATAGGAGCTCTCCTATGGTATCCCCACTGCACAGCATAGGGTAACTTGTGATTTCACTGATAAGGGGAAATAGGTGGTACAGTATTAGAGTGCTGGGCCTGGAGTTAACAAGAACTAGGTTCATGTCCAGCTTCAAATACTTAGTAGCTGTGTGACCCTGGGCAAGTCATTTAACCTCTGTTTGCCTCAGTTTTCTCATAGGTAAAAGTGATAATAATAATCACACCTACTTCCCAGACTTGTGAGGTTTGTAAAACACTTAGCACTGTGACTAGTACTTAGTAAATCTTTCCTTCCTTCTTTCTTCCCTCCCTTCCCTTCCTCAATTCCTTCCCAGGAAGAAAACTCCCTCTATTGATGCAGATCCAAAAATATCAAGGAGAACTATGAATAAAATTGATGGAGAAGAATGCCAGATTTCAAGTATGTTTTAAAGGAGTCCTCATCCAGGAGCAGATAGTTTTGATCAAAAAAAAAAAGAAAAGAAAAGAAAAAAAGCTCAGCAGACAAAAAGAGAGAATACAGAAATGGAACCAAATATTTATAGGCCAGTGTTTGACAAATTCAAGATTACAAATTCCTGGAGAAAGGAATCATTAAAATTATTGGGAAAATTGGATAGAAGTATCATGGAAAAACTGATTTTAGATACATTCCTTACAATATATGCAACAATAAATTTCAACCAGAACAAAGATCCAAACATTCCAAAGATTTAATTGGAAGGAAGAAAAATTGTGACCTTATGGAATAAGTGGAAGAAGTTATTGAAGACAGGATAGATGGATTTGATTACGTAAATATAAAAAGAATTTGTGCCAAGGGGTGTGCAAGGGAGGAAAGAAATCTTTTGGTAACTGTGATGAACCTAATATAAATTTATGAGTAATACCTGCTCTCTAACATGTAATGACTGAAAAATATTAATGGGGAATTTCTGAAGAAGGATATAAATTGCTAATAATTCCATGAAAATCATCCAAGTATTTTAAATAAATCATAAAAATACAAATTTAAACAACTTTGGGATACTGCCCTATACCTACCAAATCATCTAAAATAATTTGAAACTGTGTTATTGAATACTGAAGAGACTTTTAGGCAACAGGCATTTATTATATATTGTTGCAATTGTAAATTGGAGCAATCTTTTTTGTAGAACAATCTCATAAGAGGCAATAAAAAGTTAAAGTTAGTCATTATCATTATGATTCCAAGACTATGACATTATTAAATGGAAAAAAGATCTCTGTACAAAAATATTCATAGACATTTCACTCATAATTTAAAAAAACTGGAAGCAACCTCTATGTTTGTGAATAGCCAAATAAATTGTGATATAGCAACATAGAATATTACTACACACATAGCAAATAAGAATACAAAGAAATGAGGGAAAATTTATACAAAGCATTGCAATGCAAAGAAAGCAGCAGTAGAAAGAACAAACATTCTGTTATTATGAACACACACACACACACAGAGCAAAAACATCTATAAATATACCAAACTGAAAAAAGGATCAAAAGGAGACAGAGGATATGAGTTACTGTTATTATTTTGATAAGACTATTTTCTTTATCTGAGATATTGCTCCTTATTTTGTTTGTGTTTGTTGGGATTATATTGATAATTTTTTAAAAAATAAAAACTAAACAAAAACACAAAATACTGCTATTCTGTATGATCTGGCCTATTACTAATATTTTCGCTATTACAACTACTAAAGTATTAATAATTTTGCATGGCTTCTTAGATTTTTAATTACTTTTCTGGAATGATTTTAAAAAGTTTTTCGCGACAAAGACAAGCATGATAGCTTTCAAAATAACATGCTAGATTTACTACTTTTTTTTTTAGGCAAGTTTCAGCAAGACACTAATACGCTGTTGATAGAACTCTGAATTGGTCCGACCATTCCAGAGAACAATTTGGAACTTTAGCCAAAGGACTATAAAACTGCATACCCTTTGGGTCAGCAATACCTCTACTAAGTCTGTATCCCAAAGAGATCAAAGAAAAGGGAAAAGAAAAAAAAAGGAAAAGGACTTATAGGTACAAAAATATTATACCAGATCTTTTTGTGGTGGCAAAGAAATGGAAATTAAGAGGACGCCCATCAACTGGGGAATAACTGAACAAGTTATGGTATATGATTGTGATGGAATACTATTATGCTATAAGAAATTATGAAGGGGACAGTTTCAGAAAAACCTGGGAAAGACACATGTGAACTGGTGCAAAGTGAAGTGAGCAGAACAGGAGAATATTTTACACAGTAACAGAAATATTGTGACAATCATCAACTGTGAAAGACTCAGCTACTTTCCAGAGGATTCATGATGAAAAATGCCATCCACCTCCAGAGAAAGAATTGATGAACTCTGAGTGCAGACTGAAATATACTTTTTTTCACTTTATTTTCTTGCTTTTTTTTCAACATGGCTAATATGGAAATGTTTTTGTATGACTTCACATAATAATGAGCGTCATATTGCTTGCCTTCTCCATTTTGTAGGAGAGGGGCTAGAAGGAGAGAAAAAATTTAGCATTCAAAATTTTTCAAAACAATTTTTTTAAAAAGGTAAGCTCTATGTAACAGATTGATGTATTCATATGTAAACATCTTTTCCTGTTCTACAGTGTACATGGAAATGTTTTGTGTATTTAAATGCAGAATAATTATTTTTTTAAGTTTTACAGAGAAGTTTAATTGATGATCTTTCCTTAAAGGAACAGATTTCTTTACTGTAAGGACCTTGAGAGATCATGAAATCCAGTCTCTTCCTTTTGCAAACAACTAAAGGTCCCATACCTAATAAGTATGTATATCACATATAATGCATTTTTCATTATTATAAATAGTATTTTTCTCTTAATCTCCTCAACCTCCTACTTTTGTTAGTGATATATAAAAATACATAAAATTTTTGTGACTTTTTCTTATACCTTACATTAATATGTTATAAGTCTTGGTATACAGATTCATTATACTGTACTTTTTCAAGAAGAGTGTCAAGTCTTCCACAATTAGTTGATACTCTGGTGAACAAATGTGTAACTGATGCAATGAAAAGTCAACAGAAGGTCTATTTTAATTAACCACTGAAAGGCAAAATGCAAAATGGTGGGGACCACTTGTTTAGTACTTCCAAAGCCACAGTACAACAAAAGGCACTAATACATGATTCCATCAAATAACTGCTTTTTTCTAGTCCTTCCTCATATAATAATCATTCTTGATTATGAAAAAAAATGAAAACATCTACTTATGTGTCATGTAATAAATATTCTGAGGAACATTAGGGAGAGAATTTAGTCAGACATTTAGTCTTAACTTTGCTTGGTAGGCAATAAGGAATCGCTGAAGTTTTTGAGCAGAGGAATGGCATGACCAGATCTTTCTTGTAACCATATGAAGGATGGATTGGATGATGCTGACACAGGAAAGACCAATTAGGAGGCTACTGAAATACTTTGGGTGAGAGCACTCCTAACATAAAAAAGCAAAAAATAGCTGTCCTCAGCAAGCCTATTTAAGAGGCAATAAAATTTACCAGAGCTTGGTCAAATGGAATCCACATACTATGGGACAAAAATTTTCTCTTCCTCCTTTTCAGGAATTAAAAAAAAAAAAGAATAGCAATTTTACCCAAGAAAGGTTGAATGATAGCAATTTTACCCCAAGAAAAATTAGAAAGATGACCATGTAGTCAAGTAGAACCTTACAAAGCAGATTTGTAGGATCAAGGGGACCAATTCTAGTAACTGCTTACCTGATGAATGACATAGATGCCATACTCTATTTGCTGCCTCTGCAAGAATGGATGAAGATGTTTCAACAGGTACAGTAAGTGCTTCTCTCTATTCCGGTGTGGAATTAGGATGGCAACCCGTTGTAAAGCCTTACAGTCTTCTGGGTGGTAACGGCCTTTCTGAACTTTAGGATTCTCTGTTTGTACTTCTCCCCATGTGAGATCTGACTTGAAAATAAGTTTGCCGGGTCCTCCTAAATAACATACAGAGGCATCAAGTCTAGTTTCCAAGCTACCAACATGCCCTAAAGATGAAATTCTCATAATCTAAAAATGGGAACACTGGGAAAAAACTCAAATTTTTACTTCTTTTATTGGGAAAGAAAACTAGGAGAGCGAATAAGGCTCTTTTCTATTTTAAAACTCTATGATCCTCTAATAGTTTTAATTTAAGCTCTGTTAAAGCATGATGATATCATTAGGGAATAGGATTTTAAAATTCTAATTAGAACCAACAATACTACTTCTATGTCTATATCCCAAAGAGCTCACAGAAAGAGGAAATGGTTAAACAAATTATGGTATATAAATGTAATGCATATTATTGTACCATAAGAAATGATAAAATGGACAGTTTCAGAGAAAACTGGAAAGACCTATATGAACAAATGCAGTGAAGGGAGCAGAACCAAAACAATTTACACAATAGGAGGAAAAATAACTTGAAAGTCTTGAGAAGCTAACCAATGCCATGACAAACCATGATTCTAGAGGACTGAAGATGGAGCATACGACCCATCTAATGACAGGTGACGGACTTAAGGTACAGAAAAAGATATATATATTTTGGACACGTCCAATATGGGACTGCTTTGCTTGACTGTACATTTTCATCCTATGGGGGTGTTAAACGAAAAAAATTCATTAAAATTTTAAAATTGTAATTACATAATATTTGAGACAATATACTCACACTCAGTAGAATATAGTGAAAAGAGTTTGGGGTTTGTGGTGGGATAGTAGAAAGACCACTCAACTTGGGAGTCAGAAGGGCTAGGTCTGGATCTTAGCTCTTTCTCTATCTCTGTGATCATGATCTAGGACCACTCTATACCTCTACATCATCTAGAAAAGGAGAGGGGTTGACCTGGATGAACTGCAAAATTCTTTCCATTACTAACGTTGTATTATTCTAGTCCTTCTATCCCTGAACCCCGAATGGCTATCCATGTGACATAATAATAGCATATGGTTAACATTTATTAGTACTTTTATGACTTGCAAAGCACTTTAAAAATCTATTACCAAAGACAGTTTCAGAAAACATTTTGGAAGACTTAGATGAACTAATGAAGAGTGAAATAAGCAGAATCAGAATAATAATTTATATAGTAAACTCTGAAGGACTTATGAACTCTCATCAATATAAGAACTAGTCACAATTCTAGAGAACCCAGCATGAAGCATGATAATCACTTTCTGACAGAGTGGTGAGAACATCAAAATAAAGAATGAGACGTTCACCAAAACCTCCTTGGGGAAGGGACTTGAACAATGAATCATGCAGTTAGAAACATGGTAAGCAGAACAAGCAACTGGGCCAGAGAAAGGTCCAAGGTGTTTACTAGTCTAAGAAGACATCTGTTATTCCAACTCTGCCAGTGAGTTGGAAGTGGATGCATTTCAAAAAAGAAAAGGAATCGAGGCAAGTGGGATCATGATGGAATCAACAAGGAAAGGGTAGCCTTAGAAAGCGGTTGCACAGCACTGTAGGCCTTGTGATCCCCAATTACACAGCAACCCGGGAGAAGAAAACCCAAATTTCAAGAGAGGACAAAAACAAAAGTCCAACACCAGTTAAAGGAGAATAGCTATTTATACCCAAGAAGTCAATTTTCTTCAAGAAAACACAATCAGGGAGAAAGGAAGAGAGGTGAAAGAGAATGCCCAATGTCTTTGAATATCCAGTACATGACTGCCGTGAAATGCAGGGTAGGGGAAGAAGGGATCTCCACACTCAGAAGTAAGGGCGGGAAACAGATTTTAAAAAAAGATGAGATACCTCTCAGACCGGCCAAACCTAATCTACAGGCAGTCTGTATCTTGACATCACATCATCACCTCAAACTCAACACTGCAACACCTTCCCTCCCCCTAAATCAACTGCCTGCAGACTTCACTGTTTTTGTTTATGACAGCACTATTTACCCAGTCTCCCAAACGGGAAAACCTTGGTGTTATCTCTCACTCTTCTCTCTGTTATCTAACAGATAATGGCTGGAATGTCCTCCCTTCCCTTCTGTGCCAACAGATTTCCTACCCATCCTGTTTTTTTTTTAATTAACTTTTTAATTTTTATTTTCATTTGTAAATTCTCTCTTTTCCTCTACCGTGTTCCCAAACCCAGTGAGAAAGCAAGAAATAGGATACCCATTACACAAATAAAGTCATGCAAAACAGAGTTCCACATTAGCCACATTGAGGGGAAGGGAAAGAAGAAAAATTTAAAAAGTGAAAAAAGATGTGCCTCAATTTGCATTCAGAGTCCATCGATTCTATCTCTGGAGGTGGAGCACTTTTCATCTCGAGTTCTTTGGAATTGTCACAGATCATTGCATTGATCAGAGTAGCTAAGTCTTTCGCAGTTGATCATTATTACAGTAGTGCTGTTACTGCGTACCATGTACCCCTAGCTCTGCTCACTTCACTTTGCGATGGCTCATATAAGCGTTCCCAGGTTTTTCTGAAACTACCCCCTTTGTCATTTTTTACAGCGCAATAGTATTTCATCACAATCATACATCATCATTCCCCAACTGATGGGCATCCCCTCAGTTTCCAATTCTTTGCCATCACAAAATGAGCTGCTATTAATATTCTTGCACATATGGGTCCTTTTCCTTTTTCTTTGATCTTTTTGGAAAACAGACCTGGTGGTAGTCCTGCTGGGCCAAAGGGAATACCTAGATTTACAGTCCTTTGGGCATAGTTCCAATTTGTTCTTCGGAATGGTTAGACCAGCTTACAGCTCCACCAACAGTACATTAGGGTCCCTATTTTTCCACAATCTTTCCAGCATTTGTAATTTTCATTTTCTGTCACATTAGCTAATCTGATGGGTATGAGGTGATACCTCAGAGTTGTTTTAATTTGCATTTCCCTAATTATTAGTGATTTAGAACATTTTTAAATATGACTATTGATAGCTTTGATTTCTTCTTCTGAAAACCTGTTCATATCCTTTGACCATTCATCAACTGGGGGAATGGGTCTTATTTTTATAATTTTGGAGTAGTTCTCTATACTAGAGAAATGGACCTTTATATAGAGAAGCTTGATATAAAAATCTTTCCCCAGCATCTCATTTTCTTTCTAATTCTAGCTGCACTGGTTTGTTTGCGCAAAAACCTTTTACCTTAATGTAATCGAAATTATCCATTTTACCTCCTGCAATCCTCTTCTTCCCTTACCCATAGATCTGAAAAGTAATTTTTTCATGTTCCCCTAATTTGTTATGATATCACCCACTGTATCTAAATTGTATACTTATTTTGAGCTTATCTTGTTATATAATGTAGATGTTGGTCCTGACCCATCCTTTTAAAGTGTAACTCAAATGTCACCACCTCCATAATTTCCTTTTATGTCCACAGGCCTTCCCATTTATACTTGTTTTAACATTCTACTCTATGCCTAACGCAATTATTATGTGTTTGTATCTCATCTTCCCACTAGGCTATATGTTCCATGAGGATGTGGGCTCTTGGGCTCATAGTAGTCTGCATGGAAGAACTTAATAAATGTTTTTTAACTGAACTGAAAATTGAATTTAAGCTACCTCAATCCTAGAAGTCTTTCAAATTCCAGCCCAAACAGGAATGAACAGCCCACCTCAAAGGATAAAATCTGGAATTTGAGCTTCAAACAAGAAGACAGGAAGTTGACAACGACTACTACCACTAATAATGATAACTAGCAATCATATAGTTCTTTAAGATTTATAAATTGTTTTATATGTGGTATCCCAAAAGTCTTAGTGTAGTTTTAAAGCTATAAAGCTTAAACTGAGGCAGAAAGAAGTTAAGTGACTTGCCCAGCGTCACACTGCTAGTAACAGTCTGAGGCAGGATTTGAATTCTGGTTTTCCTGTCTCCAATTCCAACACTCCATCCACTGTGACACCCTCTTGACTGAGAAAGATTAAGGCCTTAATTTGTACGTTTTCATAAAAGAACAAGGTTAAGAGTTAAGCTTTCTATAATTCTGTAATTTCCCTCGCCCATTTAAGACCACTTTTTGTTACTCTGTACTCGTAAGAAGAGAGAAGAAGAAGCAGCAGCGGAGGAGGAGGAGGACGAGGAAGAAGAAGAAGAAATATTAAAGATTACGTGCAGATTTCAGGAAGTAAGGCATCTCCTTGTCTGCTCTGCCACTGCCCCTCTTCTCCCTGCCTGCGTCAGGAAAGCTCCCCAAAGAAACCTCCAGGTGCCATACTGCTCACCTACCCACCCCTCCCACCACCAATGGGAATTCTTTCTCACAGCTGAGCTGTGCCATCTGGCAGGTGAGTACAAACGCACGATATTGCAGCTCTCCCTAGGCAATTCTCATTCCATTTGGCCAGCCACCAGAAAAGCAGTACCTATCAGGGCATCTTGTTATCTGCCCTGCCACCACCTCCATACCCCCAGGTAAACTGTTAACTCTGGGGACAGTAATCAAATTTATAACTATCATTGCTCCTGGAAAGGCTGTGACAATCACCTGCCCTATAGCTTCATTTACAATCCCTGTGACTCCCAGCCACGTCCCTGTGGCTTCCTCATACCAGAACTCCATTTCCCCCTATATGTGTTGTCTCTTCTCTATTAAGCACTGACAGTACAGAGGCAAAAGGGAAGCAGCCCCTGCCTTCAAGAAGCTTCTAGTCTAGCCAGAAGAGATAGCATACACATAGATAGATGGGGGTGAGGAGGCAGGTAGTTAGGTAGTGAAGCGGATAGAATCTGGCTAGAAACCTAGAGTCAGGAAGACTTTTCTTCCTGATTTCAAATTTGGCCTCAGATACTTACTACCTGTGGGACGCTGGGCAAGTAACTTAACTGTGCTTGCCTCAATTTCCCCATCTGTAGAATGAGCTGCAGAAAGAAGTGGCAAACCATGCCAGTACCTGTGCCAAAAAAATCCCAAACGGGCTCTAGAAAAGATGGACAGACTGAACAACAATGGGGGGAAGGAGGGAGATTAGTTAAGTACTTAGTACTTAGTAAGTTAATTAAGTTAGAGAAGTACTAATACCTGGGAGGGTTGGAAAAGGCTTCATGCTGAAGGTGAGATATCATGATAATATTTATTTCCTTTCCAGAAACCTAAAGATCCCTTTTCAGAATTATGCTTTTCAAAACATAAATACATAGGATTACAGGAGAAATGAATTATATTAAAATACATTTATTAAAATATTAGAAGAAAAGTATCTTCTCAATAGCTATCAGATTACTGTTTGCTAACTTTCTGCTCAATGCAATTACCCACTTTTCTTAATACTTCATGTTGAAGGTAACATTTAGGCTGAGCTTTAAAGGAAACTAGGTTGTCTAAGAGAAAATAGTATATTCCAGACATAGGAAAGCATACAAAGATACGGAGGCAGAGATGGAGTGCCATGTATAATGCATGTCATGAATAATGTATGAATGAATAATGAGGCCAGGCTGTTTGGTTGGTTTGTGGGAGTAACATCTGATAAGGCTAGAAAGGTTGAACCCAGAACCAGGTTGTAAAAGGTTTTAACTGACAAACAGAGGAATTTTAAATTCTAAAGTGACGAGGGAAGATATTCAAGTTTATTGAGTAGGTATGGTGTGGTGGCATGTGATAGAAAAATCTTGAAACGCAGCATTGGAAAACCTGGCTTTAATAAAGCCCACTGAGGTTCAAATGGAGGTACTTCACCATGCTTTAAACCCAAATCACTCTGGCTCTGACTGGTTGGCCAACAATAGATCCCAGCCCAACCTTCACTTGGTCGCTGTCTGGGTTTTGATGGCTCAGAGTGAGTATAAATAGCAATTGTTTCTGTTTTGGTCAGAAACTCTGAAGGTCCTCCCCTCTCAGATTGCTTTTTTTTTTTAAATAGGTAAAAGAAGTCATTTCTTACCTAGACTTAATCATTCAACGAGTGTTACCTCAGACAAACTGAGACCTGGGAAAGCCCTTAGGCCAAGGTCTCCTACTGCATCCAGGGGCATCTCCTGTTGTCCTGACTCATTCCGGCCACTAGACTCAGATGGCTCTGGAGGAGAGAGTGAGGCTGGTGACTTTGCACAGCCCTGCCTCACTTAAATCCAATTCGCTTTCAAGTCAAGACATCACATTCCTGATGTCACTGGTCCTCTTCAAGAACGTAGGACAAAATAACAACAATGAAGACAAAAATCACTTTGAAAGTTGTGTAAGAGAAGGCCAATTAGGAAGATAGTGAAATCCTCAAAAGGGGGGTTACAGGCCTGAAGTCTAGGGTAGTGGCCATGTGAGTAGAGATATGGGGATGCACATAAGAGGGTGTTTATTCAGGGCCCAGTTCTAGGTATTATTAGAGTTACAAAGACAAAAACAAAACAGCCACTGACCTCAAGCTTACACTCTGGCCAGGGAGATGATATGTACACATATAACTACAAAAAATAAATATAAAGCCAAATACAAATTAATTTGGGTGGCTGAGCTGGCTGGGGTTGATCAGGAAAGGCCTCACCTGGTTTTTGAGCTGAGATTTAAAAGGAATGAGGGATTCTAAGGCAAAGGTGAAGAAGGCGTACCTTTCAGGTGGGAGGGGGCGGGCAGCCTCAGCAATGGGGGGTGGAATGTTGGGTATGAGGTCCAGCAAGTAGGCTGACTGGGGAAGAGGTTTGGAATAATGATCTCTTTAACTTTCTTTTCTTTGTACCTACCTGGGAACATAACAACAATTCTACCATGGGGAGAATTAGCCAGGTATAGAGAAGGGATTCTTAACTCATTTTGTGTCATGGACCCCAAATAAGATAATATTTATAAACAGCTTAGCACTGTGCCTAGTGCACTTAATCCATCCTTCCTTCCTTCCTTAAACCTAGAGATCCCTTCTTAGAATTATGTTTTTCGAAACATAAAATGCATAGGATCACAAGGAAAACCAATTATATTGAAATACATTTATCAAAATATTACAAGAAAATTAGTTCACATACCCCAGGGTCTTAATGACCCTTTTGCAGAAAGATCGTACTATTCACTCAATGCTCAGTATATTCTCACTAGCTTTTGGATGGCTATTTGCTAACGTTCTGCTCAATGCAATTACCTAGTTTTCTGAATGCGAGATACACTTTTCAGATCTGGATGAAACAGAAAGCTAAAGATCAAAACATATACATCAATGGACTTCAAAGAACATCTGGCTCACTAGTAGAGCGCACTTTGAGAAACAAAATTCAGAAACAACCCAGAAGGAGGTTATACAAAATGACTCTTATTATCTTATTCCCAGTAAAATAAATGGGGCTATTTCTGGAAATTAATGAATTCTATCTTACACCAGTAAGTTGTAAAGAAAGCCGTATTAAAGCCAGTGTCACAAGTTTTTTTTTTTTAATTAAAAGAATACCCTTGAAAATCTACTGTTCCATCTTTTATTTATTTTAAAATAATTTCTAAAAGATTTTCTATAGACCTATGGTGTCTTCATACGCCCACATAATTTTCAAGGTCCTACTCTTATTTACCAATTTCACTTCGCTGCTCCCCAAATCACAAGGCCACATGAACCAGATCACAAACCATGTCATATCCCCTACTCAAGAAACTTCAATGGCCACCTTTGCCTCAAGGTTAAAATGCAAACTGCTCTTTTGGGCATTTAAGGCCTTTCATGTCCTGTCTCCAACCTATCTTTCTAGATTAACTTCATCTTAATACCTCATTGAAAAAACAGCTGACCTAGAAAATAGATCCAGGAAAGATAATTTAAGAATTATTGGACTTGAAAGCCATGATCAAAAAAAGAGCCTGGACAGCATCTTTCAAGAAATTATCAAGGAAAACTTCCCTGATATCCTAGAACCAGAGGGTAAAAGAGTAATTGAAAGAATTCACTGATCACCTCCTGAAAGAGATCCCAAAATGAAAACTGCCTGGAATACTATAGCCAAATACTGCAAGCAGCCAGAAAGAAGCAATTCAAATATTGAGGAGCCACAGTCAGGATTACATAGGATTTAGCAGTTTCTGCATTAAAAGATCAGAGGGCTTGGAAATAGGATATTCCAAAGGACAAAGGAGCTAGGATTATAACTAAAAATCACCTACCCAGCAAAACCGGGCATAATCCTTCAGGGGGAAAAATGGTCATTCAATGAAATGCAGGACTTTCAAACATTCCTGACGAGAAGACCAGAGCCAAACAGATTGATTTCATATTCCCCTATCCTCCCCTCCCCTAGGGAGTTTCAGCCAAACTGGCCAATTGCTGTCCCTAAACACTTCCTCTGCACCTTTCCATAGGCCATCCCCTCTGCCTGTGATGCCTTCCCTCCCCTCCTCTGCCCCTTGCAATCCTTTGTTCCCTATAACGTTCATCTGGAATGCCAACTCCCACAAGACATTATTACTGATTTTCCCTATTGTTGGGGTTTCCCCCAACCTCACGCTCAGAATGTCCTCTTACACGTACTTCATATACATTCTCTACTTAACTAATTTCATCTCTGTTGTTCGCCTCCCTCACCTAGTAGAACGGGAACTCTTTTTGGGCAGAATTTATTTTTTTGTCTATATATCAATGACATAGTAGGCATATGTTAAATGTGTCCTGTACTGAACACAGATACTAATTTTAATGTGTCACAAATACAATCAAAATTCCCATGAAAAAGGAGGGCTGAATCTGGTGTCAGAGCTTCAGATCACAGCTGTGCCACACGCATCTCCACAGCATGCTATGCATTCTCCAGCCTCCGTCTGATGAGGCTGCCAGACCTGGGGTACTGGGCTCCAACTGGTAAGCATTTGTCCTGCATCCTGAGCCCACCAACCACAACTCCCACTCCTTCCAAACTTACCTTCTACCCCAACTCTAGTTCCGAGAAGAGCAATGAAAGTCACACTACCATTCCTGGAAAGGACATACTGATCATGACCTTACGACTTCAACCATCGTTCCCTCTGACTTCCTTGTCCAAAACCATACAATTTAAAGTAGCAGGATTATTAAGGAACATTCTGTCCTAATATGTCCAAGGTGGTATACTGTGGCTAGAGCTTCTCCCCTAGGCATGACTACATATTTGGCTCAGGAAAAGAATTTTGGATGGAATAAAGAAGAGGCTCTTTCTTCTCCCAAGCCCAAGTAAATCATAGAAAAGCATGTTCCCTGTCACTCAGAGGACAATCAAGTTCATTATCTTTAGTTAATGAATTCCCCATTATCACTCTTCCCTGGCTAGTACTCCCCTATATGGATGGTTTTCTTTATCTGAATAGAAGTTTCTTTAAATATGCTTGCATTTACAGCTGAGTACTTAACATATCTCTTGGCACATGGCAAGCACTTAATAAATGCTTTTGCATTCTGCTGCATTTTTCCTTTGGGGCCCCACTTGGGGTTTTTGTGGCAAAGATACCAGAGTAGTTTGCCACTTCCTTCTCCACCTCATTTTACAGATGAGGGACTGAGGCAAACAGGGTTAAGTGACTTGCCCAGGGTCACACTGCTAGCCTGTGTCTGAAGCCAGAGTTGAACTCTGAAGTCTTCTTGACTCCAGGCCTGCACCACCTAGCTGCCCCTGCTTTTACATTAATTAATCTGTAAAAGTAAACTTGAACTGAATGATCTCCAAGGTTACTACCAGACCTAAATCCAAGATCCTATGACTCAAATTTTAAATATGATTAATCGAAAAGTAAAAGAAAAAAAGCAGTTTTTTTTTCCTGACTCACCACTGAATTTTTTAGGCGCCAGGAATATAAGAGCCTGCTAAAGTGCATTATCATTCTACTATGTTCATAAGAATTTAGCTACCTTAAAGAAAATGCAAATGATTTTACATCACTTTCTGACTGCAATTTTACATATTCATGAAGCAAAGCATATATTTAGAGTTGGAAGGGAAATCCAGCCCACTATCCAATTTGCTCCAGGATGAATCAGTTTTTAAGTGATCTTTGAAATAACTAAATAATAGCTAGCATTTATATACAGCTTTAAGGTTTGCAAAGCATTTTAAATATATTTTCTTATTTGATCCTTACAACAACCCTAATTCTGAGGTAAGTGAGATTATTATCCCCATTTTTCAGATAAGGAAAGGCTGGGCGAATTGAATGGACTTGCCCAGTACCTATATCACAGGCACCTGAACTGGGTCTCTGGATTCCAAGCCCAGTGCTCTATCACCTTGAGCATATTATGATACAATGTTCTTCAAAAATCTACTACTTTAAATTGCATAATATTTTAGATTTTTCAAAGAGCTTCTGAAATGCATTATCTCATTTAATCCTCAACACCCTGAAAAGTAAGGTAGGGAAAACATTACTGCTATTATTCAAATAAGAAAGAAATACACTTAGAAAATTAACACTAAATGCAAAAGACTATTTGTGCTGCTGATTGCCTACTTAATTCTCAATTTTCTGTTCTGTAAAATTTGGATTCAGTCAAAAGGCTGCACTTAAGGACCTAGAAGGCCACATGTGGCCTTAAGGCCACGGGTTCCCCACCCATGGAATAAACCTACCAACTCAGTTCCATCTAACTTCTACTAGGTCCTTGCTAAGGCTTCCAAACCTTTTGTTCAGGAGTTCAGTCTTGTGTGTCATAGACCCTTATAGTAGTCTGGTAAAGCCTACAGACTTATTCCTGAGAATAATATTTTTAAATGTATAAAGTAAATACATAGGATTAAAGAAACCAATTATATTTTTAAAAGTATCAAAATCTATTTTTTTAAAAGTTCACATACTCCAGATTAAGATTTCCTGCTTTAATTTTTTTTACAGATCTTTTAAAGTTTATTCCCTAAGAGCTGTTCCTCCCAGTTGCCAAATCCAGTCTTTTGTCTTCTCCAATTTCCCTGTAGCATTCAACACCCTTCTTAAAAATTTCCCAACCTAAAATAAACAAATGAATGAAAATTACCTAACCTTTACCTTTTCTACTCTCCACAATAAAAATTTCCTTCCTACCTCTCTAGTTTCTCATTGACTTAATTTATTTAATCTTCTTCCGGGCATGGCTCAGAGCACCTCCTACTGCACCCCTCATCTCCTTGGCATTCTGCTTGCCCATTATAAAACCACTTATTAAGCCACTATTATCAAATGATTCTCAAATCATCAACTCCATTCCTGACCTCACTTTTCTTTGGCTAGATGCTGCTTTAGTAAACGTCTAAATATCTTGCTTTCACCTTAAAGCCAAAGTTATCTAAAAATCCAAATCCTCCCTTTCTCTCCAAAACCATTTTAATCTGATTCTTTCCTTTCTTCAGTTCTTTCTCTTCATTCAACTTTTATATCTGATTTTTCCATTCTGATTAGTTACCCCCTCTTTATTCAGTTTTTTGTTTCTCTATAACATAGTCTTTTCTTCTCCAGTAACAAGAGCCACTTGGGTTGAGACAAAGGATATGATTTGTACAGCCTTCAAAACCTACCTGAGGAATCTGGAAGGGGCTGCAAGGTGCAGAGCACAAAGTAAAGTTCCATACATAAATGCTCACTGACCTCTTTGTGTCAGCAGAAACAAAACAAAAAAATGCAAGATTGAAGAACAGCTGAACAAACAGATCCCATGTGACATGAATTTAATAGAATACTGTTACTATCTAGTGGTTGGTGAATTGACCTTATTCGTTCAACCAGATCTGCTATGCATTAGTTTTTTTTTAAGGTTTTATATATAAGGGAATAATTTTAAATTGGAAATAATAATAGCTAACATCTAGGTAATACTTTAAGATTTTTAAAATAAGAAAGAACAAATAAAAAATAGAGAAATAAAGGGAGACAGAGACAACTGAATAGATTTAACTGAAGAGGGTAGAAACCAGGAGAATAATAAATACAAAATATGACCCAATGGGAAAAAGAACTGTAAAAAGCAGCCAAAGCATTAATTAATTAATTGATTGTGATGACTTATCCTGGCCCCAAGGAGCACATGAAGGCTCACCTCTTGGCCGCTGGTGGTACAGTGGATGGAGGAGTCAAGATCAAATCCCACCTCACACATTTACTAGCTGCTAACTGTAGGCAAGACCTTTAACCTCAGCCTCAGTGTCCTCATTCACAAAAAAGGAGTATTAACAGCACCTACCTCATAGAGTTACTTTAAAGATTAAATAATAGAACATGTTCGAAGCACTCTGCAAACCTTCAAGTGCTATGTAAATGCCAACTATTTTATTATCCTAGGCTGGAGACAGGGAGAAGAGATGACATAAATGCTAGCCATTTCATTATTCTAGAGAGGCTGGAAAGGAGAAGGGAGGACCTCCTAGGTCCCTTCTGGCTCTCAATCTACAGATCCCACGCTCAGTGTTCCCAGGAAAACCTCTAAGACTAAGACTCAAAATTGCAGAGGTGGTACGATGGAGGAAATTTCCTCAGTCTCCTACACTAAAGAAATTACAGCCAAAGAAAATTAAAGTCAAGCACAAAATACTTACTCAGGTATGGAGACAAAAGGGGACATTTTTTCAATTTTGATTTTGTCGTGGAAGTCTCATCAGATGAAGCTAACTCCTTCCTCCAAATCATGGTCTTGTTGAAAATCTTTGCTTTAGGAATCTCTTGGATGGCAGTGACCAGGTAGCTTGAGGTGGCCCATCCAATCACCATCATGCATAATGCAAAGAGCAGCAACAGCCTGAATTTATAGGAAAGCTGAAGAGTCAAGTGCATACCCATGTCTTATTATCACACTGATAAGATGTCCCTCACCCCCTCTCATGAGGCAGGAGGGGAAAATGGTTAACCTAGAAGAAACTCCACAATCCGATCACAAGCTGTACGGCAACAGGTGCTGCGGCAATGCCAATTCTTTTCCCATGGTTCTCTTCCAATAATTTCTGGAAAACAATCACAAAAGATATTTTATGTCAAACAGGCATCCCAAAATGAAACATGAGAGTAAGTGAAATAGATGTATACGTACTAGGAGGTATAGTTCTGGACTGAGAGTCGGGAAGCAATGACTTCAAATCCTGCCTCGCGCGTTAGCTGTGTGACCCTGGATAACTCATTCTCTCGGAGCCTCCATTTCTCCAACTGCAAAATGAGCTTACTAACAGTACCTGTTGCTATGGGGTGTTGAGAAAATAAAATAAAATAATCTTGAAAACCTTAAAGTATTAGATAGATGTTAGCCATTATTGTTTCCAATTTTAAATTATTCCTTTATATATAACCTTAAAAAAAAAACTTTAACGCATGGCAGATCTGGTTGAATGAATAAGGTCAATTCACCAACCACTAGTTTTAGAGACCAAGCTGATCTTGACCCATGGAGAGAATTTTTTTTTGGCAGAAATATATTAATAGTTATGGGATGGTATAAGTAAACAGGAGTGAGAAGGGAAAGAGGGGAGAGATTCTGAAAATCTCAGTTCAATTGTTTCAGTCATGTCTGACTCTTCATGACCCTGTCTGGGGTTTTTTTGGCAAAGATACTGCAGTGGTTTGCCATTTCCTTCTCCAGCTCATTTTACAGATGAGGAACTGAGGCAAAGTTAACCGACCTGCCCAGGGTCATACAGCTAGTGTCTGAGGTCACATTTGAACTCAGGAAGATGAGTCTTCCTGACTTATGACCTGGCACTCCATCTACTGTGCCATCTAGATGTCCCAAGGTGTTACTTTACATCTATTTTTTTATGTGGTCTAACAGGGCTATGCTCTTCCCCCCTAAAGACTTCTTTGATATTCTTAAAGGTGAGCAGAATAAAATATAGTCACTGTGTAGGCAGCCAACTCATGAGTCTATGATTTTCCCCCAGACATGACTACATATTTGGCTCAGAAAGAGAATTTGAGATGGAATAAAGAAGAGGCTCTTCTCCTAAGCCTGAGTAAATCATAGAAAAACATGTCCCTTGTCACTCGGAGGACAATCAAGTTCATTATCATTAGTTAATGAATTGCCCGTTATCATCAGTTATTGTCCCATGTGGCATTTACACATCACACATCCCAAAGCATGCAGAATGAGAAGCAACAGGAAGAAACTGCAAAGAAGTAAATTTACGTTTAATATCAAGAAAAATTTCTTTAACAGAGAATGGTGTAAAAAAGTGAGTGGCTTCCTTCTTACTAGAGATCTTCAGGCAAAGGGACAACGACCATATCTGTTGGGTTATCTTGTAGTAAGGATTCTTTTTGGGGGGTATGGGTTGGACTAAGATTTTTGTCACTGAAGTCCCTGACTACCCTGAAATTCTGTGATTTTATGGATAGGAAACACATATAGAAAATTTCAACATAACAGAGAGATCAAAATCCAGAGAACGAATCTGAAAAGTGAACTACGTGGAAGTGAACTACGTGGAGCTTTTCCAATGGCAAAATAAAGGACCACATGGGTGTGCAAGACTGGGATGAAGTCAGTGAAAGGACTATGACCTTGCTATAATTAATTTATGGAGGAAAAAGAGCTAAATATAAGAAAAGATACACAAGGAAAGGATCATATGCAATAGGGTTTTTTGCTTTTTTGTGTAACGAAGACCAGAAAGTCAAGAAATTGCGGTTATGCCACTTATTATTTGTATGATATTGGGTGAGTCATTTACTCTCTCTGGAACTGAGTTTTCTCATCCATAAATGAGGGAGTTAGACTAGATGACATCAAAGTCTCTTCTCTTCTGGTCAAGACACTTGCCACAGAGAGACCAATCCGAGGGCTATTGCAATAGTCTGAGTTAGAGGTGAGAATGCCAAAGGTTGATGATGTGCTGTTTGGAACCCAGCAGACCTTTCACATAAAAACAACAGCAGTATAAAATGGTGGGTGGGTGGGTGGGTACAAAGACAAAGCCACAAATGTAATAAAACTCAGAATCTGGTTAAACTACTATAACCATAAACTAGTACACCAATATGTACAGTGCCAGAAATATCATAGGATTATAATTTAGAGCTGAAAGGGTCCCTCTGGCCCCAGTGAGTCAAACCCCTAGATTTTACCAATGAGGAAAGTGAGGCCCAAAGAAGTTGTTTCTCGCCTATCACATGGCTAGTAAGGGTCACCTGGCAACTCTCAACTTTCCAGAAGCAGCTCTGCTAAGTTTGAACCCCAAGGATCATTATGCCCCACCCAGGATAAGCTGATCACCTGAAATTTCATCAACAGGCTGAGTGACTCACTTTTTTACACAAAACACTTTGTCAGCTTCTTGGTGGCCTCTTCCCTCTGGAGGGCTGGAAGGTGGAGCCCTCACCTCCTCCCAAAGCCTTCCTATATAGAGGGCTTTAAACATTTAGAACTTTCTAACCAACTGTCCACTTTACATCAGCAACTCTGTTTGGTTTGGACTCCAGGAACATCAAAGCCCTTTGTGCCCCACTCCCTTATTTAACTTACTTTTGTGTGTGGTATTCCTCTAGGACAGCTAGGTAAATAGAGCACAGGGCTTGGAATCTCATCTGTAAATAGTGAACCACTCCGGTATCTTTGCCAAGAAAACCCCAAATGGAGTCACACAGAGTCAGATATGCCTGAACAAGATTATAGACTACAAGCTCCTTGAAGTAAGGGACTGTCTTTCTTTTTCTTATTTCTCAGTATCCCCCATGATTAGCTCAATGCCTGGCACATAATAGACAGTTGTTCATTCCCTGTGGATGGGGTTTTCTTGGCAAAGGTATTGGTGTGGTTCACCATTTCCTTCTCCAGTTTTATGCAGGCAGGGGTCTGAGGTGACATCTGAACTCTGGTCTTTGTGACTTCAGGCCCAGTGCTCTATCCACTCTAGGTACTTAATAAATGTTAACTGAACTAAAGGGACTGAGGTGGAATATGAACCCAAAAAAGGGGAGAGTGGGTGTTTCTTCTCCCTAACTTCTAAGAAGTACCTTTCTAGTCCTATTCACATTTTATACAGTCTATGTTCCTATCAAACTGGACTGCTGTGGCAAATGTGAAGAACGTCAGGTGGACAGACAAAGTGATCTACTTGAATCCTTCCAATGTCAGGACAATTTAAGTAAGTCTTCTAGTACACTGAGTGGACCCTTTATGAAGAATTTACTCATGGACTGGAGTCTCACAGGATGGTCTCAGTGGCTTGGGATCTGCACTTTTGGAAGGAGCAACTTCCAAATCAAAGAGATCACAGATCCATTTGAGAATGTGTGATTTTATCCTAGGCCCTGGGGGTCCAAGGAATATAATACCCCACAGTACTTCTTAAACTGCAAAGTTTAAGAAGTGCTGAAGGGGTCAGAGAGTGGAAAAAGTTTAAGCAGCCCTGTGAGGGTGAAGGTTGCCGTTAACTATGATAGAAGTTTCAAATGCATGGAGAGGTTAAACAGGGTAGCTGGAGAGATTCAGGGAGGCAGGGTATCGCTTCAAGTTGTGGTAATCTGGGAAGGAGGGGACAGTCTGGGCCTTGAAGGAAGAAAAGGATTTTAGTAGTGTAGTATCAATTAAGTTGGGACTTTCTTATTGTTTTAAAATGATTAATTGTCTTTGGGTCTTACTAGGTGCTAAGCCCCAGGCCCAAACCCCAATTAGGTGCTAAACCCATGTGGGTGTGAATTGGTAACCAAGGTGGGGCCCCAGGTGGGGCTAACTAAGGGAAGGCCTAGTTTACATGGGTTTGGGTGGCATGTTTGGGACATCAGAGGCTTTTAGACCACGTGGGCTTAAGTCGCCTCTTTGTGACGATTTCAGGTCACGTGGGTGAGTTGCATGTGTGACTCGCCCTAGACCCTGAAAAAGATATAAAGCCAGGGGTTGGCTTTCTCTTTATCGGAGCACTTACCCACAGCAGTAGTGGCACGTGTGACTCTGGGCCAGCCCTTGTCATGAGCTCCCGGGCTGAACTTAGATGTTGGTAACTATGAATTATATTTGTTCTGCTGATGTTTGTAATTTGCTCTGAAGTTCAGAGTGCTGGCTTTTTCCCCTGAACTAAGTGAATGATGCTTGTATGTTGAACTGAAATAAGATTGTTAACCTCTTAACACTACTTTCCTTAGTAAAGCAGATCAAAAGAACCTGGGCTTTGGCAGCATTCTTGTTGCTGGGCTTGCGTTGGTCTTTCACCCCCACAACAGCTGCTAGCCATATTGCTGCAACAAGTAGGCAGAGACGTAGGATATTGGCTGTTCCAGATATGACAGTATGCCAAAAGGACAAAGGACGGGACTAAATTGAAACCAGCTACCAGTCCAGCATCTCCTAGGCCAGGGGTGGGGAACCTGTGCCCTTGAGGCCACAAGTGGCCCTCTGTCCTCAAGTGCGGCCCTTTGACTGAATCCAAACTTCACAGAACAAATCCCCTTAATAAAAGGATTTATTCTGTAAAACTTGGACTCAATCAAAAAGTCGTACCTGAGGACCTAGAGGTTCCCCACTCCTGTGACCTAGGCTACTTCCAAACCCTTGGCCCACCCTTCCTCTAATTCTGGCATCTCTAATATGCACTGTATTCCACTCTTAGATGTAAACTTCTTGAAAGCGGGGACTGTCTTGCTTGCTTGTTTTTGTATCCCAGTCCTCAGTATGGTGTAAGGCATAGTTAAGCGCTTAATAAGTGCTTTTTCACTATTCTTCCTCCTCTGGGCCCAACTCATATTCAATTTATGCTGTTTGCTCAAAAAATATGTACAGATGAACAAACTCTACAGGTTATCCATTCAAATATTTGTGAATCTAAGTAACAGACATATCTTCTTCCATTTAGTCTTTTCTGTGTAAATAGCCAGGCTAAATGTACATTTATGTCACCCTGCCTTAAATATACTCTCAGACCAGATCTATCCTTCAAATGCTCAAAAATTACCCATCCATTCTCTCGCCTCGAGCAAAAACTCCCCTAGGGCCACTTCCATAGCACCTTATTCCTCAGTTTACAATCTTAAAGTCATTCTGAGTTAGGAAGCCTTCTAGGCTTCTGGTAGACTTTGAGTACTGAGTATTCCTACATTCTATATTCCTTGTGGAATCGTCGCAAGTCAGAGCTGGAAGGAGCCTAGAGGATTACCTACTAAAACTCCTTCATTTGGCAGGAGAGGAAATTGAGGTCCAGAGCCTGGAATGTGCTGGTAAATGTTTGATAACTAGTTCTCAAGGGGAAAAGTACACAAAATAGTACCATTTTAAGTTTAATCTGCGTTCTTATACTTTCTTTCTTGAGGCAATGAGGTTAACTGACTTGCCAGGGCACACAGCTAGCAAATTTAAGAGGCTGGGTTTTGAACTCAGGTCCTCCTGACTCCAGGGCTGGTACGGAGTCTGACTGGCTATCCACTGTTCCACCTCGCTGCCCACCTGTTTTTCTTCATTACTTCTATTTTCTCCCTCACTTTCTTACATCTAGATAATCGAGAAAAAAATAGATCGTTTGCTGATTTCCCTGGGGGAAATGCTCACACTGAAAATTTAATAATCAGCTGCAATGTACGCCAGTTTGAACAACTCTAGCATGTTCCTTTGAGTGGTAACTGGACTTACCCAATGTCCCTCCACATAGCTCATGTTTATATAAACAGCACTTTAAGGTTTAAAAAGCACTTAACTCACAAAAAATTCTGTAAGTTAAGTAGTACCAAATATCATTCCCATCCTGCAGTATAAAGACGAGGTTCAGAGACCAGAAGGAAGTTGCCACCCAGGGTCATACAACTATTTTAGGAGGTAACATTTTAACATATATCTCCTGACTCCAAGATTATTGCCACCACATCTTTTAATAATACACTATTATTGACATTTGTGATGATGATTAAACAATGGTGAATAATTTTGCAAATATTTTATATTTACTGATCTATCTACACGTTAATTCATCTTAAAAAGAACACAAGATCCTTGAAAGCAGAGGCTTCATTTTTTATCTTTGTATCCCTTATGCCTGGCATACAGTTGGAGTTTAATAAATTCTTGTTGAATGAAAGTGATTTCTCCCTTTTCTTAACCTTGCAACATTTTGGTTGTAGCCATCTTAACACCGTCTCCTTTCCTATAAGCTAGCTAGTTACTGACTCTCTTTGCCCAACAGAAGAGAGGGGAACTGGAGGAAGAACTCATAAAAGATATCAATTACAGTTGTGTCCATCACCTCCAAGAAAAAATAATTTAAAATCATACCCAGTTTACTCATAAAGTTTACTAAAGACATGCCCTTTTCTCTACAACCTCTCTCCTCCCTCCCCTATAACCTAGCAAAAAAAAACTTGTACATAGGACATGCACAATAAACCTTTGAGCAATAAATGAATAAAAGGGAAATTGAAATTCTAGCTTTTTACATGGGGATGTTACATGGAAACTGACAAACCAATAGGCCAAAGCAGTGAACCTAAACCAGGGGTGCTGCCCGAGGCTACATGTGGCCCTCTAGGTCCTCAAATGCAGCCCCCTTTGACTGAATCCAAACTTCACAGTATCACATTCAGTCACAGGGCTTCACTTGAGGATCTAGAGGGCCACATGCGACCAACCTCAAGGCCCCAGGTTCCCCACCCCTGAACTACTGGTGGTCAGTTTTGATCCCCACCATAGGGCAGTGAAAGTGGGTACTACTTATAAGGCCCAGGAAGGCAAGAGTTGAGCCCCAAGCTCCACCAACCTAGCAGGTCGCAGTTGTCTGGAGTCTGCCTTAAGGCTATCACTGACCTGGGGAAATGACCCAAGGATGGGGCCTGCATACCATTCATTAATTCTCTGTTATGTGCAAGATACTGCAGGGTGTTCAGGAAGATATCAGGATAATGAAGAGTTCTCCAACAAAACTAGTAGGTCTAGAAACAAGAAATGTCTAAGTATTGAGCAGAATCTCCAGTGACACACAGTGCACATTCTAACGTGAATGTACCTTTCCAACCTCACCTCCTGGTAAACCCACAGTCTCCGAGCAGCCTACTACATCCCTTCCCCCAAAAGTCTCTGCTTTCTCAAAGCCTGGCCTACCTGCCTCTGCTCACATGCCCTAAAGGCTGCGAATGCACAGCTCGTAATCCGGTCTGTTGAAATTCTACGAATTTTCAAAATTCAACTCAAAAGATAGGCTCCTCAGACTGACAAGCCTTGAATCCCTTTTTGGGGAGAGGGAGGGCTGGTCTTTTAAACAGCAATGGGAAAAGCTAAAACGGACCCCTTAGTCTTTGCTTCCTTCAAACTTTGAAAAGGGCCAGCCCATAGCTGTAGGGGCTGCTTCTATTCTTTGCACCCAGAGTAGTCCACAAACAGATTATAAGCTTTCTTAGAGTCCCCGGGCTAACCCTCGGACATCCCAGAGGGCTTCACCCTCCTTGCCCGGCCACCTTACCAAAGGCTTCCCCTTTGGCGGCGCAGAAACGTGGAGAAACTCAGCTGAGAGGGAGGTGACTGGGGTGGGGGTGGGGTCTGTAATGGCGCCCCAGGGATGTCCATCAAGAACCCGGCACCACCCCTCGGTTTTCTCTTTCTGCGCCCCCGCCCGGCCTCCACTCTCTCCCCCTCCACCCCCAAGGACCCCGGGCTCCAAACTCGGCCTCTAACCACGGCCCCGCCCGCCAGCGGCATATCGGTCCCCAGGCCTTTGGTCTGCACCCCCCCGGTACCTTGGCTAAGAACCTGCCGTAGCATCCCTCTTTCCCCAGCCCACCCTCGGAAGGTTAAGTTCGGCGCGCACCGCCTTGGGCATCTGCATCCTCCCCCGCCCCTTCTTCCCAGGCCAGACCCCCGTGGCCCGCGTCAGAAGCCTCTAGCCCCCGCGTGCAATACTCCGGCGGCCGGCCTGGATAGCAGGAGCTCAGACTCACCAGGCAGAGTCTGCTACGAGTCCCTTGGGTGGAGCCAGGACCCGTGAGGGGAAGTCGGGAGGCTGAGGAGCGGGGCAGCTCTGTCTGGGACCCCGCCTCCAAGCCCCGCCAGATATGCCCTTCTGCTCCTCCCTCCTCCCGCTGCTGCTGCTGCTCCTCCTCCTCGGAGGCAGTCAGTGTGAGGCGGGGCCATTTGCAGCCTCTCTCTCCTTTGCTCCCTCCCTACCTTTGCAGTCCCAACCTGAGTGGCAGCCGTGGCGCCCCTTAGGGAAACACCTGGACACCTGCAGGATCAGTCCATCGGATGGCCAATAAGCATTTGTGTTTTTCTTTCATTTTGGAAGAGGTCCGTGGCATCAGGGAAATGATGACATGACTTGCAGTTGACTTTGATTTGAGTGAGGGAGGGCTGTGCAAGGCGTCACTTTCTTCTCCAGAGCCATCTGGGTCCAGTGATCAGATATTCACCAGGATGACTGGAGATGACCCAGGATGCAATGAGAGATCCTGGCCCTTTCAGGCTAAGGCCTTTACATGTACTCACTTAGAGGGAGGTAACGCCCATTCAGTGAATAGGCCTCTTTAAGAAGTAGTCAAGGGATTTTTTTTTCCTTTTTTTTTCAATAAGCATTTAGTAACCGTCACTCACCATGTATTAAGTGCTTACTATGGGCCAGGTACTGTGCTAAGTACTAGAGATACAAGGAAAGGGGCAACACAATCCTTGTCTTCAACAACTTTTCATTGTAATGGAGGAAACAAATAGACACCTACAAGATTCAACGATAATAACAGCTTGTGTTAATAGAGCATTTTCAGGTTTGCAAAGCACTTTGCACAAGTTGTCTCACTGAATTCTGGAAACCTTGTAAGGTAGGTGTTATTATCATCACCATTTTACCGATAAAATAAAACAAAAAACTGAAGCTGAGATAAGTGACTTGTGCGATGGCCCATGTATGTAGTAAGGAGTTGGGGCAGAATTTGAACCCGTTATCTTGATTCCAAGTCATATAGAAGAGAGTGGTCTGAAAGAGGAAGGTATTAGCAGCTGATGGAGCCAGGAAAGCCCTCCTGCAAAAGGGTGGTTACTATGGAGTCTGAGTACAGATCAAAGAATACTATTTTCACTTTTTTGTTTTTCGTGGTTTTTCCCTTTTGTTCTGCTTCTTCTTTCACAACATGACTAATGTGGAAATATGTTTAACATTGTTATACATGTACAACCTCTATCAGATTGCTTGCCATCTTGGGGAGGGAGGAGGGAAGGGAGGGAAAAAATTTTGGAACTCAAAATCTTATAAGAAATGAATGTTGAAAACTATCTTGGCATGTTTGGAAAAAATAAAAATAAAATATAGAAGGAAAAGGAGAAGGAGGAGGAGGAGAAGAATTATCCACTATCTCGAAGTGTTGGATCTGCCTACCTCCATTGTAGCTATAGCAATAACACTTAGGAAAGGGAAAAGTCCTTGATAAAGCCAGTAAATGTTTAACAATGGCGCTCTGAAAAAAAAAAATGTTCATGGGATACACGTCCAAATTTAGTTTGCATTATTAACATTTTCTCCACTGGTTTCTTAAGTCTGGATGATCAACAAAGCCATAAATCATGCCAGATTTGTAGGGATTGCCAGTTTCTGGGTTGTAAATGCTCACAATTAAAATTTAACAAGCCTGTTTTAGCTATCTTCAGTATACTCCTGGTTACTCCCGGTTAGAAGAAACCTTAAGAAGTCTACTTCTCAAAGGAAGAAATCCAAGCTACCAACAGACATATGGAAAAAAATGCTCCAAATCATGAACAATTAGATAAAAACAAATTTAAACAACTCCAATGTTTCACCTCACATCTATCATATTGGCAAAGATGACAGAAAGAAGAAAATTGGCAGTTGTTGGAGGAGCTGTGGGAAAATAGGCACATGAATGCATTGTTCCTTTACCTGTGAATTGATTCAGCAAATAGAAACTATCACCCTAAAAGATACTAAATTGTGCATAACCATTGATATGCAGGGATAGCACTACTAGGCCTATGTGCAAAATTAATGAAAGAAAGAACCCATATATACCCCCCCAAAATGTATTTAGCAATTCTTTTTGTTGTAGCAAAGAACTTGAAACTAAAATATTAGAAACTGTAACCAGAATGGCCTTTGTTTTCTTTGGGTGGCTCAGTTTACCTCATTGGGCCTTGCTGGGTCTGCTGCTCCTCTTCCGGGACAGGAAGCCCAGAGACCATGCCAGGAAGCAGAGAAGTTCCTGTGTGATGAGTCATGGGGCTGGCTGAGGGGAGGTGTTGACTCCAGAGCCATGCCCTATTGGGTATTAACCTAGTCTATGCTAGGGGGAGGGGCCAACTCAAGAACCAATCGGCGCTGGTCATTCAGGCGGTGCCTGATGACGTCAAAAACTCTATAAGAGGGGAGAGGACAGCTTGAAGAGCCCTCTTTCCTTTTCCAGTTGGCGTGGGAGCAGTGGCAAGCATGACTCTGGGCCAGCCCTTGCTCTCGGGCTGAGCCCAGATGTTGGTAACTATGAATTGTACTGGGTCTGTCTGTTGATATTTGTAATTTGTCTGTATTTTGTTCAGAAGTTCAGAGTGCTGGTTTTGTTCCCCCCACCCCGATCTAAATGAATGTTCTGAACTTCGGGCTGCTGGATTTTTCCCCTTGAAGTAAGTGAATGAATCTGTATTTGGTCTGTTGATATTTGTAATTTGTCTGTATTTTGTTCAGAAGTTCCGGGTACTGGTTTTGTTTTCCCCCGAACTAAATGAATATTCTGAACTTCAGGGTGCTGGCTGTTTGTTCCCCTGAACTAGCTGACTGTAATCTGTATTTGACCTGTCTGTTGATGCTTGTCTGTATGCTCCCCTGAACTAACTGAATGCTGGATTAAAGAAAGCTGGTCAACCCCTTCACCATGCTTTCCTTGTTTAAGCAGATAAAAAGAACCTGTGTTTTCCCGGCGTGCCAGTGGCCTCCTGGGTGCTGGCTGTGGGGGGATCTTACACCCCCACAGCCCCCACAGAAACTGCCAGCCGGATTATTAAAACAGAAACATACTTAGTCTAGGAATAAACAATACTCTTTGGAAAGCCAGGAAGATTTTCATTATATTTCACATTTATTCTTTCTGAATAAATGGGTACATCCCCTGAATGAAGTACAGGAGAGTACAAGGACTCAGACAAATGCCGGTCCTTTTATTGGTTCCCAATTTGAATCTCCCACCTGGCTCTTGATTGGCCAGATTCAACCCCCTGAGCTGCCCATGGTCATGACCTCCTCAAACAGCTCATTAAGCATGCCTACAAGCCTCTAGAAGTCTGGTTTCTGCTAGATCACAGCTCTGATTAGAACCAGTCACCTGACTTACATTCTGCTCAAGCTGGGGGGGAGTGCTTTTAATCCTGTGGAAACAAAACTCCTTCCATCTGTTTCCCACATAAAGGATGCTTATAAATTTGGATAATGGGTAAACAAATTATGTTTGAGTCTGGGTAGGTATATTCATGTAATGAAATATCACTACAAAGTAGAAAAGGTAAAAGGAAGTTTCAGAGAATCTGGGAAGATTTTAGAACTGATGCGGAATAACTTATGGAGAATAACTTATGTAATAGCGACAACACTATAAAGAAAAACAACTTTGGAAGACTTAACAACTCGATCAGTGCAATAACCAACAATGATTCCAGGAAATCTGATGAGAAAGCATGCGACCTAGCTTATAATTCAAGGTATAGAAGGATGTATACGTTTTTTGGACCTGGCCAATGTATGAATTTGTTTTCCTTGACTGTGCTTATTTGTTACAAGGATTGTGGTTTTCATTGTTTTTAACAGGGAAGGAGGTTGAGGAGGAAGAAAGGAGTCAGCAATAGTATTGTCAGAAAAAAAAAGAGGGACACCAAAGTGCACAGAAGAGAATAGAAGAAAGCAGGAAACATAGCCAAGTAGGACAGATTTGAAAGTAGTTTTGAATTTATTTGTAAGGGCAAGGTAGATTGAGTTAATCAATTTCCACATGAAGTAAGTGATTAAATGCCATGCCCTGGTACCTCACTTAACCTGATGAAGAAGCTTTTGTGTTCTATCAAATTGGTCAAAGGTGGTCCAACTAAATGTGAAAAGGCCTTAATCAATTTAGATGTTCCTGACAAGCCAATGGATGAAATGGACTGACATGGTACAGAAATAATATTGGGACTGTTTGAGGAAACTTGGTTCCGTAGGGATCATCTATGAAATACAAAACTAGTTCTAATCCAGGTACCGAGGTAGAGCATTTCACTTACTTTAGATGGAGTGTGTGTGGGGTGGGGGTGGGGGGGGAGTGGTGATTTGAGAGATTTGTTCATTCAGCCCAGTTCTTACACACTATATACTTTTTGGAAAGCAAGCTATGTATAATAGAGATTCAAGATTTCACATATAATCCTCTTTTTCTGTTCTACCTTGGACATTAAATTAAGAATGATTTTTTTAAAAAAAGAAGTCATGAATGCTTCCCTTATTCACAGATTTGAAAGGTGATTTCTTCCGTTTCCATTAATTTCTTTGTTGATATGACCTATATCTAGATTATTTATGCCTTTGATGTTTTTCGTGGCACATGGTATGAGATGCTGATCTATACCTAATTTCTGCAATTCTGCTATCCAGTTTTACCAGCAGGTTTGGTTTTTTGGTTTTTTTAAAATCTGATAGATTCCTTATGCCAGTAGTTGGGGTCTTTGGGCTTATCAAACACTAGTCTGCTAGGTTTGTTTGCTTCCATATATTATCTGTTCTACTGATCAATCTCTCTATTTTTCAACCAGTACTCATTTTTCTTTTGAGAATTACTGCTTTGCAGCTCTCTTTGTGGTGGCAAAGAATTGGAAATTGAGGGGATGCCCATTAATTGAGGAATGGCTGAACAAACTGTGTTATATGAATGTAATGGAATACTATTATTCCATAAGAAATGATAGCAGGTGGATTTCAGAAAAACCTGGAAAGACTTGCATGAACTGATGCCAAGTGAAGTGAGCAGAACCAGAAGAACATTGTACACAGTAACAGAAATATTGTGCAACGACCGACTGTTAGACTTAGCTCCTCTAAGCAATGCAATGATCTAAGACAACTCCAAAAGACTCATGATGGAAAATACTATCCACATCTAGAGAAAGAACTATGGAGTCTCAATGCAGATCAAAGCATACTATTTGCTCTATGTTTTTTTTCTATCTCATGGTTTTTCCCTTTTGCTCTGATACTTCTTTTCACAACAGGACTAATGTGGAAATGTTTAATATGACTGTACATGTATAACCTATATCAGATTTCATGTTGTCTTGGGTAGAGGGGAAGGGGGCAAATTTCAGATTGCCTGCTGTGTTGGGGAGGGAGGAAGGAGCAAAATTTAGAACTCAAAATCTTATAAAAATGAATGTTGAAAACTAAAAATCAATTAATTTTTAAAAATAGAATTATTGCTTTGTAGTATAGTTTGAGATCTGGTACAGCTAGGTCTCTTTCTCCCTGCCCCCCCGCCATGTTTTTTCATTATTTTCCTTGAGATTCTTGACCTTTTCAGCCTTAAGTTGAATTTTGTTGCAATTTTTTTTCTAGTTCTATAATGTGATCCTTTGGTAGTTTGATTTGTATGGCACTGAGTAAGTAAATTAATTTAGGTAGTATTGTCATTATATTGGCTCAGCCTATTCATTAGTAATTAACACTTTTTCAATTATTTAAGTCTATCTTTATGCCCATTATTATGTCCAGTTTTTATTATATAAAATTAAGAAGTTTTCCCACAGAAATCCAATATAGCTAAGATTAAAAGGATAACAGTTAACAGAAAAATATTTGCAGCAAATTTCTCTCATTTCCAAGATATGAAAGGAATTGATTCAAAAATTTTAAGAATAAGAACTATCTTCTAAATGATCTAAGGATATGAATAGGAAGCTCTCAAGGAAAGAGACTCAGGGTATCTATAGACACATAATTGAATCCTGATTTGTTTCTCTGCAGTCTCTCCTCCAGTTCATGCTTCAACCATCTGACAAAATAATTTTCAATAATGCACAGGTATGACCATGTCACTGCCATACTCAAAAAACTTCAGCGGGTTCTTATGACCTCGAGGATAAAACACTTGTAAATTCCTTGGTTTGTCACTTAAGACCCAGCACAACCTTGCTCTGACCTATCTAGCCAGTCTTATTTCTAATTACTCCTTGAAGGCCTGGACTGTGCCAGTCTTCATTCTGCATAGGGTGAATACTTCACAAATGTTCAAATTGACTTTTTCTCATTTTTCCAGTGTGGCCTAATTTCTTCTTGTTCTGTCTTTATAAAAGGACTTGGGGGTAGGTAGAATAAATAACTGCTTCCCTGGTGCTCTGCCCGCTGGCTGATTGATGAAATTTCCAATAAGCAATAATTTGTTCACTTTAAAGCTTCTAATCAGATGAAATGCAACAGGAAAATATTCTAGGTAGCTGTCAATCTTTTATACTTTCGTACAAATGAGTTTCCAAGTCTTTCTTGAAATCACAGCGGATACAAGAGTAGAGAAGAAGGCACAGTGAGAAGATCAATATCTACCAGAATTTTCCTCACCCCACTCCCCACCCACTTCAGAAACAGGGATTAATTTTTTTAAAACAACAAAGCTGTCGCTACAGCTTCCTGTACACCTAAGGGCATAGAAAAATCCCACCCATTTGAAATCTGGAGCCCTCTGATCTAGTGAATGTCTGAAAGCCACTCCAGTCATTTCATGCCAATGTCCAACCTGAACTAACAGGATGCTATTACTGGAGCCCCACCCCCAAAAAAATAGTTGGCATAGTTGGTAGTTAAGATGGCCTTATGGCTCACATCATCGCTGACTTGGGGAAGGGCACTACAAATATGGAGGGTGGGGTGATTGGATGCTATGACTTCCAATTATATTTGAAGAGTCCTCTCTATGGGACAGGAAACAGATTTTTGTTTATGAAGAGAGATTAGCTCAGTGGGTGCTGGAGGAAGCTAGGAGGATAAAGAAAGCAAAAAATCTATTATTCCTTCTGTATTGTTGACCTTGCAAAAGTCAAATTTCCAGAATAAAAAGAGTGCAGGTGAACTGGCCTTACTGCATTCAGCAACTAAAGAAGTAGTTCTGGGATTTAAAAAAAAAACCTGGAAAGACCTGAACTGAAGCTGAGTGAAGTGAGCAGAAGCAGGAGAACATTGTACACAGGGATAGTAACATTGTGCAGTGACCAACTTTGATAAACTTAGCTCTTCTCAGCAATGCAATGACCTAAGACAATTACAAAAGACACACAACGGAAAATGTTATCCACATCCAGAGAAAGAACTGTGGAGGCTGAATGTAGATTGAAGTGTACTATTTTCTTTTTTTTCTTTTTGTTCTGATTCTTCTTTCACAACATGACTAATGTGGAAATATGTTTAATATGATTGTACATGTACAGCCTATATCAGATTGCATGCCATCTTGGGGAGGAGGGAGGGAAGGGAGGGAGAAAAAAATTTGGAACTGAAAATCCTATAAAAATGAATATTGAAAACTATCTTTACATGTGATTGGAAAAAATAAAATGCTATCAACTGGAAGAAAAAAAGAAGTTGCTCTGGGTTTTTAGGGACCATGCTATGAAAGTTAAGGGGTAGCTAATAGAGCTGGTGGCTGTGAAAGTGAAGGGAATCTCTCTTGATCACAATGGGAACTGACAGGGGATAGCCAGGATCCCACCCCAGGGTCTCCAATCCAGAGCTTCTGGGTCCTGAGATTATAGTTCCTATGCATGCTACTGAGATGGAAGCCATGAGATAGGATGAGAGCAAAAGTGAAGAGAAGCCCTGGAACTTCCTGCCTGTGGTTTGAAAAAAAAAAAAAAGCCTACAATTATCTTCTTCCTGCTTCTGGGGGGAGGGGTGGGTGGGGCTTCTCTGCCAAAGAACTGGGGCAGTTGCATAAATTCAAACAAAAACCTGAGTTATTGCTGGAACAGTGACTCCTGGAGGCTTGGTCTAATGGAACCCAGGCTAAGTTGCTCTCCACAACTGATTTACTTGGACTTAGGGAGCTCTCTGAGGATTTACTACTACTACTACTACTACTACTACCACTACTACTACTACTACTACTACTACTACTACTACTGCCACTACTCCCACTCCCACTACTACTATTCCCACTACTACTAATCCTACTACTACTACTACTACCACCACCACTACTACCACTACTCTCATACCACTACTACTACTACTGCCACTACTACTAATCCTACTACTACCACTACTACCACTACTACTACTACTACTACTACTAACACTACCACTACTACTAATCTCACTACTACTACTACTACTACTACTACTAGCAATACCACTACTACAAATCCCACTACTACTACTACTCCCACTAATACTACTACTACCACTACCACTAGCACTACTACTACTACTCCCACTACTACCACTACTACTACTAGCACTACCACTACTAGTAATCCCACTACTACTACTACTATACCCGCTACTACTACTACTCCCACTACTACTACTCCCACTACTACTACTACTCCCACTACTACTACTACTACCACTACCACTACTACTACTACTACCACTAATCCCACTACTACTATTACTACTCCCACTACTACTACTACTACTACCACTACCACCACTACTACTACTACTACTACTACCACTACTACTACAACTACTACTATTATGTCAGCTAAATATATTATAGTCTTCAGACAAGAACCTCTGTCCCTTTTTTTAAGTGGCTGAGATGGGAAGTCATTCTCACCTGGGCCCAAAAAGATGCATTCCCATTGCAGCTGACTCCTCAAGTGGAATGAAGGAAGTGGGTGAAGAAATGGGTTTTATAGATTGGATTTATGCTCTCCTCCTCCACTACCACCACCACCCTTACCAGCTGCCATACTCTATGCCCAGCCTTCCCCAGGGACAATTAGATTTCCCTTTCTGGGTGGAGCCCCTCCACAATGGCTTCAGTCTTTGACTATGGGTCTCTTCTGCCATTAAACTATACAGATGTGGGCAGATCAGCTGGTGAATTTTGACCTGAAAGGTCAGGGAAGTTCAGTATGAGGACACTAGGGATCCTTCAGCCCCCACCCCAAGCCTAAAGCACATGCCCCATTTTGATCATCCAGGGGAGGCTACAGAGGGCAAACTATGGAGAAGAGGGGTATCATGGGCTCTTGGAAGTTAATATCTGGAAGTATCTTGGAAGTTAATATCATTCTTTTTCAGCAACCTCTGTTCAGAAAGTTATCCCAACCATCCCATGTAGTTAACACCAAAAAATTTCAGGTCCTGGAATAGGTAAAAGATAAAAAACAGATCTCTAGTGATGGGGATAAGAAAAATTGTAGTATTTCATTATACCAGTTCCCTTTACAATTAATCCTGTGTTGTCCAAGAGGAAGGTAGACGGTACTTGGTAGGTTATGGTGGACTATGGGGAGCTGAACAAAATCACCATGCCTGTTGTTACGTCTGTTTCTGACTTTATCAATGCTATGGACCAGATTAACCTAGGTCCAAGTGAGTGGTGTGGGGTCATCCACCTCACCAAAGCCTTCTTCTCCATTCCTGTGGCTGAGACAAGTCAGAAGCAGTTTGCTTTCCTAGGAAAAATTTCAATATACTTTCACTGTCTTTCCCCAGGGCTACTCACATTTTCTCTCATACTGCCACATTACTATAGGCATAAACCTGAAAGAACTCTCCCTTTCTGATGGCATTGATGTATACCACTATGTTGATAATTTAATACTGACTAGGCCTAATAAAGCCATAGTGGCTGAGGTCCTGGGTAGCCCATATAAAGAACAAAAGGTGGGAAATCCACCCTAAGAAAATCTAAGGTCCAACCCTCTCAATCAAGTTTGGAGAATTACAGTGGGTGGCAAAAACCTAGTGGAATCTCTGTACTGTTAAGGAATAAAACTACTGACATTTACTTCCTGCAATCTAAGGAGGAAGCCCAGAGAGACTCACTGGACTTTTCAGGTTTTAGAGAACCCTCATCCCCAACCTGGATATTTGATGGTCCCTATTTACCAAGTCCCTAGCCTCTTTCATATGGGGCCCAGAAAAGGTTACAGTCTGGCCCCTTAGGCCCTTCTAAACTTGCAAGGTCCATATTTCTGGAGGTCAACGTCCATAAACACCAGGCTGAGTAGAGCCTTTGGCACATACCAGGATGTGGTCTCAATAAGCAACTGTTGGGTTTCTGGTGCTTCAGGTTCCCCAAAGTGGCCACTCTCTATACCACTTTTGACAGCTGCACAGCTCTGCTACACCATGGCCAGCCAGTTACAAGGTATTCAGCAGCTGGGGCAGGCTGAGAAACACACACCAGAGGTTTCCCAAGCCCACAAAGGAAAGCACCAGAGACTGAAACAAGCCAAAGAAGAAGCCCAGGCTGAGACTAAACAATACTGACTGCAAAGAGGAGAAGCTGAGGCTTTTAAATAAGCAAATAAGCTGGCACACTTGGTTGTCATGGCAGTTGTAGCATTAAAGTAGAGAAGGAAACCCAGGAGATGTTCATCTACCAGAAGCAGCTCCAGGAGATCGGGAAGGAAATCCTGGAAAACCTATTGGCTTTTTTGTGTGCTATCCTTCCAGAAATCAACCAAAAAACTGCCACATAATGGATAGGAAAAAGGAAATAAATTCATTTTTCATAAATTGGTGGTTCAGTTGCCCTGCTATAGAATGCAAAGCATTAGCCAGGCTGCAATGATGTTCTTGTGTTGAGACTTTAAATTATCTCCATATAGTTTTCGATGTAGTAATTCAAACTTCTTAGAGACTAGAGAATATAACTGCATACAAAGTGAAAGCTCCAAAGATTTAATATTCTTGAATTTTATTTCATACTAACTCATTAAGTGAGTATAGCTTTTCTTTGCCTTTTAGCTGGTAAGCAAAAGAATGCTACTCTGCTTTTCTGAGTGGTCTTAGTGAAGAAGAAAGTACCTTAAAGAAAGAAATTGCAGTTCTATGTAGCTTTCTCAAGGGTTTTTCATGATTGTAAACATAAATGAGGCCTTGAGAAATAATGGGCATCCTTAAAGTAGCCCCATCTAAATTTTGAATTTGTCTTTATGGAAGAGATCCTGCTTACTGCTCAGAAACTTAAGAATACCAACTTACATTTAGTACACAGATGGTAACTTGAAAGGAAAGACTATTTAACATAAGTGCTCCTTAGTTGCATCTTTTCCTCTGGCTCACACATTTTTTAAGAACAAATAGTCCAGAAGAATGAAGCCAAGATGGTGGTGATAGGATGGAATATAGATGAGCTCCTCTCTACAAACTACTCTAGACAGATCTAGAAAATGCACCAGGTCAAATCCTGATGGGGGGGAGGGAAGGGGGAGAGATCGACTAAAAGTCATACAAGTCCAGATCAGCATAGACAGGGAGGTCTTTGGACACTGGAGAGATCTGTCCAGGAGTACTCTAGTGCACAGGGGAAAGCAGTACATTAGAGAAAGAAGAGGTCTCAGATCTATGCTGAGGTATCCTCAGACCCAAACCAGGGCAGTGCCATGGAGCAGGTGCCAACTGGCAGCTTTGTTACCCACTAGCCAGCCTTAGGTTGAAGATCCAGGTAGGGAAGACTTGAACAGTGTAAGGAGAAAGGAAGAAGTTCAGAAGCCAGGAGCAGCAGCAGCAGCAACAACATTGGTGTGGCTCAAGCAAGGTCTCACTTCCAAACTCTAGCCCAACTGGCTGGGGAAAACCAGGGCAAGAATCCCAAACCAAAGGGAAGCTGCCCCTCTGAACCAACAAAACGTTCCAGCTGGCTGATAGGGGATGAGTCCAGTAGTAGCCTACTCTTGCGCAGACACAAATGAGAGGAGCAACAATCAGATTTTGCCCTATTTCAGATCACTTTGGGAACACTGAAAAATTACAGGTCCCCAGACTGTCCCTGAGATCCTGAAATAACACACCACCCTAAAAAAGCAGCAGCAGGACCAGACCAGACTTTCCAAAAGTGTCATAGAACCCAGCCCTAACATCAAGTCCGTGGAAGAGTGGGCAAACAAAAAGAACCCTACCATGATGAGCTATTGTGGTAGCAGAAACCTTAAGATACAAACGCAGAAAAGAATGACTCCAAAAAAATCTACAAACCTTGTCTCAGAGAAGAACACACCTTGGGCACGAATTAATTAAGAGATTAATTAAGAGTAAAATTAAGAGATTAAGCAAGAGTTTAAAAAAATTAGAAAATCTTTTTATAAATGGAATGAGAGCACTTGATGAAAAAATTGGAAAATAAATGATAGCTAAAGAAGAAATAATTGGAAAGGAAATTAACAACTTGGCACAAGAAACATAAAACCTTGCTCAAGCAACAAAATCGCTGAAAATTCAAAAGGACCAAATAGAAGCTGATGACTACATGAGTCAATAAGAAATATTAAAACAAGGTCAAATGCTAAAAAAAATAGGAAAAAAAATATGTTATCTCATAGCAAAAACAACTGATCTGGAAAATAGATCAGGGGAAAAAATTTTTAAGAATCATTGGACTATCTTAATACCATGACCAAAAAAAAGAAAGAAAAGAAAATAGACATCTTGTTTCAAAAGAACTTTAAAAAAAACTACTCAGATTGCTTAGAACCACAGAAGAAAGTAGAAATAGAGGGAATCCACTGGTCACCTCCTGAAAAAAAAAAACAGAATGAAAACTCTCAAGAATATCACAGTCAAAATCCAGAGCTTCCAGGTCAAAAAAAAAAATAGTGCAAGCAGCCAGAAAAAAAAAAAAGAATTGAAGTATTGATGACTGACAGTCAGACATGATTTAGCAGCCACAAATGTAAAGAAACAGAGAACTTGGAATAAGATATTCCAGGAGGCAAAGGATATGGGATTACAACCAAGAATAACTTACCCATCAAAACTGAGTATAATGACACAGGGAGGAAGAAATGGATCTTTAATGACATAGAAGACTTCCAAACATTCCTGATGAAAAGAGCAGAACTGTGGAAAAACTTGAAGTTCAAATACAGGAGTGAAGATAAGTATAATAAGGTAAACATGAATGAACAAGAATAAAAGACTATATACAAGGATAAACTGATTTCATTCAAATATGAGGAGATGATATTGTCCCCTCTGAACCCTATACTCATCAGGACTCATAGAGGGAGTCTAATTAGACAGGACTTGGGAGTGGTTCTATTCTTTCTTGATGATCTTAAGCAAAAGGATGGAAACAGAGGGGAAGAAGGATACATGTGGGAGTGGGGGAAGGAAAAGAAAGGTTAGGGAAAGTTTTTCACAAAATGAGGATGAATTAGTAGACCTCTATACAAATAAGGAAGAGGCAGTAGGAGGGGAGTGGCTGACCATCAAAAAAAAAAAGAAGAAATACATACACAGAATTAGGTAGAGAAATAGATTTCACCTAATAGTGAAATAGGAGGAAAAGGGGAAAATGGGATAGCGGGGTTTAGAGGAAGGTTAGATTAAGGGTGGGGTTGTTGTTCCTGTTGTTCTTGTTGAGTCATTTCAGTCATGTCTGACTCTTCATGACCCCATTTGGGATTTTCTTGGCAAAGATACTGGAGTGGTTTGCCATTTCCTTCTCAAGCTCATTTTATGGATGAGGAAACTGAGGCAAACAGGGTTAAGTGACTTGCTCAGGGTGTTACACAGCTATTAAGTGTCAGAGGCCAGATTTGAACTCAGAAAGATAAGTCTTTCTGACTCCAGACTTGGAGCTCTATCCATTGTACCACCTAGCTGCCCATTAAGGAATGGATTAGTCCTATGCAAAACAAATTATAAGGATGTGCAAAAAACATGTATAGCTCTTTTTGAGGTGGCAAAGAGTGGGAATCTGAGGGGGTACCCATAAATTGAGGAATGGATGAATAAGTTATGGCATACAAATGTGATGAAATATTCTTATGCTGATCTCTTTTCAGAGGACTAATGACAAAACCATGCTACCTAACTCCTGATGGAGAGATAGAAGACTAAGTATGAGACAAATATTTTTTGGTACATGGCCAATATAGAAATTTGTTTTAATTGACATACATGTATATAACCGGTTTTGTTTTACTTGTATTTGCAATGGGAGTGGGTGAGTGGTGGGAGACTGAGAAATCTAGGATGATCCTAGGATCTAGGATGATTAAAAGAAAACATATTGGGGGGTGGGGGGAGAAAACTGGGTAACTCTGTTCAACGCAATGACCAACCATAATTTCTGAATACTTCTGATGAAACATGCTGTCTACCTCCTCACAGACTGCTGATGGGCACAGAATGCAGATTGGGACATTTTTTAAACATGGCCAATGAGAAATTTTGTTTTACTTCTCTATACATGCTTGTAAGAGGGGTGTTGTTTTTCTGGCTTTCTCGAGGTAGGGAGGAGAGGGAGGTAGGAGGGAGAAAAAGCTGATCTTTAAAAGTGAAGTAAAATGTAGTTATTTTTAAAAAATAGTCTTACTACTCCACCCCAACCTCACCCTTTAATTCAGCTATTTTATAGCACGTTACTTGAGAAATTTATAGTCCCCAGAGTCTTTAGAAAATGTGTTTTGTGGGCACCTTAGGAGAGAAAATAGTTTTTCCTAACATTAAGTAACACGTTAGTCTATTTGCCTTTTCTCGGGAGTGCCTCATGGTACTGACTTTTGGTATCTTGTTTAATTTGTAAAGTGGTTTCTTTTCTAGTGTGCTGGGTGTCTCAAGTCTGCAGCAGCCTCATACCATTCTGCACTACCTTATGTACCAAGCTCGGAAGCTGATAAAATATTTATTGAACTTCTACTTCATGTTCAGTGTTGTGTTGGGTACAATGAGGCAGGTACTCAGGTTATAGAAAAAAAGGAGGAGGGGGGAGGTGAAGGGGGAGGGAGAGGAGGAGAGAGAGGGAGAGGGAGAGGAAGAGGAAGAGGGGAAGGGAAAGGGGGAGAGGAAGAGGGGAAGGAAAAGGAGGAGGGGAAGAAGGAGGGGGAGGGGGAGGAAGACCAAAAACAAGAAGATACCAGCCAACCCTCAAAGAACTCTTAGTCTGCTCCTTTGCTGTGGTTAAGCTTTTTAATTGAAGGAAGTTTTGAATCACAACCTCACATTTCATCTTCCTCATGCTAGGGATGAGCTAGTTACCGCATTAGTAGCATCTTCACAAATCTCAGGACTTTCAGAATTATCACTGGTGCAACTCTTTAAACTTGGGACCCCGAAGTTTGTTGATAACTTTAGATTTGCCCTCAAGTATTCATTTTCTTGTTTTTCTGTTGGGAGCTCATCTAGATAACCCTTTCTAGCTCTGTGATTCCTAGGTCATACCCTTGAATGTTGTTGTGCTAAGTGTTGTATAGATCTGCCCCAGAGTCCATTAAAGTAACTATGCTATAATTTTGTCAGTAGGATGGAAATAGGTCCTGGACCTATGTTTTTACTGAAATAGGGAAGTCTCAGCACCTACAAATGCCAGTCAGCATCATCTCTGTGACTAAGAATCTTAGTCTATTTGCCAGTGGTTTTACCACCCTCCCTCCCCAACACTAGGTCTGTGGGAATTGTTTGAGCCATCAAGCTATCTTCACTTCAATGCTCAGAGCTCCCCGGCCACTCTCTAGGACTATAAACAGTAAACAAAATTCATAGGTAAAAGGAGTTTGCACGCAGCAAGTCCCTAAACTTAGGAAATTACAGTTTTAAGTTTAAAGAACGGATTTGCCAAGTACTTTCTTCACAATATGCTTATGGTATTAAGTAATATAATTATTAATATAAATCCCACTTTGCAGGTGGGCAAAATGAAGCTTGCAGAAGTTAAGTAATTTGCTAACATCCACACAGCTGGTAAGTAGCAAACCCAGAACTCCAAATGTGGCGCTCTTTCTATTATGTGATGCTCTCTCGAGCCTTATAAAAACCTCTTGAAGATATTCAGCAACTAAAAATCCTGAAATTCCTCAAGATTTTATATATACAGTCTATAGACAAACTCCCAAACAAAGTAGGCCCCAAGATTTCAGACAAGAGATGATCAAGGAGGAAAAAAACAATAGGAAGAGACACTATCTTTGATATTCTTTTTTTTTTTTCCAGTGAGGCAATCAGGATTAAGTGATTTGCCCAAGGTCATCCAACTAGTAAGTATTTAGTGTCTAAGACCAGAAGTGAACTCAGTTCCTCCTAACCCCAGGGCCCGTGCTCTGTCTACTGCGCCACCTAGCTGCCCCTCAGGACAGACTATGAAGAAGAAGCTAAGGGAGAGAAGATAAAAACTCTGAACTCTAAGCTGTCCAAAGAAAAACCTTCCAGAAATAGATTGAGTTATTATGGAGTACAAAGGGAACCATAGGTGAAGGAAATAGATTCCTGGTTCCAGAGGAGCATGGTTGTACATTATGAGAATTAGATACTCTCCTGGCTCTGATCCTACCCCTCTACCCACTTCTCCATTGACCTCTTGTCCTCTTTTTTAACTAGTAGAGAAGCCACTGTCCGGGGCCTTCTTCCCTTTTCTCCCTCTACTCTCTCTTGGCACCTTCATCAGCTCATACGGATAAAATCATCATCTCTAGGTTAATGGCTCCCAGATCATATCCAAACCTAGTTTCTCTTCTGAGCTCAACTTGCTCATCACCAGATGCCTATTAGATGTTTTGAACTTGATATCCCATTGGCATCTCAAACTCAATATGCTAAAAACTGGACTCATTATGTTTCAAATCTGCCTTGCGCATTTCTGTCAAAGGCACATCATTCCAATCTGTATCATCTATGAATCCATTCATCATCCAGTAAGTTGTTGACAACATATATGTACATATATAACACATACGTGTACACATGTAACATACACACACGTAGTCTTCTAAATTCAGAAAAAACAAGAGGGCAAGGGATAGGGAGATACACACATACACACACACACATACACACACATATATCATACACACATACACACATGTATTCTTCCAAATTCAGGAAGAAACAAGAGGGCAAGGGGATAAGGTGGGAGGAGAAGAAAAGGGAGGGATCCTTGGAGGGGGGTGGGGAGCAGGTTAAGGAATAGGAGGGCAAGGTAGTCTGTAGAAGTAAAGCAGAGGAATGAGGAAAGATAGGAATACAATGAGAAGGACAGTGAGGAAAAATAGGAAGAAGGAAAATATACAATAAGTAATTATAGTTTAGAATGCGAATTGGATGAATTTACCCATAAAATGGAAATTGATAGCAGACTAAAAATTTAAATTCAACAATATATTGCTTTTAGGAAATGCTATAAAAATGAGAAATACACACAAACATAAAATAAAGGTCAGTAGTAGAATTTATTAAGTAAAAAAAGGAGGGGTAGTAATCATGATCTCAAAGTCAAAGATAAAATAGATTTAATCAAAAGAGAAAAATAGGTCAATTGCATTATGGGTCAGTCCTGTTATTCAATATTGTTTTAGTCCATTTAAAATAACTATACAATATGAAAAACCTGAGAGTATACCTGCCAAAACAGGCACAGGAACTATACAAATATAAACACAAAATACCTTTTATACAAATAAAGTTAGATCTAAATAATTGAAATAGTATTTATTGTTCATGCATAGGTAAAGCCAATATAAAAAAATGACAATTTTACCTAACTCATCTATTTATGTAATGCCAGCCCAATTAAATTACTAAAAAAATCTTACCTAGTTAGAAAAAATAATAACAGGGTTCATTTGAAAGAGCAGAGAGTCAGGAACTTCAAGGAAATCAGGAGAAAAAGATCTGAAATTCAGAACCAGATTGAGTAGTATCAGACCTTAAACCATATTATAATGTGAGAGCATTGTTGAAGTATAAAATGAATAATTTTGATTATTTTAAATTAAAATTTTCCTTGTATAAATAAAACCTCAACATCTCTCTCATAGACACCACTGTAGTTCAAGCCCATCTCAACTTTCACCTGTACCATTGAAATATAGTCTCCTAACTGGATTTTCAGCCTCAAGTCTCTCCTTACTCCAAGCCATTCTTCATACTACTGTAAAAATGATTTCTCTAAAGCACAGATTCCCTACTCAAGAAACTCTGTTCAGTCATTTTCCAATCATGTCTGACTCTTCATTTGGGGTTTTCTTGACAAAGGTGCTGGAGTGGGTTGCCTTTTATTCCTCCAGCTCATTTTACAAATGAGGAAACTGAGGCAAATAGGGTTAAGTGACTTGCCCAGGGTCACATAGCTACTAAGATTCTGAGACCAAATTAGAACTCAGGAAGACAGTCTTTCTGACTTCAAGCCTAGCACTCTATTGACTGTGCCATTTTGCTGCCCCCAATAAACTTGAGTAGGTCCCTATTACCTCTAGGATTTTAAAATTTTCCTATTGGCTCCATCCGACCTTTTCAAGTTCATTATACATTATGACCCTTCATGCACTCTTCAGCTGAGCCAAACCGGCCCTCACACTGGTCCTCACATAGAGCACCCCCGCCTCCCATCTCTGTGCTTTTACCCTGGTTGTCCTCATGCCTGGAATACCCTCCTCACCTCTGTCTCTTAGTATCCGCAACTTCCTTAAAGGATCAGCTTAAATGCCACCTTCTACAGCAAGCTTTCCCAATACCCCTCAGTCTAGCTAGTAGTGCCCTAACCCACCCCTGTCACCTTGTATCCATTTTGTATCCATTTCTGTATGTACATGTCTCCCCTCACTAGACTAAATTCCTAGAAGGCAGGAACTATTTTTATCGTCTATAGGGATTCTCTCTTTCATTTGTACTCTGAGCTGGATAATCTGCCTTCAGAGTGGCAGACACTCTTGACCAACATACAGCTGCCTATTTTATCACTCACTTAATATTAATAGATCTCATGCTACATTGTTAGCACTCAAATACAGACAGATATGCACATACACATCTCATATACCACCAATAGATGGCAGAGTTAGATCTCGGATTTTAGAGAGTGGCTTCGGAAGCCACAGGACATCTCTGTGGGCATTCTGGTACATTCTGCCATCACTTCCTGTAATACCAGTCCATTAGATGATGTTTCCTGGGGTAGAAAGGAAGGAATTCTAATATGTTGTGTTTGAATTTATAAATTAACTACCTCATGAAAATGTTTGTGCTACTTCCTCCGATGTAGAAGTTAAGTTTGTAATTTCTAGAGTCATCAATTCACCACGATGTATTTTGCTTCATGCAACGTACGGCATTAAAACAGATGGCAGTTTCACTTCTCCCCCTTAAAAAATAATAACCATAAAGCTAGAAAAATAGAAAGCATATTCAGCAGCTTCACTCCATTACATCCCATCTATAATCTTTTCCTTCTAAAATGAAATTTAATTCAACAAACATTTATTAAGCACCCTCTGTATACGAGACACTATGCTAGTCCTAGAGATACGATGATGAAGCTAAAAGAGTCCCTGCCCTCAAAAAGCTTACATTCCACTGGAGGAATAAAAGGAAAAGATAATAAATATTAAGTATGTACAAAATTTGTTTTCATTGTTCAGCTTCATGTGTGACTCTTCCTGACCCTATTTGGGGTTTTCTTGACAAAAATACAGGAGTGGTTTGCCATTTTCTTCTCCACCTCATTTTGCAGATGAGAAACTGAGGCAAACAGGATCAAGTGACTTGCCCAGGGTCACATAGTTAGTATGTGCCTGAAGCTAGATTTGAAATCAGGTCCTCCTGACTCCAGGACCAATGCTCTATCCACTGTGCCACCTCACTGCTTATATACAAAGTATATATTTTGCAGTGAATATAAAGTATATACAAAGTAAGAAGGCAGTATAGTACAACGGTTAGAGAGCCAGCTTCATAGTCAAGAAGCCCTACATTCAAGCTTGGCTTCTGACACATACTTGCTGTGTCACCCTGGGCAAGTCACTTAACTTAGTGTCCTAGGCAGTTCTCAAAGACTCTAAGCTGTAAAGCACGTGCCAGTTGACATCGATAGATGGAATTTCCCCTCTACCACTGAAATCACAGGTCTAATCCCCATATACCAGGTGTCCCAAAAGTCTTAATGCAATTTTAAGCTTGAATAGTTTTAATAGCTTAAAACTGCTCTAAAACTTTTGAGATACCGTAAAGTTTCAATATACCCGTGTGCATTTGCATGTATACATATATGTATATCTACATACATACACATACATACATGTACATATACAGGGGCATGCTGGACACAGCTCTTACCATCTCTTAGGAGTCAATTGTTAAATTTTCAGCGTGAGAATTCATGCCCTCCAAAATCAACAAACACTTCAGATCAGGGTTTGACTTGTTATTCAGTCATTTTCAGTTATGTCTGACTCTCTGTGACTCCATTTGATTTTTTTTTTTTTTGGCAAAGATACTGGAGTAGTTTGCCATTTCCTTCTCCAGCTTATTTTACTGATGAAGAAACTGAGGCAAACAGAGTTAAGTCACTTTCCCAGGGTCAAACAGTTAGTAAGTATCTGAGGCCAGATTTGAATTCAGGAAGATAAGTCTTTCTGATTCAAGGCCCGGCACCCTATCCACTGCTCCACTTTAAAAAGTAGCGGTGAGGGGGCAGGTCGGTGGCAGCTAAGTGGTACAGTGGATAGAGCACCAGCCTTGGCGGAGGACCTGAGTTCAAAAGTGATCTCAGACCCTTAATAGCTTAACCTGGGCAAGTCACTAAACCCTGATTGCCTCAAAAAAAAAAAGTGATAATGAAAATGTTAATGATGCAGATTAAACTTAAAAGTGTAGCCTACACAATTTTTTTGTAGAGTCAGTTAAATATCTATCAGAACACATACATGCATATGTATACATACATATTTACACATGAGCATATATATGCATGTTCATGGACATGCATCATTTGTACATACACACACAAGGTAATTTCAAGAAGGCAGGTACTGGGCAGGGGGAGTGGGTAAGGAGGGGGCACAGTACATCTCTGGGAATGTAGTCAAATAAGATTTTTAGAGGATTAAAATACCTGAAGATCACAACTGTGCACATCTTTTGAATACTTAAAAGGTAAAACAATAAAGTCACAGGACTTCTGTACCCAGATGCAGTGGAAAATACTCTGGACTTGGCGTCAGAAGATCTGGCACTGTGTCAACTCCCGGCTCTAGCTCACTAATCCTGTGACCTTGAGCCTCTTAGTTCTCCTCCCTGGGCCTCTGTTTCCTCCACAGTAAAATAAGGGAGAGTTGGGCTAGGTGATTTCTAAGGTCATTTCTAGCACTAATATTCAGGGAAATAAGCATTATCCCCTTCAAAGCAGTCACCATGGGAAGTTATGCAAACATTTCAAAGATGTCGCACTAATCAAAACAGTTTTTGAACTCTTTTTGGAATTGCCTGAAGTCCCTGTTTAGAAGTCAAGGGAGAAATTTTGCCTTATTACTTAATAGGCACACCTTAGGTTTTTCTTTTCTCCCCTTTATTTCCAAAGAAGTTATTACCAGTTTAATCTTCAACTTTATTTACCAGATTTCTCTCAGAATTACTTTTGGCTGTTTCTAAAAATCAAAATCACCTTCAAAGAATGAAGATTTACCACACTAAGCAGATGGTGCTGAAGGCAGTCCCAAAAGAGGAGTGTTAAAATGTTTTGAGTAATAGCAGCATCCTTGGAATAATTGTAGATATAAGGGTGTGGAGCAGAGCACATTTTTTAGACTGCCTTTTTCGGATATTTAATGACTTTCCTGGGTCACCTATTTGCAAATTATAAAATGTTCAAAATGAGAAGTGGCCCATTCACCATTTGTCAGGAAAATGTAAAAGAAATTATACTTCTTCACTCTTTTAGGAGGTCTGAGGAAGTTCTTCAATTTACTTGACAGCATTATTAGGCCTTTGGCTGGGGAAAAGATTACTCGTTGGCCCCAGTAACCTTCAAAAAGCAGACAACATTAAGGAGAGTCAGAAAGAATCCTCCCTATGAGTCAAGAGAGTCAACTATAAAGTCATGTAGTCTCAGAGAAAAGCAGGTCCAGAGATCCCAGTGAAGCTATGTGCCCAGCATAAGAACACCACAAGAAGAAAAAAATCATCAGGGCTTGTTGTGTTGGAGGTATTAGTTGCCTTGGCTATTTGTATACCTTGCGTGTGTGTCCACTCCACATGGTGTGTCTTTGTGGGTGACTGAGTCCAAGGTTTATGAGCAGAATATTTTGTTACTACTATTTATATTTCAATAAATGCCTTTGCTTTGAGCTAATTGTATTAACTAGCTGACTGTTACAGATGAATCCACTAATTGGGGCTCATAAGTTGTAGTTTTAGGAGTGCTAACACTGGGAGTTTGATGTGAAGAGTAACCCCAGAGGGAGCAATATATTATAGCTGCTTAACACTATAGTACTGAAGGGCATAGTACTCATTGGGATATATAAGTTCTGGTCTCTTAAAAATCAGACTTGCATGATACAGAGCAAAGAAAGCAGAACCACGAGAACAATTTACACAATAATGTAAAGGAAAACAACATTGAAGGACAACAGAATTCTTATAAATTCAGTGATCAGTCTTAATTCCAGAGAAGTACTTATGAAATATAGCTCTTCTCTGGAGAGATGGTGCAGAAGAAGGCATAGAATGGCCAATTGACAGAGACATAGACATGGCCAGTGTATTGGTCAATTTTTCTTAACTAGGTTTCTCTGTTACAAAAGAAGTTTCTGTGTGTGTGTGTGGGGGGGGGCGGGGGTGTGTGTGTCAGTCAAAAAACATTTATTAAGCACCTACTATCTGTCAGGCACTGTGTTAAATACTGGGGATACAAACAGGCAAACGACAATCCCTGTTCTCAAGGAGCAAACAGTCTAATGTGGAGACAGCAATCACACAACAATGTACAACAAACTATATACGGGACAGAAAGAAAATTATTAAGAAAGGGAATCAGGGCCAGTAGGCAAGGGGTTTGGAAAGTGATAGAGATGAAAGAAAATATTCAGTGAAAATTTTTTGTTAAAGATCTAAAACAAATAATTATTTCAGTCATAGGATCTTTATCTAGACAAGTAATTTTTAACCTTTTTTGTGTCCTGGATACCTTTGACAGTTTAGGGAAGCCTACAGACCCCTTCTCAGAACAATGTTTTTAAATGCATGAAATAAAATACCTACAATTACAAAGGAAACCAATTATATTGAAATAAAATGAGTTTTTTTAATCTATCCAAGTTCATGGATCCTCTGAAATCTATCCACGGATCCTAGGTAAGACCCCTGATCTAGACCATGGTTAGAGTTAAGATAGCATGACCAAAGGATGGCTGATGAATAGACAGATGAAAACACTCTAGGGTAAGTAGGAAAAAACAGGGAAGTTTTGCTCAGCTGAAATAATAGGATCATAGATTTAGAGCTGGAAGAAACCTCAGAGGTTATCTAGTCTGATTCCTTCATTTTATCAATGAGGAAACTGAGACCTAGAGAGGTTAAGAATCTTGCACAAAGTTCTACAAGCAATAAATTGCATTCAGGATTGGGATATAGGTCTCCTGTACCCAAACCCAGTCTTCTTTCCCCTGCACCATTCTGTCTTCAATATAGTATCCAAACATCAAGTAATACTACAAAAAGTCTCAGCCACTGGATTTCAGGGTGTGGGATGTGGCCTTTTGCCCAGAGTCCTTAGCCACAGAATAAAACATAGCCAGTGCTTGAAAGCTAGCTATTCAAATGAAGAATCTGGAATAGTCTAAAGATTCCAGTCTTCTTTTTTTAAAAAAAAACTCAGGGCAATATTTCTAATCAAGAAGCTGGAGAGGTGGCAAAGAGAATATTGTACTTAGAGGCAAAAACAGGCATGTGGAAGGGGAGAAGAAATGGGCACTGAAAAAAACCAAGCCCCATCACAACCAGGGTTTGGAGAATGCCTTTTACTCTCATTGCTTGCCTTTTCACTCTGTCTAAAAATAGCATCCCCAAATATGGCAGCAAGTAGATGATTTCCTTGCCTCCTCCTCCAATTAGAGAAAAACTTCTCTGGCTCATAGTACGGTGCTGGTATCTCTTCTTTGAAATGCATTGGCAAAAAAGAAATGCAATGGTGACCAAAAAGTGTTTTGCAAATAAATGCATAAAAGTCACCCATTAAATAGGACAAAAACTCAAGTCTTCTCCAACCAACCCAGAGCAGCAGAAGCATGTTCTAGGCTCAGTCAAAGCTACCAACATTATTTTAGCTTCCATAAGAAGTCTAAGAACCTGTTTTGTTATTATTGAGTCATTCTCTGGGACAAATATTTATTGCTGCAAGGCTGTGTGTGGGAATGGGTGGGTAGGAATAATCATAGTAGCTCACATTTGTACAATTCTTTAAAGTTTGCAAGTGTATTACACAAAGTATCTCATTTAATCCTTACGGTAACTCTATGAGGCAAGTGCTATTTTCAGACCCATTTTACCAATGAGCAAACTGAGGCTAGGAGCAGTTAAGAGACTTTGCCTGAGGTCAGACAGCTGTTTTCAACAATGGAATCAGATTGTTAAGTATAAATCAAGCCCTATTTACCCAGCTGCCCAAATAATCTTCTTAATATTAGCACAGGCCTGATCATTGCCATTTCTGTGCTCAAAAACATTCAGTGACTCCCTATTATTTATAAGATAAAATAGAAATGACATGGTGTGATATTCTAAGCCTTCCACAACTTGGCTATGTCTTACCTTTACAATCTTATTTCAGATACTATACTTTCCAACTAAACGAGACTAGTAGCTAGTCTAATATTTGGACCTGCATCTCCATAGATTCAGGACAGACCATTTCCCTCCCATGACTGAAATATATTCCTTCATCACTGATCCCTGCTGAAGTCCTTCAAGGCTTAGTTTAGTTGCCATCATCTCTGTGAAGTCTCACTTATAAGTTTCACCTTCCCTTCTTCCTTCTTTACCTCTCTTCCTCTCTCTGCCCCCATAGCTGACAGGGTTCTCTGTCTCCTCGAGCATTTTGTCTGGATCTCTTTTTCACCCTTCCTTCATACATGAGGCCTCTAGCATAGCTACCCCAAGATTCAAGATACTCTGTGGATCCCTATCAACTTGAAACCATTGCTACTGAGCCCCCATCGATGATCTTACTTTTTTCTTTAGTCAGCCAGAAAACATACAACTTTAAAAAAGCATTTAAATGAAGCAAGTTAGTAAGAAAAGTCAATCAATAAACATTTATAAAGTGCCTACTATGTACCAGACAGTGTGCTAAGTGCCTGGGCTATAAAAAGAGGCTAAAGACAGTCTCTGCCCTCAAGGATCTTATAATCTACTGGAGAAGATAGGCAAATAAATATGTACAAATAAGCTATATGAAGGATAAATAAGACATAATTAAGAAAGGGAAGGCACTAGAATTATGAGAGACTAGAAAAATATTTTCCCCATAAACCTGGGGTACACTCTTCTGAAATACACACAACATCAATGAAGAGAGTGAGAACACATAGGAATTGCATGTGAAGGACCTGCATTTAGGGAATACATGTGACCTGAGCACATATAGAGGCCACTCATACTTCCAGTGTGGTAGAGTCAATATCATCATGTGCTTGAAGGTCCCTGCTGATCTGGTGGTGACTTCTGGTCAATCAATCAGTAAACATTTATTAAGTGCTTACTACATTCCAGGCACTGTGCTTAGCTCACAATCTAATAGGGGAGACAACATGCAAATAAATATATTTTTAAAAGCTATATACAGAATAAATAAGAAATAATTAACAGAGGGAAGGTTAGAATTAAGAGGGATTGGGGAAGGCTTCCAGTAAAAGAAAGATTTTATTTGGGACTTAAAGAAAGATAGGCAAGCCAATTGGTGGAGTTGAGGAGGAAGAGCATTCTGAACATGGGGTACAGCTAGAGAAAATGCCCAGAGCCAAGAGATGGAATGTCTTGTTCATGGAACAGCAACGAAGCCAGTAGATCGAAGAGTATATGAAGGGAGGGAGGTAAGATAAAAGAAGACTGAAAAGGTAGGAGGGGTGGTGTTAGAATATGAAGGGTTTTGAATGCTAAATGGAGGCCCCTGTTGAGGTTATATAACATAAATTTTTTAGTGGACCAAGTCAGAATGGTTGTGTGACTTTCTCCACTTTTGTTCAGCAGCACATGTGTAGGAGTGAAAGAGTGGTGAGAGCAATCCAGGGCTGAGGCTTGGCAGGACATAATTGGTGAAATGATAAGAGAGCTAGGGAGTGAAAAAGAGGAGAACAGTATAGAGTTGAATTGGTTCACCAAGGGGTCAAGATGGGGAGAAGAGGTGAGAGTGGCTAGTGCAGGGGAGATGGACTAGGAAGGAACTGAGGGGCTGAAGGATTGGAGGTCACTATATGGACAAAGTGTAGGATTGTATAAGGAAAGCAGGAGAAGAGAAAAGCCAAAAGATTATGGTCAGATGAGGAGATTTGGGATTTCTTGCATGTGGAAACAGTACATTTATGAGTGATGGGAAGATCAAGGGTATGACTGTCTTTGTGTGTGGCTGAGGTGGAGTGGAGGATTAGTTGGAAAGTAAGTAGTGAAGTTACTAAGTGGTTAGGGTATTTATGTTCAAGTCCCCTATTATGAAGGCAGGAATTAGGGAGGAGAGAAAAATTGTGAGCCATGTACCAAATTAGTTAAGAAAGGTGGGGGGAGGGGGGAGTGGTGATCCTGGGCTACCAGGATTTTGATTGGGTTGACGACATGAAGAACATGAACCTGAGTGATGGAGGTAAGGGAACAATGTAGAAGTGGCCAGCGGAACAAGGAATATTCTAAGTCCCTCACCTTCACTAGTGAGCTGAGGGGAATGAATGAAGGAATAGCCAGTACTGGAAAGAGTAACCAAGAAGGTCGTGTCATTGGGAGGGAACTAAATTTAAGCAATGGCTGAGAAATAGAAGGAACAAGAGCGAAAAAGATTTAGGATGAAGGGAAGTTTGTTAGCTAAGCATTCCGCAGGACACAGTGGAAAGGCTGGCTGGTGTTTGGTTGAAACTTTGGGTTGGGATGGTTGAAGGGGATAGGAATAAAGAATTGGGTGATGGGGTGTGGGGAATGGGGTTTGGAGGATGATCTATGGAGGCTCTGAATCACTGGAATATAAAGGGTATGACCAGGTGAGAGAAAATTCATAGAGTAGAGGGTGCCATTTCTGTTCCCAAAGGAGAGTGAAGATACTGCTGGAGCCAAATACAGTATGTGATGGGAGGCATGCAATCAGATGGTCAGATGGGAGGCCCTGCTTCACTACTCCTCTTCCCTTCTGAAAGGTGGAGATTAGGCAGGAAAGGGCACAGTGGGAGATGGAAGTTGAACCTGCACAGCAGGAGAAATACGACCTGTTTCCTCTCAACTTTACTCTTCCTCTTCCCTCAAGGGACAGGCACAGCAAGAGATGGAAGGACTAAGGTGAAAGGGAAGTTTGGTCCTCTTTGCACCAGAGGTTCTCCATGTCCCAATTAGGAGACTGGGCTGGCAACAGGAGATAGAAGTTGCCTTGTTGGCACAAGGAAGTTGTTGCTTTGGGGCAAATGGAAGATGCCCAGCCCAGCCCCTTGCCACCTTCCCCAGGGATGCACTTACACCCAGCAGGAGATGGAAGATGCCCAGTCCCTTGCCACCTTCCTCGGGGACACACTGCACCCAGCAGGAGGTAGAAGGCACAAGGCTCTCAAGCAGGGAGAGGAGCTGGCTCCTCATCTCTCAGGAATGTAGTCTCAGTTGTGTGTTGCTTTACTCAAGCTGGCTTCTGGGTGCATAGATTCTCCCTGCTACTAGTTTAGGGGCTTTATCTCTTCAAGGCCACTTGCTGCTATCTCAACTCCAGTCCAGTAGTATAGAAAAGCTAGAACTTTTTAGGGATAAGAGCAGGCTGCCACACCCAGCTGACAAGAGGCAGGAAGCCTGACTGCCTTCTTTGTAAAGGTGGGAGACAATGAGTGTAGAATATTGCATATGCTGTCAAGCACAATTGGTGTGTTCATTGCTTTTGTTGAACTGGTTTTTCTTTGTATTCTATTCTTTAATTTATTTTTTACTAGGGCTGGCTTACTGGATAAAGTAGGAGGAGAGGTATTCCTGAGATTCTCTCTGACTTAGCAGAGAAATTTTAAATATATATTTTTATTTCATTAAATATTTCCCAATTACATGTAAAAAAAACCTTAGCATTCATTACAAAAAATCTGAGTTCCAAATTCTCTCCTTCCCTCTCACCTCTCCTCTCTCCTTGAGAAGGCAAGCAATGTGATATCAATTTTACATATGAAGTCATGTAAAACAAAGCATATCTACTAGTAGGAAAACCCTGTTGTTTTGCTGCCATATTCAGTGAGGCCTTGCTGTTTCTACGATTATATTCATGCTGTATATTTCCTGGTAGATGACAAATTCCTAAGCTACAAGTACTACGTCATTTTAAAAATCTATATCTCTTCAGTGCCTAGCATAATTCCTGATGTTTTTTTCTAGACATGTCATTTTATCAGTCTTGTAAATACCCATTTGTCAGCCATTCTTCACTTTATAGACTAAGAAAGATGCCTGGGGCACTGGAAGTTTCAGTGATTTTTCCAGGATCTGATTCCAGAGCATGTGTCAGATGCAGGATTTGAACCCAAGTCTTCTGCCTCAGAGGCTGCCTCTCTATCTCCTATGTCACAGTGCTTTTCTCCTTACACATACTAGTCACTTAATACATTTTTGAGGAATGAAGTATGTGAAGCATCCAAAAAAGCCTCCCTGAGTAGCTATTCCAGTTTTAGAAATTCTGCTAAGGAAGTAATATTGGCGTAATCTTCGTGACTGCCGAAATCTCTGTGTCTCTTGGTTTGATTACCTACTTGACTAATTGCTTTCAGGGGTTAAGGACATATGGGAATTAAATGTGAACATACTGAGCACTGGCAAAAGCACAGTTCTCAATGAAGAGAATATTTGATTTTTTATGACCAATTAGGGAGAGATATTATTCCAGTGGATACATATTGCCAACATAATAGTAAAATTCAATGACTGGAAAGCAGTCTGGCAGAAATTAGGCTTAGACTAACACCTTATACCATATTGCACAGTACATTCTAAATAGATACGTGACCTTAATATTAAGGAAAACACCAGGAAAAAAATCAGACAAGAAGCATATCAAAAATTAGATGAGAAGCATACCAATATCATAGATATAGGTAAGAGATGTATCCTTTTGTTTGTTTTTTGGAGGGGGGAAGGCAAGGTAATTGAGGTTAAGTGACTTGCCCAAGGTCACACAGCTAGTATCAAGTGTCTGAGGCCAAATTTGAACTAAGGTCCTCCTGACTCCAGGGCCAGTGCGCTACTCACTGCTCTACCTAGCTGCCCCTAAGAGATGCATTCTTAACCAAACAAGAGATAGAGGCAATTACAAAAGATAAAATAGATAATTTTGATTATTTGAAGTAGAAAAGCTTCTGCATGGACAACATTAATGCATCTAGGATAAGAAAGGAAGTGGTTAAATGGAAAAAATATATTTTTGTATCAAATTTCCCTAATAAAAGTTTGGTATCCAAGATATATAAACAATTAATAATTTTTATGAGACTAATAGCCATTCCCCAGTAGATAAGTGGTCAAGGGTTTTGGACAAACAAGTCTCAAAAGAAGAATTGCAAAGTATTCACAACTGCATGAAAGAATGTTCAAAATCACAATAATAAGAGAGAAGTGAAAATCAAAACAACCCTGAAGTTTCATCTCAAATCCTATAAATTAGCAACAATGACAAAAAATAACAACAGTCAATGTTGGAGGGGTTGTGGGATGATAAGCACTCTGATACCTTGTTGATGGAGCTGAGAAATGATATAACAATTTTGGAAAGCAATTTAGACTAATGTAAAAAAAAATGGCTAAAATGTCCATACCCTTAGAACCAGATACTCCATTACTGGACTTGTACCCCAAGGAAGATATTGAGAAGAAGAAAGTCCTTATATATGCCAAAATATTTATAGTGGCATTTTTTATGGTCAGGAAGGAAGAAAGGAACAAGGAAGGGAGGGAGGGAGAGTGAAAGGAAAGACAGAAAGGAAGAAAGAAAGAAAGAAAGAAAGAAAGGAAGGAAGGAAGGAAGGAAGGAAGAAGGAAGGAAGAAAGAAAGAAAGAAACAAAGGAAGGAAGGAAGGAAGGAAGGAAGGAAGGAAGGAGGAAGGAAGGAAGGAAGGAAGGAAGGAAGGAAGAAAGAAAGAAAGAAAGAAAGAAAGAAAGAAAGAAAGAAAGAAAGAAAGAAAGAAAGAAAGAAAGAAAGAAGGAAGGAAAAGAAAGAAAGAAGGAAGGAAGGAAGAGAGGAAGAAAGAAAGAAAGAAGGAAAGAAAGAGAGAAAGAAGGAAGGAAGGGAAAGAAAGAAAGAAAGAGAAGGAAGGAAAGAAGGAAGGAAGGGAGAAGATTCCTATCAATTGGGAAAAGGCTAAACAAATTGTGGTGAACAAATGTAATAACCTATTACTGTATTGTAAGAAAATCAGGGAAGCATGGTAAGATCTACATGTGCTGATATTGAGCAAAGTAAGCAGAGCCAAGAAAACAAAATATGCAATAATTACAACAGTATAAATGGAAGGAACAACCACACAAAAAAACTTCAAAATTAATGCACTAAAATTATAAAAAGTCAAGCATGATTTGAATGAAGAGATATGAGTAGTACCCCCAACCTACATCTTTGTGGTTGTACATTGTGTGTTTTCAGACTTCTTCAATGCTTTGATCAATTATGCTGATTTTTTTTCCTCTTCTTTTTCTTTTTTCCCCCTTTAAAATATTATTTGTTATATTGGCTGTGAGAAGGGGAAGGGGATGGATGCTGGGGAAAACCCTAAGGATGCAAAAAACAAAACACATCAATAAAAACTTATTTTTTAAAAATTCAGTGGAAAGATATCATTTAATCTTTAAAATTATTCACTTTCAATTTATTCAATTCCATTCAACAACGCTTATTATAAATGTAATATATGCAAGGTACTGTTCTGGGCCTTGGTGCAAAAAAAGAAAAAGTAATGACTGTCCTTAAGGAGCTTATAGTCTATCAGCTCTTGTAATTAAAGCCTGCCTTGGAGAAGGGTGAGGAGAGATGGGGATAGAGATGTCTATTATAGAGATGACACCCCTCTGTTATATGTGGGGGGCAGCCTCATTATGTTTAAATAAAATGATGAAGGCATTGTTCAAGTGAATACCAGTCTCTCTTAATGTTAGTGCCTTCCCTCTATTGATTATTTTCAACCTAACCTGTGTATAGCTTGTTTGTTCATTGTCGTTTTGCACGTTGCCTCCTCCGTTAGACTGTGAACACCTTGAAAGTAAGGACCGTTTTTTGCCTTTCTGTGTAACCTCAGGGCTTAGCACAGTGTTTGGAACATAGTAAATACTTAATAAATGCTTATTGACTGACCAAAAAAACTGAGGAAATCGAGTTTCGTACTTGGGGACCCACTTCATAGGCAAGTCAGTAGAAATAATAGTGGTTATGGAGTCAGAAGACCTGGGTTCAAATATTTAATTTTTAATATTTATTAATATTTACTACCTGTGTGACTTCAGAAAAGTCATTCCACCTCTCTCAGCCTTAGCTGGACTTAACCCCTGAAAGCAGTTTGTCAGACAGATAACTAAATCGAGGGACATAAATTTTTAAATGAGCACAAAGATTGTGCTAATATTCCACAGACTTCCCAGAATTTCTGGAGCTGATGAGTTACTTCAGGCTGCTTTTTCAGATGCTGATACATCCTTTCCAGAGATACATCCTATGAACAAAAAATGAACTATGATCTTTTATAATGAAAAAAGGCAATGTGACCCTTTCTGAACTTTTTGTGTGATGGCTTGAGTAAAATTTACAGTTGCTATTGTATGCATATGTACATTTTTAAAAATAAATTTATTTTTTATTTTTAGTTTACACCACTCAGTTCCACAAGTTTTGGTGTTCCAAATTTTCTCTCGCTCTCCTCCCCCTCTCCCCCATGACAGCATGCAATCCAATGTAAGTTCTACATATACCTTCATATGTACATATTTTGTGTGGGAAGGCTAATGAGTGATAGAGGCATATGCCAAAAAATATTCATACCAGAATTTTTTCTGGTAACAACAAAAAACAAAAAAAAAACCTGGAAACAAAGTGATTGCTGTTTCAACAATCTGACTAGCAGCTGTTGTGGGGGTGAAAGACCCACACAAGCCCCACAAGAACACTGCCAAAGCCCGGGTTCTTCTGATCTGCTTTACTAGGGAAAGCAACGGTAAGGGGTTGACAAGTTTACTTTAATTCAGCATACAAATACCATTAACTTAGTTCAGGGGAAGAAACCAGCACCCTGAACTTCAGAGCAAAATACAAACAAAGTACAAACATCAACAGACAGACCTTGTCTGATTTAAATCCCAATACCTAGTTACCAGAGTTTAACAAAGTCCCAACATCCGGGTTACAAGGTGGAGGGCTCTTAGCTACAGCTGCTCAGAGTCTCCGCATCAGCACACCACCCCGAGTGAGAGCCCTGAGCAAATAGCTCTGTCTTCTCTTCTTATACGGTTTCAGACATCATCAGATGTCATCTGAATGACCAGAACTCAGGCTGCTATGATTGGCTCTTGAGTTAGCACCTCCCCTTAGTACCCTGGGAGCTTCACACCTACATAGGCTTAGCACCTAATAGGGGTTTGGGCCTGGGGCTTAGCACCTAGTAAGACTCAATGAAATACACTGAATTAATCACAGGAAACAAAAGCCAAACTCTTCAAGGGCACTTGGTTGAACTGAGTGCTATGAGCCCATTTTGCTTACCAACACAATTGCCCATCAGCTGTTGAATAGCTAAATGAATTTATTTAAACATATGGATGGGCAGCTAGATGGCACAGTGATAGAGCTCTGGGCCTGGAGTCAGGAAGACCTGAGTTCAAATCCAGTCTCTGACACTTACTAGCTGTGTGACCCTGAGCGTGTCACAGTTTCCTCATCTGTAAAATGAGCTGGAGAAGGAAATGGCAAATCATTCCAGTATCTTTGCCAAGAAAACCCCAAATGGGGTCACAAACAATCAGACGCAACTGAAATTACTGAACAGCACAACAAAAATGCTTGTTGATTTGACCTGACTGTAAGAAATGTCAAAATAAGAGAAAGTCAGAAAAGTACATGAAGCTTTAACTGAACTGATGCAGAACAAAGAAAGTAGAACCAAGAGAATGTGTATAATGACCACAATGATATAAATTAAGACAATACAAAAAGATAATGGAATTCAGACTAATATAATGATTTATCTTGGCTCCATAAGACCAATGCAAACAGTCTTCTTTCCTCTTAATAGAAACATAGCAGACTCCTGTAGCCCCTTTTCATCCCACAGGGGAGAAATAGTGCATATTCTGTGTCTGCTATGTTGGTTTGATTCTCATAACTTATTTGTTGTTATTGTGGTTGTGAAAAAAAAAGAGAGGGTTGCATGAGAGGCCACTGAAAAGAAAAAGGAAAAAAAAATTCATAAGTGGTAAAGAAAAAAACCCCAAAGCTATTCATAAAATATTTAAAAATAATTTTTAGATGATGGACAATAGGAAGAGGGTTTCAGTAAAGCAGAAAAAAGGTAAGAAGTTTGTGGTGTAAGATACCAGCACAACATCTTTATCTGGGATGGCAAGAGATAGCGGTGGGTAGGAAACTGAGTATCCAGGGGAAAGCTGAAATGAAAGGGGAGGAGTGTAAAAGAGGTAGAAGATTATAGTGTGTCAAGTTCTAACAATAAACTGTGTGTATCAGGAAAACAGTTTTATTCAAGAGGGCTATTTATAGGGATGTTTTTCCTCAGAATTCCCTTCCCCCATCTCCTCTCTTTTGTGTTGAGAGGCGCCTGGCAGATTGGTAGCAAGTTACAGACCAGAGACAGGAAACTATGGAACACAATGAACGGGGAGTGGACAAATAAGCACCCAAGAATATGACTTGCTCCATTACTTTGGGATCCCGGGAGGGGAGGAGACGGATGAGACCCTGAAGCCTACCTATTCTTTTCCTGCTATTCTCTGAGTCATAAACACTAGCCAACTTACCTCCAGATTAACTGTTCTATCACTCTAGCACCTAGAGCACATCCAAGTGAAAACAAATCTAAAACATGACTAAAAGTTTAAGACTAAATAAGGTCTCAGGGAAAGGGGTGAGTAAAAAGAAAAAAACAAAAAACCCAAAAAACTCAAAGGCAAAGAAAATGGCAAGAAAAATATTGTAGCAAGAGAAAGTTTTTCACAATGATCACACTACAATAAAAGAAAACAACACTGAAGACAGTTGGTGCTCTGATCAATCAATATAATGACCTCACATGACTGATGGTGAAACATATTTCCATCTTCTCAGCAAAGAGGTGGTGAGCTATGGGTGCAGAATAAAGTGAACATTGTTGGATATAGCCAATATATTTATTTGTTTTGCCTAATTGTACTTCTTTGTTAAAAAGAGAGAGTTCTATATGAACAAGTGGCAGGGGAGAGAGAATGGGAAATGATAGCAAAGATGCAAAGGATGCAATGAGGTAAAGTATTTTGCAAACATTAAAGTTATATAAATGCTTTGTTGTTTAGTTGTTTTTCAGTCATGTCCAACTCTTCATGACCCCTTTAGGGGGTCTTCTTGCAAAGATACCACTTCCTTCTCCAGCTCATTTGACAGATGAGGAAACTGAGGCAAACAGGGTTCTGTGACTTGCCCAGGATCATACAGCTAAGGAAGTATCTGAGGTTGGATTTGAACTCAGGTCTTCCTGACTCCAGGACCAGCACTCTATCCTCTGCACCACGTAACTGCCCCCCATATAAATGCATATACATGCTATTGTTATTAGTACAGTATATAAAAAGACTATGGGGAGGGGGCGGGGCAGGAAGAGAAAAGGGCAAGTGTTTATTAAATACCTACTTTGTGCCAGGCACTGTGATAAGCACTTTATAAATATTATCTCAGGTGCTATTATTATCTTCCTTTTACAACTGAGAAAACTGAGTAAGGAGTGGGAAGTGACTCTCCCAGGGTTGTACAGTTAGGAAGTCTTTGAGGCTGGATATGAACTCAGGTCTTCCTGACTCCAGGCCCAGGGTTCCATCCACTGTGGCACCTAGCCACCTCACTCAATCAACATACATTTCTTAAGTGCTTGTTATATACCAGGCACCAAACCAAAACAGCCCCTGCCTTGGAGGGTCTTACATTTTAGTGGTACCCTAAAATGGGTAGAAATAAGAATAGGGACTAGACCTTTGACTCCATTGCTACCAAAAAACTCCTGGATGAGGAAATTCCCTCTGTCAATATAAGTCAGTACCTTTTCTTCAACTTATGGTCTTAGAGAGTTGTTAAGAGCACTTTATTTTGTGTGTGTGTTTCTTTTTATTTTCTTTTTTTACAATTTTAAATAGTGTTGGTTCTTTTTTTGTTACCATTTTAAATAGTACTTTTTCCAATTACATGTAAAGACAATTTTAAACATTCATTTTTTATAAAATTTTGAAATCCTAATTTTTCTCCCTCCCCTCTCCCTAAGATGGTAAGCAATTAGATATAGGCTATATATGTGCAATCATGTAAAATCTATTTCCATATTAGTCATGTTGTGAAAGTAGAAATAGAACAAAAGGAAAACACTACAAAAAAATAAAGTGAAAATAGTATGCTTTGATCTGCGTTCAGACGCCATCGGTTCTTTCTCTGGATGTGGATACTATTTTCCATCATGAGTATTTTGCAATTGTCTTGAATCATTGTATTTCTGAGAAGAGCTAAGTCATTCATAATTGATCATCTCACAATGTTGCTGTTACTTTGTACAATGTTCTCCTGGTTCTGCTCATTTCACTTTCCATCAGTTCATGTAAGTCTTTCCAGGTTTTTCTGAAATCTGTCTGCTCATCATTTCTTATAACACAATAATATTCCATTACATTCATATACTGCAATTTGTTCAGTCATTCCCCAGTTAATAGGCATTCCCTCAATTTCCAATTCTTTGTCACTGCAAAAAGAACTGCTGTAAGTATTTTTGTACACATACGTCCTTTCCCCCTTTTTCCTGATCATTAAGAGCACTTTAAAGGACTTCTTGTTTAAGTGACATGCCTAGGGCCACACAGCCAGTATATGTCAGAGGCAGGTCTTGAACCAAGGTCCTCCTGGCTTTGACACCAACCTTCTATCAGCTGTGAAGGGTACGTATCAAGTATGTCCCAGCCCTGTCTCCCAGAATCAGGTTGTTTACTTCTGTCTCTGAGTTCTAGCAGTAGCCTGAGGAGTTTGGAAGTGTTTCTTGTCTTTTGTTATCAATTCAAACTCCTATCAAAGTTTTTCCCCCACTGTTAGGTACCAGTGAGTGATTAGAACCCCAGTTCTATTTAAGCACTTAACATCACTCAGCTTTTATAAAGGGATATTTACTTTAAATATCTAGCAAGAACAAAAATAGAAATCTTTTCCTACCTACCCCTTGGAGGCACATACCTATCATACCTTAGGTCCCTGGGGAGAGTGGGCTCAGACTTAATTCAGTTACTATATAGCACTGGCCCCGCAAGTTCATGTCTCAAAAGTGAAACTGCCGCCAAATGAGTTTTTGCCTCAGATACCACTGGGCTTGATCTGGAAGATCACTTCCAAAGGTCACTCCTAGCTCCTAAGGCATTAATACTGAGCTAAATCCCAAACCCAAATGATGGGACTCCAGATGCCTGGATGCTAGGATATCCAGATGTTTGCTCTCCTGACCTTCAAAACTCACGAGACTGGAGCCTCAAGATTAATTTCTTTCACCTAAACAGATGGCAAGGCAAGCAACTGAGGCCCATTTTGCATGGGGTACCATGTCAACCTCAAAGAGGACAAGAACCAAGACCTCCACCCTTTCAGCATCATCTCTCACCAGATGCCGTCAGCGAGGGAGTCAAACCGAGGGGGACCAACTGAATAAAAGAATGCAGGCAGCTGACGAGGGCCACTTTGGAGGTACCTCCGGTTCTAGGTCTGCAGTTATAGCCTTTGGAGAAGGCCTTTTCTGACTAGATCAGAACCAGTTACAGAATGTCTATGTGTGCTCCAATGTCTCTCAAAGGCATTTCTATTACACATCATCTTGAGTCTCCTATAAGGTCTCCACATGAGAAAACTCCATCCGAGGTACTCTATGTATGCCCCAGTCCTGATTACAAGTAACCATAATCCTAATCATAACTGTATAGTACTTTAAATTTTGCAGAACTCTTTACATATGTTAATTCATTGATCCTTACTACAACCCTGTGAGGTAGGTACCATTATTATCTTTGTTCTACAGCTATGGAAACTGAGGTATAGAAAGGTTAAATTGACTTGACCAGGGTCATACATCTAGGGAAAATATGAGGCAGTATTTGAACACAGGTCTTCCTGACTCCAAATCCTGTGCTCTAAACACTGGGCCACCTAGCTACCTTAGAGGGAAAAGCACTGAAAACTGGAGGAACATAGGAAGGCCTCTTGGAGGAGATGGTACCTGAGCTGAAGGTTAAAGGGAACCAGTGATTATAACAAGGAAGTTGTGGACAGCAATGTGGTGCAGTGAGTAGAGTGCTGGCCCTGGAGTCAGGAGGACTTGAGTTCAAATTTGGCTTCAGAGTTACTGTGTGACCCTGGACAAGTCACTTCACCTTGTTTGCCTTACCTGTAAAATGAGCTGGAGAAGGAAATGGTATGATAAACCACTTGCAATTGGGTCACCAAGAGTTGTACCACATGGTGGTCAGAAGAAGCAATACAAGAATATTCTTAAGGTCTCTCTGAAGAACTTTGATCTTTTTTTTTTTGGAGGAGGGAAGGCAGGGCAATTGGGGTTCAGTGACTTGCCCAAGGTCTCTCTGAAGAACTTTGAAATTGATTATGTGACATGAGAGACACTGGCACAGGACCACCCAGCATGGCATGCCCTCATCAGAGAAGGTGCTGTGCTCTATGAGCAAAGCCGAATTGCAATAGCTCAAAAAAAACATAAAATGCAAAAGTTTAGAGACATCTCCACTTCAAATGTTCATATGGACTATTTGTGCCCAACCTGTGGTAGAGCCTTTCCAGTTCATATTGGTCTAATCAGCCAGTTGCACACATTGTGCCTTGACTCCAACATAGTGATGTCATTTTGGTCCTCTTCAAACATGAAGGACAACCACCAATCAGTTTACACATAAGAGAAGTCCTAACAAAGGCCACCAAAATGAGGAGAGATTTGGAAACCATGTGTTTCATGAAGAATGGTTAAAAAAAAAAAACTAAGAATATTTAACTCAGAGGAAGGGGGTGGTGGCAGGGAGGGAACCATGATAAACTAATGCAAACTTATTCTGTGTGGTTTCACAGGACAGAACTAGGACCAAGGGTAGAAGCAATGAGAGGCAGACTTCTACTCATGTATAAAGAATAACTTTCTAACAACTAAAGTCAATCCACAAGGGTAAGGTACAATGCTAGAGGAGCAAGCTCAAGATGCTTCAGAGGAGATTCCTTCCAAGGGTGGGTTGGGTTAGATAGAAGGAAGGAAGGAACTAAGAATTTATTAAGTTTCTACTGCATGCCAAGCACTGCTCTAAGTACTTTACAAATATTAACTTGTTTGAGTCTTATAACAATCCTGGGGGGTAGGTGCTGTTATTATCTCTATTTTACATTTGAGGAAACTGAGGCAGGAAGTACTTAAATGACTTCCCCAGGTTCACATAGCTAGTAAGTGTATTGAGGCCAGATTTGAGCGCAGATTTTCCTGATTTCAGACCCAGTGCTCTAACCACTGCACCACCTAGTTGCTTCTAAAAGCTGCCTTTCTAAATCTAACATTTTTTTTAAATGGACTTTTTGTTTTAATTCACTCATTTAGGCACCTGCCATTACTAGCAAAAATTCCCAACATATGCTATTCTTACTAATTTAGGGGAAACAACTTTCTGCTGTGCATATAGTTTGTCCATTCAAATTGTTTTACAAAACATGCTGTATTTTTATACTGTCCAATAAAAGGTACATGTGAATCTAACGATCTACAGATATTTCCAACACGATGCTATTTATTTCTGAGCAAGCTTCAATACAAACAAACTTCAGCACCACAGAAATAAAGAGAGGAAGAATTCATCCACTCAATATGACTTCATATACTGAATTGTGAGATGTCATTTCCTGATACGAGCTCTGACTGTGCACTTCCATATTTCCTACCGTCTTCAGGACATCTCTATTAGGATGTTCTAAAACCCTAAACTTTAGACATCCCAAAAAGAAATTCATTATTCATTCCCCCATCACATCACTACTTTTTTTTTTCTAAATCTGGACCTTTCTTTTTATATTTTTCAAGTTTTAAAATTTATTTTAAACTTAAATACAAAATTAGAAAAGAAAAAAAAATTGTCATGTACACAGCAGACCATTAGAGAGGATCCAAGATTAAGTGATAAATTGCCATTTCGAGAAAACCTATATAATAAATATAATAATATTGTACCTTGTTTTCAAGCTGTCTAGCTTTTATTTGCTTCCTTGTTGTATGTTTTCTGTTGTGCACTTTTTAACTTTATTTTTCCCCCTTCCTCCCACTCCCAAGAAGGCTACAATTAAGTGTGGATATATTTATATGTGTGTGTGTGCATAACACACACGCACATAAACATATGTACATATATAGATACACATACATAGATATCTATAAACATACACATATATACAAAAGTACACACTCAAACACATACATGTAAGACCGTATTATGCTTATGTCCCCTTGTCATCTGTTTCTCTGAAGGTGGATGTCATCTTCCTTCTTAAGTCCAAGTCTTTCCATATTTTTCTAAATCCACTAACTCATCATTTCCTACACCACAACAACATCCCAACCCAATCGCATTCTGAGAGATTGTCTATGAGAGTCTCCCCCCGCCCCCAATTCTCTGTATTCCATCTGTTCTTGGCTACATAGGTTTTATTCATACAGGAAAATTTTAATTTAAAATAATCAAAATTATCCTTTTGTGCTTCAACAATGCTTTCACCTTATAATACGGTTTAAGGTCTGATACTACTGAATCTGGTTCCTTCACATCTTTTTCCCTTGATTTCCTTGAAGTAACTGACCCTCTGCTCTTCCAAATGAACCCTGTTATTATTTTTTCTGACTCGGTAAGATAACTTTTGATAATTTAATTGGTATGGCATTACATAATCATATTAGTTAGGTAAGATTGTCTTTTTAAAAATTATATTAGCTTTACCTACCCATGAACAATAAATATTACTTTAATTATTTAGATCTAACTTTGTATAAAAGATGTTTTATGTTTATAGTTACATAGTTCCTATATCTTTTTTTGGCAGGTAATACTCTCATATTTTTTCATATTGTCTAGTTACTTTATATGGTCTTAAACTATTGATTAATATAGCTGACAGTGTAGTTTACCTAGTTTTCTCTTTTTATTACATCTGTTAGCTTTACCATTCCTGCTTTTTTTCTCTAATAAATTTTACTTTTGGTCTTTATTTTATGTTTTGTGTATCTCTTATTTTTATAGCATTTCCTGAAAGCAACATATTGTTAAATTCAAATTTTTAATCTGCTCATCACTACCCCTTATCCAACTTCCCATTATCAGCATCAGTACTATCATGCACTTCATCCAGCTTACAAATGTACAGACATTGAGCCTTTCTTTTTCTGTTTCTTTTTCTTTTTCACTGTCTACATCACCAGTCATCTGCTAATTACTTTTCCATAATCCTAATTTTAGAAGCAGTTATGAGGCACAGTGCAGAGAGCACTGGGCCTGGAGTCTGGAAGACCTGAGTTAGCTAGCCTAAGGTTTTTACTAGCAGTGTGACCTTGGGTAAGCCACTGCTGCCTGCCTCAGTTTCTTTAATTGTAAAATGGAGTTAAGAGTAACACCTACTTCACAGGGTTGTTGTGAAGAGCAGATGAGATAATATTTGTATTACACAGCACAGTGCCGAACATACAGCAGGTGCTTAATAAATCTTCATTTCTTTCCTTCCTTCCTCATCCAGCACCCTTTCTCTCTATTTCCACTGCTACTACCCTGAGACAAGATTCTGCTTCAGTCTGGCCTAAAATAGCCCTTAGCTGGGTTTACTGCCTCAGGTCTGTCCTCCCTTCAACCCATCCTTTGAAAAATGGTGGCTGCAATATTGGTTCCAAGAAGACAACAGATGAAACCCATCTTCCTCCTTGTGGGAGGATGGGATGATAAGGCTACAGGTGCCAGACACTGTATCCACCAAGAGCTGCAGCTGTCATTCCTGAGACAGTTTTGCTTAACTGTTTTTCTTTGTTACTTGGGAAGGTTCTATGGTGAGTGAGGACATTTGGGGAAATGAGAGTGGTATTTAAAAAAAAAATAAAGAAAACCAGGGACTGACTGCTTGATGAGTCTTGTAGTGTTATTGCTGGTAGGAGAGGAACAACACTATTACTGTTGTTTAAGTAATGCTGTGGCCAGAACACACACACAACACACACACTTCATCTCTATCCTAGTATGAAAAGAAGGGTGGGTAGGATAAATGAAGTGACCCATTTACAGCCTTTAGACAATCTAATTTGGCCAGTGACTAGAGACAGAAGTAATGGTGAGATTGAGAACCAATCATGTAGGGAATATCTTTCCACAAAAAAAAGGGATGGGAAACTGGAGTTCCCGGGTAACAGTGATATGATGTGCTGTTTCCCTTCTCTGATTGCCAAAGACCATCTGTTCCTTCCGGAACACCATTTTCCTATTTTGTATTATAATCATTTGTGCCAGGTGTCTTATCTCCTCTCGTAGGTAGGAACCTGGTCTTATCTATCTTTTTATTGCCATATTGTGATAAATGCTTGTTGAATTTAAATTTGTTAAATCCTTGCTACAAAGCTGATGGCGGGGATGAGGATGGTGGGGATCCAGAAACAGGGTCCTTGCTAGCTTCCTTATCTCATATGTTTTTTTTTCTCCCATTACACATTATACCACCTCATGAACTCTGTAGTGGAACCAAAAGTGACTTTTTTGTTGTTACTCATGCAAGACAAGTTGTTCCCCGTGCCTCGAATGTCCTCATTCCTCACCTTCGCCTGTTAGAATCCCCAGCTTCCTTCAAAGTTCAAGTCACCTTTATAACAGGTTGTTCCACACTCAATCCAGTAGTTTAGTTCTGATATTTGACTCAAATTATTCACTCAAAAGTAATTCAACAGTTAATAAAAGGAGGTTTGCGTCATTGTGGTAGCGGAAGGATACTTATCAAGCATATTGATTGAGTGAGTTGATTTAGCCGAGTTCAGCTCGCCTGCTTCTGAGTTGCTCATTTTGGTCTGAGAGTCTCAGAAGCAGGCTTGAAGCCCTCATAGCTGGTTTTACTTCAGCAACCAGGAAGTGATGTCAGCTGCCCAAGGCATTAATTCCTTGAACCTATTAAGTCTCAAGGATGGTTGCAATACCTTTTAAGGAAAAAAAAATGATCCTAATTTATGATGGAAGAGGAGGGTTAGAATATTGCTCCTTCATCAGGCCCTTCCTGATTCTCCCAGCTGCTAGTGCCTCCTCACCACAAATTACTTTGTAAAAGGGTGGGGGTAACGTGGCATGAGAACTATCCAATGAGGGTCCAGTCCTTAAAGTATTCACAACAGGCTCCACCTGCTGCTAACCCACATGGAGTCTTGAGGAGCTTGCTTCCAGAAATGTGTGATGGATGACCTATAACAGAGGGGCCCTGATCACCAATTCAAGTCATTCACAGGTTTTCTGTGACTGTTTCCTCTCTGCTTATTGCAGAGAAAAGTCTTTTCATTTTCTGCAGAGCCAGGTTGGGGTGTGAGGGCAGGAGAGGGAGAAGTAAACAAACATTTATTAATCACCTACTTTTGCCAGGCACTGTGCTAGGTGCCTTACAAATATTATCTCATCGGGTCCTCACAACAACCCTGTGAGGCAGGTGCAATAGGAAATGGGGTCAGCCATCAAAGCATCACCCTCACGGGTGGTCACTCTCACCAATGATAAATACTGGTATTATTCTCATTTTGCAGTTAGTGAAACGAGGAAAACAAAGGAAAAATGACTTGCACGGGGTCACACAGCTAGTACATGTCTAAGGCCATATTTGAACTCGGGTCTTCCTGACTCTAGACTCTAACCACTTAGCAGCCTAGCTATAATCCAGAATCCAACATTGTTTACAAGAGACACACTTGAAACAGAAGGACACACACAGAATTAAATATAAAAGGCACTAATAGGACAAATTAAAATTCTCTCTTCTCTGGTTGCCAGCTAGGGGGAAATGTTGCAAGCCTCTGTGCTGGAAGAGAGCCTTTAGGCCCTCATCTCTCCAGTTAGGCTAACATGTGGCCTTGGGCATGTGGTATCTTTTTCTTTGTTTTTCTGTATGTGTGTTTGTTTATTCCACTCTTAGGTGAGTGAAGTAGGAGACAGAACAGATTAGGCCACAACTTCGAGAAAAGTCAGAAAAGCCAACTAGAAGTCCATCAGCAAGAGTCCATATGGCAGAGACTAGACTCCTGCTACAGGAGCACAATCCAATCAGCACTGCCCTGAGGAGCTGAGAAGGAAACTATGGGTCTCAGTCTTGCAGTGGATTGACCTAGCAGCCCAAACACTGTCCTGCAAGAATGGAACAATTTTAGTCATCAGCTCTGTCACTTTTGGGAGTGAACTTGATAGGGGAAGTAGGGAGGTGAAGGTTTGTCATACTCACTCTAAGTTTTAGCCCATTTTCCCAATGGATTGAAGTCATAGAGTAAAGAATAGGCCTTGATTGGAAGGGAATTAGTTTGTACTTCTGTTCCTGCTATTTCTTCTGAATAAAATATCTCTGTATAAAAGCAAATTGATTTTAATTGCTTATGGATGATACTGAGGATATAGTAACTGTTTGCATGATGTTGAGAAAGATATCGAAGAGAATACACTGGAGTGGAGGCTCAAATCGATAGCATTAGGAAGATACGAGGCCACTTCCAAACAGGATGGTAGTTGCCTGGCAGGCAGACTGCCCAGCTAACAATTATGTACTCTAGCAAAACCCTGAAGTTTGTAACAAACTAAATAATTAAGAAATCCAATGAGAAACTATAGTAAGTGACTTATTTTACCCCAGAGCTGCACAAAAGACAGCCAGAAGCCTACAGACAATAGAGAAGGGGGCCTGCCATCAAAGCCATTACTAGCACAGTTTATGAATCTGACAAAAAATATGCCAAGGACAAATGTAGATTGTAAGGCTCTGTGTCTTCAGGCAGCAAGAGTAGAGGGCTTCTCAGAAAAATGCCCCAGAGGGGTCAGAAAGCTTCAGGGTGGAAACCTTATAGTATACTCAGCACTTAGATCAGGCCATTCCAGAGAAAACTGGGAAGCTAAAGCTTTCTGAACTGTAAGGATCCAGGTGGACCTAAACTTGGAGGTGGAGGTCAGCAGAGAAATCCAAGAGATCCAGTGCTAGACCAAGAAAGACTGACCAACCCCACTCAAAGTTGCAGTAGGAGGTATGGATTGGTCCTGGAAGAAAGCTTCAATTCAGAAATTAAAGCTGAGAGATGATTAATCAAAGAAAACATATACCAATGCCAAAAATATTGCAAAGCTACAGATCCCCTCCCCCAAAAGGAATTAATAACTCAATTTAAAAAATGCACTCAGAGACCCAAACAAAAAAAGTAGATTTTTCATAAGAATCACAAGAATTATATGAATACTCAGAAGAAATGAAACAAGAAATTAAAGTAAAATCAAGGCTCTTTCTTGAGGGCTAAGTATGACATCACATGCCTATAATCTCAGCTGCTAGGAGAGGCTGAGGTTGCTGGAGTGCTTGAACTCTGCAGTTCTGAGCTGTATTAGAGCTAAAGGTGATTGTGTGTCTGAGCCAGGTCCAGCAGCAATATGATGAGCCCTTGGGAAGGGAGGAGGTGGGATAGGTCACCAGTGTGCCTAAGGAGGGGCAAACTGGTCCAGGTCAGAAATTGAGTACATCAAAATTTCCATGCCAATCAGCATTGGGACCAGGTCCATGAGTGGACCGACCACTGCACTTCTAGCCTGAGAGAGATAGGGAGACTCAGACTCTCTAAAAGAGAAAGTGGTAAACCTTAACTAAGAAATAGACTCCCTGAAAACTAGAATAGAACAAACAGAAATCAGTGACTCTATGAGAAAGAAAGAAATACTAGAAAAAAAATGAGAATACTGAAAAAATACAAGAAAATATAAACTATCTAATAGAAAAACAATTGACCTGTGAAACAGATCAAAGAGAGATAATTTAAGAATCATTGGGCTCAGAAGTAAGGAATTTGCCAGATTAGGGGCAGCCACCTAGCTGAACTCTCCCAACATTCCCCTCCAAATAACTTTAAAATGAAGCCTTAAATCAAATTTTGGAGCAGCACAGCCAACAAAAGGTCAGAGTAAGATTTTTTCTGGTCTAAGAAAACTTTAGAGGTCAGCAGGAGAAGTCTGTAACACTAGGGTGGAAACCTAACGAGAGCCCACACATGTAGCAGTGGCAACGGAAGGAGCAGCAACTTTGGGAGCTCTCAAATGAGAGACAGTAAGGGGGTCAGACAACTAGTCAGAAAGAGATTACAGGGGACCTACTGCTGGCACTGAGTACAGCCAGTACCGATTCTTAATTCTATTGTCCATACACAATTCTGGGTCACAGGAGTGCTGGTGGTTGTCACAAGGGAGCAGGGGCCATGGTCACAATTCCAGGTCAAGAAGAGCACTAGCACTTGCAGCTGCAGGGGACCAGAGGCCCTTCCTGGGTAAAGACCAGGGCACAGACCAGAAGAGCAGTGACCACACCTCTGACAGGACCACACCACCTTGGAAGCACCAAAATTTTGCAGACCCCCCAAACTAGCTCAAAAAACAACAGCACAGAAAAGCCTGAAGCTTGGGACAGTGCCTTACTACCCCCAGGTGAGCAGAGCCCAACTTTAACATAAAGTTCAAAGTTAAGAAATAGTCTGGGAAAATGAGCAAATAACAAAAAGAGAACTTGACCATAAAATGCTGGGAAGTGGCAGGGAAGACTAAGACATGAACTCAGAAGAAGACAACAACATGAAAACAACAAGCAAAGCCTCAAAGAAAAATGCTAATTGGATGCAAAACCAGCAAGAATTCCTGGGAAAAGTTGAAGAAACAGATGAGTGGTAGAGGAAAAATTGGGAAAAGAAATTAGAATGATGCAAGAAAATTCTGAAAAGAGAATTAACTGCTTGGTAAAAGAAGCAAAAAAAAAAAAATACTGAAGAAAATAACATCTTAAAAAACAGAATTGGCCAAATGATAAAAGAGGCACAAGAAGAACCCCTTAAGAAGCAGAATTGGCCAAAGGGAAAAACAGGTAGAAAAATTCACTGAAGAAAAGAACTTTTTAAAAAGCAGAATTGGCCAAATGGAAAAAAGAGATACTATACCTCACTAAAGAAAATAATTTCTTAAAAATTAGAATTGGGTAAATAGAAGCTAATGATTCAATGAGACATCAAGAAACAATGAAACAAAGTTAAAAGAATTTTTAAAAATGAAAGAAAATATGGAATATTTCATCAGAAAAACAACTGACCTGGAAAATAGATTGAAGAGAGACAATTTAAAAATTATTAGACTACCTGAAAGCCATGATCAAGAAAAGGGCCCAAACATCATATTTCAGGAAATTATCAAGCAAAATTCTTCTGATATCTTAGATCCAGGGGGTAAAATACAAATTGAACCCACTGATCATCTCCTGAAAGATATCCCAAAATGAAAACTCACAGGAATATTATAGTCAAATTCCAGAGCTCCCAGGTCAAAGAGAAAATATTTCAAGTGGCCAGAAAGAAACAATTCAAATATAATGGAGCCACAGTCAGGATCACACAAGATTTAGTGGCTTCTACATTAAAGGAGTAGAGGACTTGGAATATGATATTCTGGAAGACAAAGGAGCTAGGATTACAACCAAAAATAACCTACCTTTCAAAACTGAGTATGATCCTTCAGGGGGAAAAATGCATATTTAATGAAATAGAGGACTTTCAAGCATTCTTGATGAAAAGACCAGAGCTGAATAGAAAATTTGACATTCAAAACAGAAGACTAAAGAGAAGCATAAAGAGGTAAACATGAAAGAGCACTCAGAAGGGACTCAATAAAGTTAAACTGTTTACATTTCTATATGGGAAGATAACACATGCAACTCCTAAGGATTTTATCATTATTAGAACAGTTTAAAAAAAGTTTACATAAACAGAGGGCATGGGGGGGGGGTGAGTCTATTATGTTGGAATGGTTTCCAAAAAATGAAGGAATGAGAAAGAAGGATGCACTGGGAGAATGGGCTAGGGAGAGGTAGGGAGAGGCATACAAGGAAGAACTTATACAATGGAGGGGGAAAGGGTAGGGGAAGGGTTGGGAGCTAAGACTGAATCATACTCTTATTGGAATTAGTTCAAAGAAGGAAGAAAAAATATATATAAACACACACTCAGTTGCGTATAAAAATGTAATTTACCCAATAGGGAAACAGGAGGGAAAGGGGATAAGAGCAAGGAAGGGGATAATAAAAGGGAGGGCAGATTAAGGGAAGTAGTAGTTAGAAGCAAAATAGACTTTTGAGGAGGGATAGGAAAGAGAGAGAAGAGAGGAGAGGAGAGAGAGAGACAGAGAAAGAAAGAGAGAGAGAAAGAGAGAGAGAGAGAGAAAGAGAGAGAGAGAGAGAGACAGAAAGAGAGAAGAAAATGGGATGGAGGGAAATAACAGTAATCATAATTGTGTATGTGAATGAGATGAGCTCACCCATAAAACGGAAAGAGATAGCAAAGTAGATTAAAAACCAGAATCCAACATTGTTTACAAGAGACACACTTGAAACAGAAGGACACACAGAGAATTAAAATAAAGGGCTAGAGCAGAATCTAATATGTTTCAGCTGAAGTAAAAAAGGCAGCAGTAGCAATCATGAACTCAGACAAAGCAAAAGCAAAAATGGACCTAATTAAAAGAGACAATCAGGGAACCTACATTATGCTAAATGGTATCATAGGCAATGAAGTAATATAAAAAATTTTTACTGCAAATTTCTCCAATCATGACCTCATTCTCAAATATTTACTGAGTATAGAACTGAAGCAAATTTATAAAAAAAAAATAAAAGCCATTCCTCAATAGATCAAAGAATATAAACAGGCAGTTTCAGAAGAAATCAAAGCTGTCTATAGTCATATGAAAGAATGCTCTAAATCATTATTGATTAAAGAAATGCAAGTTAAAATAATTCTGAGGTAACACCTCGTACCTATCAGAGATGGTAAATGGTAGAAGAGACAAGGGGAAAATAGAGACACTAACGAATTACTGGTGGAATTATGAACTGATCCAACAATTCTGGAGAACAATTTGAAACTATGCCCAAAGGCTTATAAAACTTTGAGTACCCTTTGACCTAGCAATAGCACCAGTAAGTCTGTATCCCAAAGAGATCACAGAAAAAGGAAACAGACCTATATGTACAAAAGTATTTTAGCAGCTTATTTTGCTGTGGCAAAGAATCGGAAATTGAGGGGATACTCATCAATTGAGGAATGGCTGAACAAATTGTAGAATATAATTGTGATGGAATACTAATGTGCTGTAAGAAATGACAAGGGGAGTGATCTCAGAAAAACATGGCAAGAATCTTACAAACCGACATAAAGTGAAGTGAGAAGAAATGGGAGATCATTGTGCAGAGTAACAGCAATGTTGTAGTGATGATCCACTGTGAAAGACTTGGCTATTCTGATCAATACAATGATTGAAGACAATTCCAAGGGACTCATGATGAAAAAATGCTATCCACATCCAGGGAGAGAACTGATGAACTCTGCAAATTAAAGTATAATTCACTTTATTTTTCTTGCTTTAAAAATATGGAAATATATTTTATATGATTTCATGTGGAATATTGATGGAATATTGAGTCAGTGGATGTGGGAGACAGCAGGAGGGAGGAGAGAATTTGGAACTCAACATTTTAAGAAAAAATACTATTAAAATAAATTAATAATAAATTAAAATGTTAAAAGAAAATTAAACTAAGTTGAGGCTACTCCCCACTCCCACACCCAGAGACTGAGGTGTTACCGGTGAGAGTATACCCTTGAAGTATTGGGGAAAATTTTTGCATGTTCTTTCTTGCTATGTCTTTGAAGTAAATTCTCCTGTGCAAAATAAGAGTAACAATAATAAATACATCATTAATATCTTTTAAAAATCCCAAACCATTGGACTCCAATAAAATTATGATTTTTAAAAAGGGTCTGGATCTAATCAATGCAACAAACAAACGTTATCTCTAGAGCATGTTACCCACCTCTTGACACAGAGGTGATGGAATCAATGTGGAATGTTACATACTTTTTTGGATATGGACAATGTGCAAATTTGTTTTTCTTGGCTATGTGCATTTGTTATAAGAGTTTTTTTTTCCTTCTCTCAGTTTATAATGGGATGGTGGGTCCAAGGTGAAGGGAGAGGCTTGGCAATACTGATGCCAATAAAAGAAAACCAACGTAATATTTTTTTTAAAATGTATAGGAGAGAGCAGAAGGAAGTTCTGAAGGAAGCACAGACAAGCAGGACATTTTGGAAAGTAACTTATAGAATTTATTACATACTTAAAAAAAACAAGAAGCGTGTAACAGAGGTTCATGGCTTCATTATAGAATCATCTTTTTGTATTATGTTGTATTTATGGAAATGTTCTTTTTAGAGGTATTTTTATTCATAATAAAAATTTGCCAAAATAATTTTCCAAAAAAGAAAAAGGCACCCCCAATTCCTCATAAATATCCCTTAGACACCTGAGGAAGAGATGAAGCCGCTATCTGGGACCCTATTCTGACAATGCAAGTAGGAGTTGGGATGAAGACTCCCAAAGTTTATATAGGTTACCACTATTTATTTTATTTTGTTTTGACATCTGTGTCCATGTTACTTTCTGCCTTAAGGGCAGGGACTATTTTCGTTTTTCCACTGTATCCCCAGTATCTAGCACATAGTAGGTGCTCAATAAAATGTTTGTTGCTTATTCATTGATGGATCTCCTTCCTCAGTCCTCATTTTCTACTCCTTCTATGCACATTTGGTGGGTGGTGGTTGTGTGAGCTCTTATTATACTGTGAATAATGCATGGCATCCTTTACAAAGTAATGTCATCCCAACCATGAGTCAAGTCATGAAGTGTGTGACTCAAGGCTTAACTGCGCCATAGCTCAAAAAAGAGACAGAAGGAAGTAAATGAAGATGAGACAATTCTGGTAAGCCCTCAAATGTCCAATTTAGAACAACAGAGAGAACCAGTCCTTGAGAAAGAACATGGTGAGCTCAAGTACTTGGGAAGGAAAAACTGAACCAGCTTGAACCTTGCTGACTAATGGCTTTTGCTTAAGGAATAAACAAAAGTAAAAAGAAACTATGATATCAATAGGGACAAACAACACCCTCTCCCTGGCCTCACCCCTTTAATACCAATATATCTTTTAAGAAATTTTTATTTTTCATTATGAACTTTCAAAACAACCAGCAAACATAACCATTCCAGTATACAAAATTTACACAATTTATACAAGAACCAAAGAAGGAGATTGCATAGGAAATGTGAACTTGTTATTGTCATTCTTTTTTTTTGAGTGGCAACAAATCTGCCCTGTTTGTATCCCCTTTTGACCTTTTTTGTTTTCTTCAGAGTATTTTATTATTTTGATGTCATTTCCCCCCAGCCTCCACCCCACCTCCTGTCTTCCCTTATGACAAATAAGTAAAGGGAAGCCAGTTTATTGGCCATGTCTGAAAATATACATCCCATTCTCCACCTCTAGTATGTAACTCCTTTGCAAGAGTGGGAGGGATGTTTCATTATCAATCTTTTGAAATCATAATTGGTTCTACATTGGCCACAGTCTTGGTGGCTTTAAAAATTGTTTTTGTCTATGATATTTTGGTCATTGTATACTTGGTTTTCCAGCCAACTACATCTTAATGTTTGTTCTGTCTTTTTTCAGTGATGTCTGACTCTTTGTGACCCCACTTGGGATTTTCTTGGCAAAGACACTGGAGTAGTTTGCCATTTCCTTCTCCAGCTCATTTGACAGATGAGGAAACAGAGGCAAACAGGGTTAACTGGCTTGCCCAGAGTCACACAGCTAGGAAGTATCTAAAGCCAGATTTGAACTCAGGTAGATGAGTCTTCCTGACTCTAGGCCCAGCACTCTATCCACTTAGCTGCCCCGTGCATCTTAATGTGCATGCTCTTTTAAGGCAGATGCCCAGCACCTGATAGGAGATCAGGAAGAGAAGTTACACAATTTGCTAGACTTTAAAGAACACAAGTATAGAAGTCATATGGCTCCAAAAATGGAATTGTAATTTGGTCTCTCTGCTTGAGGGTAGCCTTCTTCTAGTCACTCAACACTATGGCTTATCCTATTAAACTTACAACTCATATTATCACCTCCTAGGGAGAACAAGGTCCTCTGTTGACATCATACAACCACAGCTTAACTTTATCACTCAAACAAACTTATAGCAGAATGGGAAAGCCCTTTAAAACCCCAAACTCTGGATTTGCTTCCAAGTACGTAGGGAAAATTTTAGAAAAACAGAAAAAAGAAACCAAGAAAGAGAAAGAGTTAGAGTGGCCTAGATGGGTCTTTTTGCATTAGGCTAAAAGCATCATTTCTCATAAGGTATGGGGCAGGGTGGAGTTGAACAGAGAGCCTGATGGGGAAATGAAACAATTTTTCAGCTACACCCTGAGTCACGCTTTTCACCGTCTGGTTTCATTATTTAATTTGACATTCTGACTTCTCTCCAAATCAGATGGAATCATTTCCAAACGTTGGCAGGAGGATGGGTTATCCATATCTCTACACTTCACCATTTAGTGCAAATAGTTGAAAGCTGACCATATGTGTACATGAAGGCAGGTAAAAGGTGTAGTGGGTAGAGTTCTATAGCTGCAATCAGAAAGCAATTGGCACATCTTTCTGATGATATGTCCTAACCATGAGACCCTGAGTAAGTCACCTAGCCTCTCTTGAGCTCAGTTTTCTCATTTGCAAAATGAGGACAGTAAGAGCACCTACCTCCCAGGGCTTTTGTGGGAATAAAATGAGATAATATATATGTTGTAAGTATATATAATATACAAAATACTTTGCAAACCTGAAAGTTCTATATACATCTTAGCTATTATAATTATCAAATCAGTGGAATTTAATATATTTTACTGTCAGTTAGAATTTATTCAATCAAAGTATTTGAGTTCCTGCAAAGGAAGCAATACTACATTGAATACTGCACATCTGACAACTTGAACCCAGCTTCAGATATTTAAAGCAAGGGTCCCTTTGTGGGGTAAGCTAGGGAAAATTACAGAAAAGGGTCTTTGGCTAAAGTCAATAGCAATCCAGGTTTTGCTCGGATTTTTTACAGTCTATATCACATGACTATGAATCCCTGGCAGGCCCTGATGGATTTAGTATATTTATACTACAGATGGCTTGTTACTTACTATATCTAAACTAAAGTGGGATGGAGCAGTCTTGGCTCAATAGCAGCAAACAGCTCTATGCCCCACCCCCTCAAACAAACAAACAAACAAACAAGCTCTTCCAAACAGATCTAGAAAATACAACAAACAGAATCCTGATGGGGAAGTTCAAGAAATCCAAGAAAAAGAGAATTCTTACTTTTATCCTAGGTCAGCATAGGGAGACAGACTGAGAGATCAGTGGACACCAGAGTTAGGGTCTTGCCAGTAGCCCATGGCCATAAGGAGTGCTCCAGTGTTCAGGGAGAAGATGTGCACTAAGATAGGAGGTGGTCCCAGAGGTGTACAGGTGCAGCATTGTCACCTAGTTTCAGTTCACAGGTGCAGGGTGGATTGAGAAGTGGATATGTGCCCAGGTCTCCAACCGAGTGCTAAGCAAGGTGTATATTCTAAACCAAGCAGCAGCTGTGTGACTCAAAACCTAGGTACAGTGGTAGGGAACCTGCAGCCTCGAGGGCACATGTGGCCCTCTAGGTCCTCAAGTGACTGAATTCAAACTTCAAAGAACAAATCCCCTTAATAAGAGGATTTGTTCTGTGAAACTTGGACTCAGTTAAAAGGCCGCACCCAAGGACCTAGAAGGCCATATGTGGCCTCAAGGTTGTGGATTCCTCACCCCTGGTCCAGGAGGAGAGCAGAATCTCAATTCTAACTTCTAATCCAGTTTGAAGCCTGCAGAGGAATAATTAGGGCAGGAACCCCAGACCAAAAGGGAATTTGCAATTCTATCACTGTACCAGAAGAACTTCCCAGCTGGCTGATGGGGCCTGAGTCCAGTATTATTCTACATTTGCTCAGATGCAAACCCAGGTTAGGAATTTGAAGATCTCAGACCAAGGAATAGCAAACAGACTTTTTCCTGGATTGGACCACTCTGGGAGCACTGTAAGCTTATAGGTTCCTAGCCTGAAATCCTAGAATAACATAACACTCAATACCCCCAACAAGCAGCAACAGGACCAATCTAGACCTTCCTTCCAGAAATACATAGAGCCCAGGCCAGACCAAAGTCAGGAATGAGCGAACAAAGAATCTTGCCATAAAAGGCTATTGTGGTAACAAGGATTCTAAAGAAAAACTCAGACTAAAAGAATGACTCCAAAACATCTATAAGCAAAGTCTCAAAGAAAGCTATAGCTCAAGCACAAATTTTCCTGAAAGAGCTACAGCAAGAATATAAAAAGAGTTTAAAATACGTTTTTACAAATGAAATAAGAGTATAGGAAGAAAATTAGAAAAGAAATGAGAGTTATGGAAGAGAGAATTGGAAAGATTTAGCAGCTTGGCACAAGAGGTACAAAATCTTGCCCAACCACAAACTCCTTCCTCATCTTATATCACGTAGATGCCTTCTACCACTATTTCCTCCTTTGCCTTTTTCTCACGTGAACAGATAGCCTTCCTTCTTGTTTTTTTTTTTTTTGGAGGGGGGAAGGCAGGGCAATTGGGGTTAAGTGACTTGCCCAAGGTCACACAGCTAGCAAATATGTCAAGTGTCTGAGGCCGCATTTGAACTCAGGTCCTCCTGACTCCAGGGCCAGTGCTCCACTCACTGCGACAACTAGCTGCCCCTGATAGCATTCCTTCTTAGGAAGGCTAACCTCTCTACCTGCATAAGGGAACCCTTCTTATCCATCTCCTCCAGCAAATTGGTGCCTCCATCATCATTTATCTTCAATCTCCTAGTTTACCCACTTATTCCCTACTGCTTATTAACATGACTGGCTAGCTATTATCCTCTATCTCTTCTGCCCTTTGTAGCTTAAATCCAAGACCGTCTACAATAGGTGCCTGTGCTTTTTCTCTTCTCACTCTCTTTTTAACTTCTTACAATCTGGTTTCCAACCTCATTGTTCCAAAATTAATCGAATAATAAGCATATATTAAGCATATCAGCATGCTGGATATTTATTAATTGCATGGTTATCTAGACATATATTTTTATTGCTGTAGGAAAAATCTTAATGAGGAAATTCCCTTTACCAATGAGAAATAGTGTGCTACAGTTATTTACTGATTTAACCTCATACGAAGGTTATTTGTCAGAGGCACTTTGTCAGAGTACTTGAATTCAGGTTTTCCAGACTGAAAGCTCCACTCTCTCCATAGACCAGGAATTTGTCTGTAAATAGAACCTGGACATCTAGTTTCTAGGTCCTGGATGGGAAGAGTATCCTACAGCCCAGATACTTTGCTGATATGGTGATAAAATTTACATTCAGAAGCTTTTTTCTGGTATAGGGAGTGGGAGCGTAGAATTATTATGGTAAGCATCCTACCAGTCACTCTCCTAGCAGGTCTTTGTGGGGCTGGGTAGGAGGACACTTAGGCTAGAGCTGGTCTACAAACCGGGATAGAAGAATGATGGGAAGGAGGAGCATTGGGAGAAGGTGTGGGACTCACTGACTAGACTCAGGATAGCTGGGTTATAAAAGGATCTGATGAGGGTCATGGACAACAAGATTTGATTTGGACTTCACTGCCTAAATGCTGGCACCCAGGGATCAGAAGGCAGTATCATCTAATGGAAAAGAACTGGACTAAAAGGAATCAGGTGATTTGGGTTCTGGTCCCAGCTCTTCCAGTAATATCCTGTGACCAGTCATAGGGCAAGTCATAAAACTTTGGCATTATGGATCTAGAGCTGGAAGAGATCTTGGAAGCCATTCCACTACTTAACCTCTCCACTTCACTTGCTTAATCATTAAAATGAGAGGTGAGGATGGACTACAAGACCTCTAAAGTCACATATTCCATATGCATTGGCAGGGGATGGACTATATTCCTCAATTACGATGAGGAATGTTATTCCTCAGTTGTATCAAATAGCCTATCATTTGCCATTCAGGCAAGTATTTTAGTTCAAAGCATCTACAATCGGCTTGGATTTTGCCAAACCAAGCTTTATCACCCATCTGGGGAAGGCATCTCGCTATTCCTAAAGAGGAAAGAAAGATTTCTATTAAGACAGCGAATATCAATTACAGGAGTCAATTACATTATTAGACCATTTAAATTCCTTTTATTTTTTTAATGCCAACCACTGTGCAGCATAAAGAATATCGAATAGCAAAGAACTGAGTATACATCTTTTATTCATATCTTTTATAACAGTCCAAGTCTACAGAGCTCTGTAATTAGTCAATAAACAAAATTTATTGTCAATAAAATTCATTGCTTTCTACGTATTTACAGCATGTTAGACACTGTGGTGATTATATGACAAAGGTATAAAACATTGTCTGACCTCAAGGATTTAAACATCCAGTTAGGGAGATAGGATTAACACATTTGAAATAATTGTCATTGCCATCAACAAATTTTTTAAAATTTTTATTTCATTGTTTTAATTAACAAAAATCTATTTTCGCTCCCTTCCACTTCCCCATTTAAAAAAAAAGGAAAAAAAGAAAACTTTGTAACAAATGTGCATAGTCAAACACAGCAAATTCCTGCCTTGGCTGTGTCTTAAAAATATACATTTTAGTCTGCACCTTCAATTCATCATAACTCTGTCAAAAGGTGAATAGTATATTTCATTGTGGGTCGTCTGAAATCGTGTCTGGTTATTGCATTGATCAGAGTTCTTAAGTGTTTCAAAGTTGTTTTTGTTGACAATGTTTTTGCTTTTGTATAGATCATTGCCCCTGGTTCTGCTCACTTCATTCTACATCAGTTCATAAAAACCCTTCCTGGGTTTATCTAAAAATCTAAAATGCTCTTTCCTCACTTCTTTCTCACATAATAATAATATATATATATATAATAATAATATTCCATTGCATTCATACATCCTAATTTGTTCAGTTATTCCTGTTTATAATGGGCATCCTGTGCATCCTGTTTGTTTTCAGTTCTTTGCCACCACACACACAAAAATCTTGCCTCTATAAATATCTTTTTTTAATATTTACATCCCCTTTGGTTAGCACCATGCTTGGCACATAGCAAGGGCTTAAGAAATACTTTTGTGGTTCAAATTGTATGGTGTCCAGTGAAGAAAGTGATCAGATAAAAAAGGAACGGTTAGGGAAGTTTTCACGGAAAAAGTAGCTGGAGAACTGGCCCTTGTTGGTTTTGAATAAACAGAGAGGAAAGAAGAGGCCATTTCAGGTGAGTAATCCAACTATAGCAGCCAAGGGACAGAGTTAGAATGAGAATGAAATGTACTAAAACAGGTAGGATATTGACAGGATGGAGGGTGTGCCATTAGAGATGTAGGTCAGATTAGAGAAAGCCTTGAAAGTCAGGCAGAGGGGTTTCGATTGGAGAGAAAAGACTGGCCTTATGAATAGACAGACACCTGAGGGTGTGATTAATGAGAGGGAGACAAGTATCCCCAAATACCAATTTCATTTCTTCATATAGCTTTATTTCTTTGAGGCTACAAGGCTTTCCTGACTTTTTAGATCACTTCTTGGAATGAAAATATCCATTGCAGGAGGCCATGCCATTGCCTATGCCTATGCTGTCCTAAGGGAGAAGACTATAGACCATAGCCAGAAGAAATATTAGAGGTCATCTAATCCAGCCCCTTCATTTATAGATGAGGAATCTGCCTAAGGTACTATGGTAGTAAATAATAATATTAGTATTAGTAATAAGAATAATAGCTAGCATTTATATCTCTCTTTGGAGGCAGCTAAGTGGTTGAGTCAGTAGAGTGCTGGCCCTGGAGTCAGGAAGATCTGAGTTCAAATCCGACTTCAGGCACATCTGTGTGACCCTGAGCAAGTCACTTTACTTCTGTTTGTCTTATTCTACTGTAGGAAAAGGCAAAGCACTTCAGTATCGTTGCCAAGAAAACCCCCACAGACGTTAACGGTCCACAGAATTTGACAAGGTTGGACAACAATAGAGCATTTTAAGGTTTGCAAATTGCTTTACAATATTACCTCATTCAATCTTCACAGTAAATCTAAGACATAAGTGTTTTAGATTGAGGAAGCTGAGGCAGGCAGAGATGAAGGGATTTGCCCAGGGTCACACAGCTAGTAAATGTATGAGGTCGAATTTGAACTCAGGTCTTCCTAACTCCAGGTTCTGACTCCAGCTGGCTGCTAAACAACTTTGAAGTTTTGGGAGGTGGGATGGGGAGGGAAGGGTATAGGAGAGGGTGGAGTTGTACCTGTGATTAAATCGATATAGGAAACTCCTTGTATGAAAATTTCCTCCAGCACAGAAAACGGTAGCCATCTGTAACTGATAATCTTAGAGAGTTGCCTAAGGACGCTGGGGTGTTAAGTGTGAGAGGCAAGACTCAGCCCAGGTCTTCCTGACTCCAAAACCCAATCTGTATTCACTATGTCACACTGCCTCTCATGTTCTTAGTAGATACGGGAGTTAGTACAGTCACTAGTTGTTTGACCCTGGCAGGTCCCTTAGCCTTGAACTTGATAGAGCCAATGTTATGTAAGAACTGAGCTAAACTGAGCTTATTCCATCCCATCCCCCTGCAGACTGAGGTGGTTTAGGGAGGAGCATGGCCCCAAGATTTTCTAGGGGAAAATGTTTATTTCTCGGTTTGTTTTTAAAGCAAATATCCATTTGCAGAAGTTATTTGATGTTAAATAGCTGTGGCTAGCCAATGGCCCCTAAAAAAGTTGGTGAGTCTGTGTGTGTGTGTGTGTGTGTGTGTGTGGCCACAGCCTTTGGGGGCTTTAGCCAATGGTAGAGAAGAGACATCCCACCAACCCATGAGGGTACTTTAGAATCATGAGGGGGTAGATACATCGCCCTGGTTCTAGGAGAGCTGAGCCAGAGCAATCATGCACAGTGGATAGAGGCAGACCTGGAATCAGGACAAACTGAGTTCAAATATGGCCTCAGACATTTACTAGCTGTGTGACCCTGGGTAAGTCAATTAACCCGGTTTGCCTCAGTTTCTTCATCTGTAAAATGAACTGAGAAAGAAATGGCAAATCACTCTCATATCTCTGCCAAGAAACCCCCCAATGAGTCACAAAGAGTTGGACACAACTGAACAACAAAACCCAGGATTGTTGTGAGGATTCAATGAAATAACAATTGGAGAATCCCAGGCACATAGTAAGCACTACATAAAGTTAGCAATTATTATTTTGAATTCTCTCCCAGCTCTAAACTTATGATTCTAAGGTCTCCTTGAGTCAGAAGAGAAGTAGGTTTAGGAGAAAATACCTGCAGTGGTGAGTTTGAAAAGCTAGCTGTGGGACCTTGAGGTGCAAGCTGCTGGAAACTCAGGTCTGGAAGAGAGATTAGAACAAGAGATAAGATCTGAGCTTCATCCTTTAAGAATGAGTGAGTAAAGGAAAAAGCATTCTTAAGAGCAAAGTGCTTTGTGCATTCTTTAGCCACTTGGAAAGGAAAGAGGATTCTAACACAAAAGAGATCGTCCCTGCCCTCAAGGAGTTTGCATTCTATCTAGAGGGGTGGGTGGTTGGAGAAGAGTGTTTTGGAAATCAATGGCTTGGTTAATGACTGGAGCCTTTGGACAGTAAATAGACTAGCCCTTTCCTGAAGCAAAGGGAGGGTTGTTTTGCTTTCCGGTCCCAGGAGAAGAGGTTTCTACCTCTTGGGTGTGTGTGGTGGGCTATGCATATCATTACAGAAAATGACAGAGGTGAATCATTGTTGGGGTAGTCCTGGGTGAAGTCATAGGAATGGAGGATATTGTCAAGGAAGTGTAGACAGACGAGAGAAGGGCTCCAAGGAAAGAACCTCGGGGACTACGAATCTTTGGCGACATTTGTTCCCATAGCTATTCTTTGTCTAGGAGAAAGGGGGAAAGGGGGCGTCACCCAAAAAAGTGTAAAAAAAGGGATACCAGTTAAAAAATACAAGAGAACCTTTTTGGAAGTCCTATTAAATACCCCCTGCCCCTAAAGTAAACGCCCACCTCCTCCTCTATTCTTCAAAGAGAAAACTTTGTGGGACAGGAAGCCTGTGCTCTGAGTTGCTGCAGGCCCATAAGAAGAGCAGCGATTTCCTTTCAAGCTGCCCAGTTATCTATAGACTCAAGAACCGAGTCTCCGAAGAGCCCGTCCTCTCCCCCACCCCTTTACTCCTCAACCCACCCACCTACTTCCTCCTACCCTACACACATATGCAGAGGGCTGCCAAAAATTTCCACCCTCCGCGCCCACCCCGACCCCCCCACCTCCCTAGCTAACTTCCTTCCAGCATTTCCTGAGCTGGATGATCCTAGGATTTGTAAGACAGGAAAAAAAGGAAAGAGTGAGGGCGGTCGAGAGAGACAGGATGCTTGTTTTTCATTTGACCAAAGCGGTCTAAAGGCAAGACATCGGGGCCTAAGAAAGCAAGCTCTCAGTGGACTCTGCCCAAGCTCCCTCTTCACGCGCTTGCTAGTTTGCTAGCCCATTATCCCCCTCCGTTATATTTTCCTCCTTCTCTGAACATATTTAGTCGGGAAGAGGGTTTCGGAGGGGGTGAGGGAAGGAGACCGCTCCCCTTCCCTCTATAGCAGAGGAAAAACACCAGAAGACCCAGCAGGAGGCTGTGAAAGTCCCTGGGACTCCAGCAAGGAAGTGACACTCCCAACATAACATCTACTTCAGCTGCCAAGTCCGAAGCGGGGCCCTCCTCCACCCACTGCTTTCCTTTGATGAGAACTCTTTGGATTTCAGGCTATGCTCTCTCCACTGCCTCCTCCGGAGCCGGGTTGCGTCCTTCCCCTCCCCCACCCGAAGAGGGGCTGAGTTGAGCCGCCTCGGGTCCGCTTTCATGTGGATGTCTCTGATCCCGAGCCCTTCTCTCCTCCACACCCGATGTGACCCTCCCCAGCCGTACTCCAGGCGCTGATCCGAGGAGGAGAATCCATCTTCAGCCCGGTGCCAAGCGGAGGGGGAGGGAGGGACCAGGAGGGGGGTGAACCTCTTTGGGACTAACTCATGAAGAACAAGGGTGCAAAACAGAAGTTGAAACGAAAGGGTGCTACCGGTGCATTTGGCTGTGACCTGACTGAATATCTGGAGACCTCGGGCCAGGATGGTAATGCTAGTTCTCTTCTTTTTATTGTTTTTTTTTTCTTGGGTGGGGGGTGGGAGGGAGAGGAGAAACGGACCATGCAGGGTTAGCTGAATTCCTATCTTCCAGTGAATTTTGTTGTGAGCGTAAATAATTACTCCCCATAGGCTCTTAAGATGATCCGCTATATTAACTGTCACCCAGCTTTGCCCCGTCGGAAGGGGCTGTCCGCGGAAGCTGCCCGATCCTCCTGAGGCGCGGGCTCCTTGGTGCTTGGGTGCTGCCCAGCTGATCTGCCAGCTCTCCTCTAGGATGCCAGTGGAGAGTGGACTCCCTAGTCCTGTCCCCAAACTGGGATGCTGGCAGATAGCTGGAAGAAAGACGGACGGACAGACGGACGCATGGACTGGCGGGGTGAAGGGTTTGCTGCCTTGAGAGTATAAACCTGGAATGTCTTGGGTGTCCCTCCCTCATTCCAATTTCAGTAGAAATCCCATCTCCCCTTCTAAGAGTGTACTGGAAGGGAGTGGGGGGGGGGGAATCCTCACTGGGGGAGTGGTTGTGCTAACATTTTCTGCATTTCTGAACAGATGCCAGATTTATATTACCTCGCTTCCCATCCCCCCCCCCCCCACCCCATACCTCCTCCTGGGCTTGCACATTAGCATATGGTGTGTCAGACAAGGGGAGTGTTGTAAAAAGGTCAAAGGGCTCTGGCTTGAAAATAGTTTGGGATGTGTAAAAGAAACAGAGAACATTTATGTTTTCAAGGTTGGAGAGAAAGAAAGGGGGGCCCAGAGGGGTAGAAACAATTTAAAGATTCATTGCCAAAAGAAAAAAAAGCGTCAACCAATGCAATAACAGTAATGCAGTATTTCAAGTTAGAACATACATTATGGGAAAAGTCAGAACGTTAAGTGGTCAGGCTTCTCTTTTAAGATTAACTGCCCCCAGCACCTCCACCGTCGTCAACTAACCCATCACAATCGGGCCTTTTATTTTAGAAACAGCTTGTACTGAATGTACATTAAAATTATAGCATAAAGGAAAGCTTGAATAGGGCTTCATAGTGCATCATCAATACCATGGGCAATATTACTGAAATGGTAAAAGTTATCTAAAAACACTACAAGGAGCTCTACCATCTGTCCAGTACTCAGTGTCTCCCACAACAATGCAAGTCAGTGCTTTAACTTCCTTAAAAAAAAAAGTTTCAGTAGCAAAGCACCTAGTTATTTGCAGCTTTGTAACATGTAATCTATTTCAGTTGACTTCATAATATCATGGTGTAATAATAATTAATGTAGCACTTTAAGACTTGCAAAGTACTTTGCAACATCCCATTTCATTTTCACTACAACGCTGTGAAGTAATGCCACAAATTACCCCTCCCCTTTTTATTGATGAGGATACTGAGACTGAGTTTGCTTAGGAAACTTGCCTAGAGTCACATGGCCAATTAGGTTCACTGGGAGGATTTGAACCCATGTCTTCCCCGACTCCAACTTTGGCACTCTGTCCACTGTTCTGGGCTGTCTCTTCCCAGAGGGACTTATGTTATTTAAACAAATGTATTATTAAACTAAGAGTGATCAATCATCAAAAATTCCTTGACTTAAAATTGGGAAGTGGTTTGTACTCTGGATCAATATTTATTCAATTCTTGTAACACTCCTATGAACCATATTTGAGTCAAGAAATAAACATGGACAGATTCTTATTTGGGCATGAGAGACCTTTTTAAAAAATATTTTTATTTTTCCCAATTACAAATAAGAATAGTTTTTAACATTCATTTTTTAAAATTTTGAGTTCTACATTTTCTCCCTCCCTCTTCTTCCACCTCCCTAAGACAGTAAGTAATTTGCTATAGGCTATATGTGTGCAATCCAGGCAGAAAGAGCATTAACTCTGTATGGGTGCTATTAGGTTTAAATCAACAAGCAAGTCAAGTCAACAACATGTATTAAGTGCCTATTATGTGCCAAGTATTGCCACATTTACACACCTTTTCTGCCCTCCTCCCTTTTTCTCCAGTGCATATAGGTTCAAGTTCGTATGTAAAATAAATACCTTTGATAAACCACCTTTAGGCTGATTCCCTGCAGTGGTTTCTGGTTTGTTTTGTTTGTTTGTTTTTAATTTTTTCCTTTCTCCCAAAGGGACCTGAGAATTACTGGGGGGTTGGGAGTGGTCGGTGGGGAGGTGTACTTGTCAGCTCCACTCTAAAGATCGTAGAAATTTAGAACTGGAAGAGACTACACCATATGACTTTAAGGTCAAGTCACTTAACCTAATGTTAGGGTTGGAGTAAAATATTCTCTTCCAGCTCAAATCTGGTATTTCTATTATTTTAAACTATCTATCAATGAGTATTTATTAAGCTTCTATTATGATTCAATCACTATATTAGGTAATAGGGATACAATGACCACACCAAAATATATAAATATAGATATACAAAAAATAGATAGGAAGGAAGTGACTTTTTTTGTAGGAGAGTGTATCAGCAGCTTAGGGAATCAGAAAAGGCTTCATATACAAGGTAGTACTTGAGCTGAGTCTTGAGGAAACCTAGGCATTCCATGAGGGAGATGCATTTCAGGAATGGGGATGGCCATTGCAAAGATATAAATGAGAAATGGAATTCATATGTGGGGAACAGCAAAAAGAGCAGGTAAACTGAATCATAAAGTTGGTGAAAAGGAGAGGTATGTAATAAGGTTGGAAAGGTAGACTGGGACCAGGTTGTGAAGAGCTTTACATTTTTATTTGTATCTTCTGTGTTTAACAATAATTTGCATATACTAATTGCTTAGTAAATGTTTTTTCATTCATTCATTTAAATTCCAAACCGAATATGGAGTTTATATTTGATTCTCTAGTAATAGAGAACCACTGGTGTTAGAGGAAACGACATGATCAGACTTAGGCTTTAAGATTATCTTCATGAGGGTAGCAGGTCGGGTATGGATTGGAGTGGTGAGAGGCTTTAGGTAGGGATACTAAATGGGAGATAATTGCTTTAGTTCAGGTGAGAGGTGGCATTTGAACTAAGGTGGTAGCTGCGTGTGTGAAGAGAAGGGGACAGGTACTAGAGATATTATCGAGGTAGAAACAAGATTCAGCTACTCATTAGATATGGGATATAATGGAGAATGATGATGATGAAGAAAGGATGACATCATGACTAGAAGAATGATAGCCTCATTGACGGTAATAGCTTCAGAAGGGTGGATTTTGGAAGATAATGAATTTGTTTGGGACACATCGAGTTTAAGGTGCCTATTGACATACAGTTCAAAATGTCCAATAGGCCTTAGATGATGATGAGGGACTGTAGCATAGGAGAGATAAGTAGATCTGGGAGATATCTGCAGAGATAATAATTTATCCCTTGGGAGCCGATGAGATCATCTAGAAAGAGTACAGAGAATAGAGGGGGACCCAGGATAGAGATCTGGAGTACACCTACAGTTTTATGTAAATAGTTGTTTGGCATGTAGTCTCCATCATTAGAATATGAGCTTTTTGGGGGGAGGAGAGGACCTTTTTTATATCCCAAGCACTTAGCACAGTGCCAAGTACGTAAGCCATTTTGTCTAAAGGCAAACTGCGTATAGTAGAAAAAATAGAAGATTCAACCAAGAAGAACTTGGTTGAATTCCTGTCACTTCCTTGGTCTGTGATCTTCCACAAATCATTTTATTACCCTGTGCTTCTCATCTGCAAAGTGGAGATGATAATAGAATTTTGGAACTGAAGTCTGGTCCAATTCCTTCATTTTTCAGATGAGGGCCTTGAGCAAATGAGGCCAAAGGAGTAAAATGATTTTCCCAAGATCTTACAGCAAGATGGTAGCAGAGTTGGGGATAGAAACCAGTTCTCTTGAGTACCAGACCAAGACACTGTATGTGCCCTGGCGCGCACGCACGCCCACACACACACACACCACAAGAGCCTTTCTTTCAGGAGGGTTATAAGAATCAAATATGAAGATTTATGTAAATTCTATGTAGCTATAAAATCCTACACAAATGTTCACTGTTATTAATCAGATAAAGAAACAAAGAAAAGAAGTATGGTGGAGTGGATGGAGAGCTGGTTTTAAGGTGAGGAAGACTGGGTTTAAGTGAGAGGCAGCAGGGTATAGTGGGTAGAAAACTAACCTCAAAGGCAGGAACACCCAGGTTCAATCCCAATTCTGACATATACTGTCTGTGGGATCCTGAGAGAGTCACAATATCTCAGTGCTCTAAGCAACTGCCTTAAGACTATAAGCTGCCAAAAAGGTACCCATCTGTATGGTAGGGGGAGTTACAGTATCCAGTAATTCCCTGTTCAGGGAAATCACAAGTACAGTTCCTACCTTGAGCCATTTGCTTAAGCCATCTCTGCTCCCTGGGCAACTAACTCTCTAAGCCTTTAAGTCCCAGAACAATTGTCCAACTGCATTGATGTAAGAAATATCCTATGCCAATGAAACCACAGATCTGGTTGAAAAAAAATTAAAATTTAAGTCTTATTCTGATGACTCAGTGTGGTACAGAGGTGATCTGATTTCTCAGGCCATGTTAACCAGTTTTGGAAGCTGAAAAGACTTGGAATGCAGTCTAGATCAATTTGGAAAAGTTCATCACTAAAGCTGGGAACCAAGTAAATTAGCTGGTTTGGCTATAGCACTCATGAAACCATCAACCAATTCCTAGAGGGGTTGTGACCCTGGGAAATGGAAAGAATACCCATACTTGATGAAACCACAGATATTTCTAAGAACTAAAGAAGTAAACTGAGGCAAAGAAGGCCCAAGTAACAAGATCACACAATTGATTAACCACAGAGCCAGGACTAGAACCTGAATCTAGTTCAATTTTCCCTCAGCAGCTGGCAAATTGGTTGTCCTGTTTTTTAAAGTTATGAACAGATAAGCTATAGCAGATCCACTGAAGTGATCAAAGGATTCATGTTCTAAGACAACAGTGTAAACTGAATACATACAAGTAAGAGTTTAGTATTATAATTTAAGGAAAACTTACCCCTAAACCATTCATTTAATGACTGGCATAGTGTATTGGTAATTAAGGAGGGCTTTTAGCACTTGTTCAATCAAGTGCCCTTGAAGAGTTTGGCCTTCCTTGATTAAATTAGGAGTCCTTGATGACCTCCTTGCCTTGAGGGAAAGCCTAGTTTACGTAGCTTTGAGTGACATGTTTGTGACATCAGAGGCTTTTAGACCACGTGTATTTAAGTCAAATTTTTGTGCCGGTGCCAATGGTGGGTGAGTTGCTTTTAGGTCACATGGGTGAGTCGCATGTGTGACTCACCTTTGACCCAGAACAAGATATGTAAACCCAGAGGTTGGTGTTCTCCCTTGGGGCTCTCATTCCTGGAGGGACTCTGAGCAGCCTCTGTAAGAGCCTCCTGGCTCACCCAGATGTTGATGGTTTGTTGATAACTATGAATTGTATTTGGTCCGTTTATAATGTATGTTTGTAATTTGTTTGTATTTGCTCTGAAGTTCAGAGTGCTGGCTCTTTCCCCTGAACTAAGTGAATGATATTTGTATGTTAGATTGAAGTAAGATTGTTAACCCCCTAATGTTACTTTCCTTAGTAAAGCAGATCAAAAGAATTCTTGTTGTTGGGCTTGTGTTGGTCTTTCAGCCCCACAGCAGCTGCTAGCCGAATTGTTGCAACACATAGTCATGATTTTTCAGCATGATAGTCACCTATAAAACTTAAATAAATCACTGTAATTTTGTAATGACTCTGGACATGGGAGTCTTGGAGGCAATATGAACGATGAACACTGAGGGAGATAGACCTTCTAAAGGTGCGGTATAAAAAGAGCACTGGATTTGGAACCAGAAAATCTTGAGTTCAAATTCTGCCCCCACTACTGGCTAGCTTTGTGTCCTTGGAACAAACAAGTCATTTTCTCTCTGGGCCTCAGTTTCCTCATGTATAAAATAAGGAAGTTGGACTTGGTGATATATGAAATCCTTTTCAGCTCCAAATTTATGATCATATAATTTCAGGCAAGGAAGGGAAGCATGTGGGATCAGGGGTGGGGGGTGGGGAGCAGCAAGCACCTAGAGAGGAAGATGGCTACAACTAACCCTGTTATCTTTGGATAATGTTCTCCCATAGGAAGTCCTTAGGGTTTAGAAATTAAAGGGACTTCATAGAAGCAAATCTACTACAAAACTCATTTGACAGAGGAAGGAGACGAAGAGAGGTAAAATGACTTCCAAGGTCACACAGTTTTGTAAACAGAGTCAACATTCAAAACTAGGTTCTGTGACTCCAAATCCAGGGTTTCTTCTTGTAAATACATTGCCCTGCCAAGCAGTTCCAGGTAATGGGCCTCCATCAGCCAAAGACTAGCTTGGAGCTCTAAAAGGCATGAATAAATCAAAGAAAGAAAGAAAAGGCATTTATTAAACCTTTGCCATATGCCAGGCAGTGTTCTAAGCACTAGGGAAACAAATACAAAAGTGAAATTGTCCCTGCACTTCCAAGAACTTAAATTTCAATAGGGGGAGGCAACAGTTATAGAGAAGTGGTGGTCAGATGGAAAATAGCGGGTTAAGGATCAGACCCACAGTTGACCTTTCCAGGAACATCCTTGGTATAGGAGTGTCGATTTCATTATTGAACTCAGAACTAAAGATGGAATGCTGGAAAGGTGTGGAACTGTTTGGGAAAGCTGTAGAGTGGGTGGCTGGTTAGGACGTGAAGCATGATCATTGATACTAACGTAGAATTCACCTCTTAAACTCCAAAAAGATGTCTTCATTAGTGTAGATATTCAATTCAGTAGAATATACATTTCCTAAGTGTATAGGGGAGTTAGGTGGTGCAGTGGATATCTTCGCCAAGAAAATCCAAATGAGGTCACAAAGAGTTGGATGTTACTGGAACAACTCAACTACAAAAATAAAAAAGAATAGTCAACAGGACTGGTTCTGGTGATTATTAACAGATAACCTTTTTCTTGGGAGACGGTGATTATGGAACTGTGTACATGTCTTGGCCTAAGAAAACAACTTAGTTTCTGTCCTAGGCAGCTAGGTGGCTCACAGTGGACAGAGCACTGGGCTTACTATCAGCAAGACTCATCTTTCTAAGTTCAAATCTGGCCTCAGACACTTACTAGCTGACTGGGCAAGTCACTTAACCCTGTTTGCCTCAGTTTCCTCACCTGGATAATGGGAACATGATTCAGGAACAAAAACAAGCCCCAGTTATAGGTACTGGACCTATGGAGGTGAGTATGGGCACCTTCTTTGAAACTTGTAGTCTCAGAGAGGCTAGAACCCCAAGAGTTTCTTTGAACTCAACCTCTCAGAGAGTCTAGAATACCAAAAACTTCGAAACTGATAGTCTTAGGGGCAGCTAGGTGGCGCAGTGAGTAGAGCATCGGCCCTGTAGTCAGGAGGACCTGAGTTCAAATCTGGCCTCAGACACTTGACACACTTACTAGCTGTATGACCATGAGCAAGTCATTTAACCCCAATTGCCCTGCTTTCCCCTCTCCAAAAAAAAAAAGGAAGAGAAACTGATAGTCTTAGCTTAGAATCGGGAAAATTTAAATATCCTGCCTGTGGTCATGCACCCAGTTATTTGTTAGAGGTAAAACTTGAACCCAGGCCTTCCTGGCTCAGAGGCCAGCTCTCTATCCAATACATATATCACATCACCCATGACAACTTGCTGCTTTTCATTTTTGAGGAGAACTTAACCCGTGTCTTTCTTGCTCGAAAATCAACTCACTATCTACTGCACCTTATTACCTCTCTTAATTTCTGATTTCGTGCCTCTCCATTATGTGTGAGCCACTATGTCAGGTGTTGAAGATAAAAAAGACAAAAAGGAAACAAATCTGCCCAATCTTTTCATGAGTTGTTGAGGCCCTAAATATTCATCATCTGGTGGCCAACCTTCTGGGGATGAGCCCCTCCAGTCCAACAATCCATCAAACATTTACAAAGCACCTACTCTGCCCCACAGTGTTAGGCTCTGGGAAATCAAAGCCAAAAAGGAAACAGTTCCTGCCCTCAAGGGGCTTACTCTTTTCTTGAGTTGCTGCTGCCCAGAATACTCAATTATCTGATGACTAACCTTCTGAGCATGCAGAGGTTCTGCTGACATAACCCAAGGATCACTGCCTGGCTACGAGTGGCATTAGGACTTTAGATGAGGAAAGGACAAATGACTGATATAATATTAATCTTTGATAGGACTAAAGGGAATAGGGAAAGAAAACTAGGAGGAAGATGTGGAAAAGAGGATGAGAGGTCACTGAGGGGGGATATTTATTAAATATTTGAGTGCGTGTTGTTATACTCTAGGCAGTGGGACTCATAGTAGATAAAACAAACCCCAAACAAACACAGATACAGCCCCTGCCCTGAAGGCAAGGTTATTGTACAGTACAATGACAGAAAGAAAGCTAAGGGCATCCAAGGCAGAGTTCAAATACTTCCTTTTCTTAGGGCATCGGAGTTTATCTGCAGCTGCACTTTGAGATTGTGAGTGGGCCTTTCTGGAGTTGGGTCTCAGATACAATTGTGTTTAAGCATAATTCCAAGTGGCAGATTTCTTCATCTCCCCCCCCTTTTGACCCCTTCTTCCCTGTCCAGTCACATACTCAAAGCAGCAAGGCCACAGAACTGCCCTTTGAGAGCCAGGCTGGGAACTATTATATTGGATCCTAGATTTAGAGCTAGAAGGGACCTCTGAGGCCATCCAGTCCAACCCCCTCATCTTACAAAAGGGGAAACTGAGGCACAGGGACATTAAAGTGGCTGTGGCTAAGGTTAGAACTTGAACCTAAGTCTTCTTGCCTTCAAGTCCAGTGCTTAATCCACTATGCCACACTACTACTTTTTTTTGGGGGGGGGGGGTGGAGAGTTTCTTTTACTTGCTGCCCCTCCTTATGGCAATGCCTCATCAATGGGCCTTCCCATTTCTCTTCCTTTCTGGAAAAGAAGAAGAAAAATCACCCTTTCTTCAACTAGGGAGAGTGGCTTTGTTTCTTTTCCAAGGAATATGGACTTGTTCCTCATTAGCCGACTCATGAGAAAATTCTCTGCAGAAAATGATGTGGATGTTCGGGAGGAAGTACTTGGGTTACTGATTCACTAAGTGTCCTTACCTCTTCCTTTTGAGTCATTTATTCTGAGCCTTCCACTGGGGTTTATCTGGGATCATGTGACTAACAGAAGGTGTACTGAGAGACCTTTTAAAGAAATCCATTCTGGCTACTCTTCCCCTTTTAGGCTGGGGTGGGGAATCTCTGACCTCTCCTAATAGGTCTGCTTTATTTCACTGAGCCCCTGACAAGGAACTTATGAGGTCAAATTGCTCTGGTACTATTCCCATACAGTCCAGATACCAATTCCACCCTTGGGGGCAGTTGTGATCATTCTATGCAGAGGACAGCCCCAGATGGTTTCATTAAGAGGTATGAACAATGGTTAATTAACCCTCTTATTGCTGAAGATATTTTTGGAGGAGGTGGGAAGTCCCTATACATATTATGTACTCCTAGAATACAACTACACCATAAATCTGGATTTAATTTTGAAAAAGAAGCTCAGGAGAGCAACCCAAAAATGTTCATTCCCAAGGTAGCTTTCCAGAGCTATGGAAATCAGACATCCCCCGTCTCTTAAAGACTCAAGATAAGGAGACAGCACCATTTTTTATTTCAAAGGGATCTTCTGGCCCAGCTGATAAATTGACTAACACCTCTAAGCTTCTAAAGCAAATCTCTAAAACGTAACTCATTCCTTTGTACCCTTGGAAAGCATTCAGAATTCCTTGGTGAAATAGATCTTCATTTTTCAAATAGAGCTTCATAAACTTTGAAGGAGGCCATGAAGTTGAAATGGAAATTCTCAAGTTCTATGTATAGTTTAGTTGAAGAGACTTTTTATGGAATAACTAATCTGAAATGGGGTAGGGAGGGGAAGAAGGGGAGGAACAGACCTTAACTATCAGAAGATAATTTTTTTTAAATTAAGATTCAGATTTAATATTTAAAGAAGTCAGATAAAAGCTATTAAGATTTTTTCACTTTTTAAGGAAAGGGACACTATCTAATACTTTTTATTCATCTCAGTGTCCGGTACATACAGTGCTTTACATATTGTAGCCACTCAATAGCTGTTTGTTGACTAGATGAATGAATGACCAGTTGTTTTCCAGTGTAGAAAGAGTAACTCTAAATTCCTTGAAAGCCTCAGAGGGTGATAACAGTCAATAACTTACTTGAATCACAAGCCTAAATGAACAACGAAGTATAAGGAAGAAATTCACCATTTGATAAACCTAGGAACTTCAGAATCTACTGTCTCCTGTCTCTCTGTCCAGTTTCTTTCTCTCCATCCTTCCTTATATTCCACTTGCTTTTAACCTCTCTTCTTTTTTTCTTTCCCTTTTGTTCCTTTTCCTCCTCTCTAATTTCCATTCTTGCCCTCCTTAACTGGCAACAATATAGTAGTAAAAATATATTTTACTGTTTACTTTTTTTTTTACTATTTTACTATTTTATTATTTTTATTATTATAAATTACTATATTACTATATTTTGTATATTACTATATTTTTATTGCTATAAATTACTATAAATATTACTATTTTTTTTTTTTTGCTATTTTACTGTTTACTATTACATTTTATTCTCTATTACCCAAACACAAAACAGCTAATAGGATTAGTTATACATACACACATATATATGCACATACACACACGCATATAATCACCAAGAAAAAGCAAACAATCAAAAAGTCTTTACATACAAATGCCACCTGCATTTTAATTTTTGTCCTAGAACTGCAACTTTAAATGTGGAGAGTTAGTCTAGTCAGTTAGTCCACATGAATTTGTTAAGTGTCAGGCACTGGGCTAAGCACTGGGGATACAAAGAGAAGCAAAAACAGTCCTTGCCCTCACGAAGCTTACCATTTAATGGGGTGGAAAACAGTACACATAGGTACATATAGAATAGATGAAAAAGAGAAGGCTCTAGCTATTTGAGGAGGAGGAAGGGGAAGAAGGAAGAATGGGAAAGACTTCCTGCAGAAAATGGCATTTGAGTTGTCTTAAAGGAAACCAGGGATTCTAAGAAGCAGAGGTGAGGAGCAAGAGGAATGGAGTAATTTCTTTAGTTCATTATGGGGAAAGACACATAGCTGAGGACCAGTTAGCTGGTCACTCTCTTGTGAGAAGAACATAATCCATCAGTGGAACTGGAAGCTCCAATTCAGGCAGAGGTGTGAAAAATCTTGGGGCTTAATAAGTGAGAGATCCAGGGTGATGTGATGAAAACTGTAAGGATCTGAGGACTGGAAAAAAAGATACAGGGGCAGGTAACAATGGACTAAAGCAGGAGTGGGGAACCTGTGACCTCTAAGCCACATGTGGCCTTCTAGATCCTTGGGTACAGCCTTTTGACTGAGTCCAAGTTTTACAGAACAAATCCTTTTATTAAGGGGATTTGTTCTGTGAAGTTTGGATTCAGTTAAAGGGCAGCACTTCAGGACTTAGAGGGCCACATGTGTCCTGGAGGCCTCAGGTTCCCTACCCCTGGTCTGAAGGGTTGGGGATAACTGTGAAGGATAAAATGTAGATTTCCCACATGAATCCTCTCCACTCTGCTCCTAATGCTATACCAATTTAATTCAGATTCTTGGGATCTGTAACACATTCTATCTCTCATCTCTGTGTCTTTGCATAGGCTCTCTGTCTCCTGTGTTTGGAAGGCATTCCATTCTCATAGCTGCCACTTGGAATCCCTAGTGTTCTTCTAAGTTCGTCTCAAATGCTACCTCCTAAAATGACACCTTTTCTGTCATTTCCTCCTCCCCGAGCTTCTAGTGCTTCCCTCCATCCTGAGTTTGGCTTGTATTTACTTTGTATATTTAGTTTATCCTCATTGTATTTCCCTCAGATACTGCCCACTCCTTGAAAACAGAATTCTTCATTTTCATCTTTGAATTTCCAGTGCCTAGTAAACTTTTAATAACTTTTTGGATTGATTGATTGGACTAGGCTATTGTGATAACCTTTCCTCCCTCTAGTTTTTCATAGTTAGGTACCATCTCCTACAGGAAGCCTTCCCTGATCTTCTCAGCTATGTGATTTCTCCCTTCTGTAATCATTCCTCTTACTCTGTTTAAACCTCTCCCAGGCAGCTAGGTTAACAGTGAATAAAGCACTGGGCCTGGAGTCAGATCTGAATTCAAATTCAGACTCAGACTTTTACTATCTTTGTGACCCTGGGCAAGTCACTTACCCATTTGCCTCAGTTTCTCATCTGTAAAATGAGCTGGAGAATGAAATGGCAAAACACTCCAGTATCTGTGCCAAGAAAACCCCCAATGACATTATGAAGATTTGGACACAACTGAAACAACAAAACTAATGTTCTTTCCATCATCCCATGCTGCCATAAAATGAGGAAATAGAAGCCGAGATAAGTTAAGTGACTTAAATATGGTCAGAAGTGACCTCTTGACTCCCGTTCTAGTTTTTTTTCCACTATTCCATACTGATACTTTGTACCTTTCTTATGGCCCTATGCCTTATGTGTGCATCTCATACATATGTACATATACATGTACACACGTGCATATACACACATATATACGTGCATACGTACATACATACCCTTGTCTTATTCCCCCTTTATAAGACTTTAAACTTTTGGAGGCCAAGGACTATGTCTAACTGTTCTTTGAATCCAACGCAATGAATAATGGAATGCATTACACGTATTAGGTGATTAATAAATATTGATTGGTTGCATGCCTACATAAATGAATGAATGATTGAATCGTTAAAGAAAGAAAAGGGGACAGGATCTGAGTTCCTAGAGTCTAGACTAGGGGCGAGAATTTTTTATGCTCATAAATAAATCATAATAGCCAAAAGTTACTTGATTGAATGATTGAATCATTAAAGAAAGAAAAGGGGCCAGGCTCTGAGTTCCAAGAGCCTAGACCAGGGGAAAGAATTTTTTGTGCTCATAAATAAATCATAATAGCCAAAAGTTTCCCAAGTAAAACTTTGACAGGCCTGGGGAATCTTCTCCGGATGCTCCCTTTCATCACAGAGGGCCCCCCTGGAGCTATGCTGGCTAGGCAAACCTCGACTGTAGCTGCTCCAAGTCTTCAAGTCTGAGCATATACAGTGTGTTATGTTTTAAAATTTTTATTTTCTTTAAAAAAAACTTTGCTTTATGTATGCCAATATGGTATTTCTTCCCAAAACACTAAATTTGCTTTTCATCTATGTTCATTCAGCTCCACCCTACTTACCAATCTATTCCCTAGTACTCACCAAAACAAAACCTCCTTTCCAGTCAATGCTTCCTTTACACCACCCTACCTCGCCCTACCCCCTAGGTACAGAGTTTTGTAGTCTGCCACCGTAGAGGAGGAGGATTTCAGGGAATCCTGGAAGACTCCCTTATCCAAAGCAAAATTCTCTTCCTGTTGGTACCTGACATTCCATAAATTCAGAGGCAAAGACTTTAATCGCCACCCCCCCCCCAAGAGATAAGGCTTAATGTTCTAATGCCCCTGGGAGAAGAATCCCAGAGGACTCAGGTACTCACTGATTTTCCCTTTTCTGAACTCAGAATTCCATCATTCATGGTCTGTCCCGCAAAATTTAATTATATGATGTCTTGTAGTATTCTCCAGTGGCTTCATCTGAAAGTTTTATCTTCCCAATTTAATTACACTTGTTGCAGGAAGGCATCATATTTTGTTCATTATTTCCCATAACCCCCCAGCACGAGTCTGGGCCCATAACAAACAGTGCATACCTGCTTATTGATTGATCCCAGGTTGCTGCTCCAGACAGCTGATAGGTTTTGAAGGCAGATGCAGTCATTTTGTATGGAGTCTAGAATGGTCCTGGAGACTCACTCATGGAAACTTTCATTCTGGGTCTCAAAAAATTACAATACATTTGTATTGTATACAACAAATACAATGCATTTAAGGTCATCAAAAGGATTTTTATCTACTCTAGGACAGAAATAGTAACCAGGTCCAGAGGTAGGTGTGAAACTCCCAGAGCCATGGAATATTTGATTAGATCTGTTGAACCAGAGTTCAACAATTCGACGAACATTTTATTAGCTCTTAGAGGTAAGACACTTTGTTGTTGTTGAGTCACATCCATTATGCTATTCCAATGAAAACCATAGGTCCAGTACCTATAACAAGGAACTGAAGCAAATTGGGTTAAGTGACTTGCCTAGGGTCACACAGCTAGTGAGTGCCTGAGGCTAGATTTGAATTCAGGTTCTCCTGTCTCCAGGGCAGGTGCTCTATCCACTATAACCCATTTAGTTGCTCTAAAGCGTTTTCTTAGATGTTGACATATGCAAAGCAGGGAAGAAAAAAAAAGAAAACCCTTCAACCACAGCACAAACCAGTCACTGCCCTCCAGGATTTTACGACCTTGAAGTTCCTCCTCGGTTTGAACCATATCTTTGCACTGCATTAGGAAAAACAGAATTCCTGGGATCAGGGGCCAGAATATCTTTTGCTCTAATGCGGGCCTGGCTGATGTATGCCAGGCCATTTAACTATTCTCATGGACTGATGATAGCACCTGAATGATTTTATTGAACTATCCCATTAACCCTTTGCTGGGTGATGGAATATGATACCATCTACCCGCCTACTTCAGATTTGAGACTGATAATGTTTGTCATCAGGAGATGAGGATTCTAAAGAGGACCCTCTGCTAATAGAGACAGCAAGGATGAACAAATTTAGGGAGGTGAGTCCCTGTCTCTGCAAAAGGACAAATAGGAAAGAATCAAGTGGTAAATAAAGAAGGAAATAACTAGAAAAATAACAGTCCTCTTAGAATGACAGATAATACCTGCTTTCAGGGGCAGCACACTCCATTATGTAGCTTGAAATGGGGATTAAAACTTAGTCAACTCAGAAGTAAACGTGTAGATTTTCAAATGGAATTTTAGTAAATATCCATGATTTTTTTTCCTTCTTTCTTTTCCTGAATCTTTCCCTGTTTTTAATCAGAGACATTCTTCTAAAGGGCTTTGAACCTAGGTGGAATTTTCACATGGGAAACAGCTGAGGGAGAGAGAACAGCAGGACCATCACTCTGAATGGGAAGTACTTTAAAAAAATCAATAAAATTATAATATTGGAAACATCTGGCTGTGAGGTTGAACCAGGTACTGGAAGAATAAGCAGCAGATTCTCCGGTTCAACCATGAGGTCCAGCCAGAAGCAGTAAGGTATGGCAAGAGGGCCAGATCTGGAGTCAGGAGGGGCCTAGGTTTGAATTCTGCCTCTGACACTTATTAGTTGTGTGATAATGGGCAAATCACTATTTGTCTGAAACTCAGCTTCTTCATCTGTAAAAATAAGGATGAGAAGACCCATAGTAGCCACTTCTCAGAGTTGTGAAGAAGATCAAACGAGAGAATGTATATAAAATTCCTTGCAAACAGGATGCTGATACATCAGTGTCTGTTGTAATTGTGAACTAGGCGTAAAATGGGAGATAGGAACCTGGCGACCCAGAACCATATTTCTGCATTATCGGTGTCATCGTAGAATAGATTCTGTGTCTAGAAAGAAACTATAGAGACTTTTCGGTCTTAACTCATTTTATAGGTGAGAAACCTGGGACCCTGAGAGGTGATGTGTTTTATCCAAAACAGGACCAAAACCCAATTCCTAGTCCAAAAGCCAAAGCTTGTCATGGCATACCATACTGCAGTATTCTGATTTAGATTTCACTCATCAAAGGAATGATATCCCCAAGAGAAGCTCACTCCTGAAGTAGTAATATTTAAAATGTAATTCAGTAACATTTATACAGTTAATTATATACTGTGCCTCCCATGATATCCCTATCACAATAGAATAGATATAATTTTTTTGAATGTAATGATTATTGATATCGGGCTTTAATTTTTGTCAGGAAATCCTAGTGCAGATCTTCAAACCGTACAAAGACTTTTGAGACATTATGTGTGTTATTCTGTTTGGTCTTTACAACACACATTTGAGGTAGACACTTTATCATTACCATCGTACAGATGAGGAAACTGAGGTAGACAGGTTAAGCGACTTGTTTTGGGGTCACACAGCTGACACAGGATTCAGATTCAGGTCTTCTGACTCCCAAATCCAGTGCTTTTTCTGATGTGCTACCTAATGAAGGCTAGTTCAAAAGACATCAGTTTTTAAAAGAAGAATCACAAACCATCAAAAATCGTAAAAGATCATAACTGTAGAGCTGGAAAGGACCTCAGAGGCCATCCGGTCCAATCCCCACATATTATAGATGTAGAAGCCAAAACCGAGAAGTTAAATGATTTGCCTAAAGTCACACAGGCTCTAAGTATCGGAGGTGGGATTTGAACCCAGGTCTTTGATTCCAGAGTACTCAAAAGATTTCAAATCACTAATAATAAAAAAAATGTAAATTTTTAAAAGTTCTGAGTTTTCATCTCAGACCAATCAGATTGGCAAGATCACAAAAGACAAAAATGGTTCTTGTTGGAGGGGCTGTGTAAAGACAGGCACATTGATAATGCATTATTGGTGGAGCTGTAATCATCCAACCATTCTTGAAAGTTGTTTGTAATTTTACTAGAAAAGTCACCTAAGTTGTACATAACTTTTGACCCAGAAAATATCGATAGTGACTAGGCATAGACTAAAGATAGAATGAAAGGTGCCATAAAAAATATTTATAGCAGCACTATTTGCGGAAGTAAAGGAAAATGTGGATTTATTGTTCAGGGAAATGCTGAATAAACTGGCATATTAATGTAATGGAATATTACTTCATAGTAAGAAATGACAAGTGTGAAAAATTCAGAGACATTCAGGAAGATTTGTAAGACCTCATGCAGGATGAAGTAAACAGTGCCAGGAAAGCGATGTGCACAGTGAAACAACGTAAGAAAATCAGGGTTGAAGCATCTGAGAATTCCCATTGATGCCGTGAGCAATACTGATTCTGAAGGACCGAAATGGAAAGATCCCTCCCTCTTCTTCATGGAGAGAAGGCAGACAATAACTGTGAAATAAGGCATATATTGTCAGGCATGGAAAGGAGCTGGATTGTTTTGTTTGAGTCAGCTAGGTGGCATAGTAAATAGAGCTATGGATTTGGGGTTAGGAAGCCTTGGGTTTGAATTTTACTTCAGATATTTATTTGCAAGCTTGTGTGACTGTGGCAGTCATTCCTTCATCACCTCACACCTGAGTTGTTGCAGTAGCCTACAGGTGGGTCTGCCTACTTCTAAGTCTCTCCTCACTCCAATCCATTCTCCATTCAGCCCCTAAAGTGATATTCCTAAAGTTCAGTCACCCCCTGTTCCATAAACTTGAGTGGAGTTAATTGGAGGATTCCTATGGCTTCCAGGATCGAATGCAAAATGCTCTGTTTGGCATTCAAGGCCCTTCATAAACTAACCTACCTTTCCAGGTAGGAAAGTAAAGTTTTACACCTTACTCCTCCCCATATATTCTTCTATACAGTGACATTGACCTCCTTTCTAGTTCCACTAACAAGACATTGCATTTTCTCTGGCTGTCCCCCATACCCGGAACTCTCTCCAACACCACTCTATGTACTGATCTCCCTAGCTTCCTTTAAGGTCCTACTAAAATCCCATCTCCCCAACAACTTTTAATTCTAGAGCCTTCCCTCTGTTAATTATCTCCTATTTATCTTATATGCAGCTATATATATGTGTATGTGCGTGTGTGTATTTGTTTGCATGTTGTTTCTCCCGTTAGATTGTAAGCTCCTCGAGGGCAGGGACAGTCTTTTGCCTTTTTTTTTTTTGGTATCCTTGGTACTTTACACAGTGCCTGGCACATAGTGGATGCTAAATAAACGTTTATTGATTGATCGAAAACCATAATAACGGCATCTATTTCACAGGGTTCTGAGAATCAAATTAGATAACATGTAAATCACTTTGCAAAAAAAAATAAAAAAAATCACTTTGCAAACTATATAAATGCTAGCAATTATTATAATTGCTTAATTGTTACGAGCTGAATTTCTATGCGGAGTAGGGTAAAAGAGTTATTAAGAAGTGAAAATGAGGTAAAAAGACAAAAAGCGTCAATCAATCTGTCAATCAGCAAGCGCTTATTAAATGCCTGTTATGTGCCAGGCACTGTGCTGGATGACAATTCAATTTGGCATAAAACACATTTTATACAAAACAATGTATACATACATACACATGTATACCTACCCAACATTTACCAGTATATACTAGAGCAGGAGTGGGGAACCTTCGGCGTGGAGACCATATGTGGTCCTCTAAGTCCTCAAGTGCAGTCCTTTGATTGAATCCAAACTTCTCAAGATTTGTTCTGTGAAGTTTGGATTCAAGGGCCACACTTAAGGACCTACAGGGCCACATCTAGCCTCCAGGCCAAAGGTTCCCCACCCTTATACTGGAGCAAGGAAGGCCTCTAGGAACTTGTGTTCATTCCTCTGTGTTGAACATAGGAGGACATGGGTAAAAGTTGTATAGAATGGGCAAGCATTCAGGTTTTCATTGGCATCATCCTTGGAGAAAACATCCAGATTTATGAGATTACAGGGCCATTTAAGTATTTGAGTGTATGTTCACACACACACACACACCCTTTTACCTCATCTACCGGACTTCCAGCTTTTAATCTATCATGGAGAACAGGCTACCTGGAAGTGAAAGCCCTAGGATCTGTGATCTCTCTCTCTGCCTTCTTCCCTCAGTGCTGACATCTCTCTGCTTTCTGGGAGCCACCTCCGCACATGTAGCAGCCAGGTCAGCTTGTAGAACACAAAGCCTAGAACCAGAGGAAATGGCCCCTGGCACCCAGAGACCCTTAACCCAGGAGTTGGTGACATTCAAGGATGTGATCGTGGACTTCACTGAGGAGGAGTGGTGCCTTTTGGACCATTGGCAGAAAGAGCTGTACAGGGAGGTGATGCTAGAGAATATCCAGAATCTGCTGTCCCTGGATGTGGACGCCAAGTTTGAAGTAAATGAGATGCCTAGAAAGCTGGGCCTTTTTGTGGAAGGATGTGACCAGCAAAGATTCATGAGTGATGCTCCCTGGGACTTCATTTTCAGAGAAATTCATGACTTTATTATCAAGTTAGATAAAAACCCAAAGAGTGACTGTGAATTGGATGAAATTGGAAAGAGATTCAGACAGTCTTCTATCCTAAATCACTGTAAGAAAATGTCCTCAGGGAATGACTGTCCTCCACATATTGAATATAGGAAATGCTTCACTGAACATGTAAAGTTTTTTCAGTCCCTGGAGAAGACTCCTGGAATGCAAATGTGCCCAGGTAATCAGTGGGAGATGGCTGTGAGCTGTAATTCAGACATCAGTAAACATCAGAAAAATGATATTGGAGAAATGGTTTGTGTAAGTAATAAAGATGGAAAGGCCTTGAGTCAGAACTCTAACTTCATTAGTCATCAGCAAATTCCCATAAGAAAGGAGCCTGATGAATATAACAAGTGGGAAGCTCAGAGAATCCACACTGGAGAGAAACTTAATGAGTGTCATCAGTGTGGAAAAGCTTTCACAGAGAGGGCCAGTCTTATTGCACATCAGAGAGTCCACAGTAGAGAGAAATCTTATGAATGTAATCAGTATGGAAAGGCTTTCAGAATGAGCTCCAATCATCGTAAACATCAGAGAATCCCTACTGGAGAAAAACCTTACAAATGTAATCAGTGTGGAAAAGCCTTCCCACAGAGATCCAGTCTTACTGCACATCAGAGAATCCACACTGGAGAGAGACCTTATGTATGTAATCAGTGTGGAAAGGCTTTCGAACATAGCGGCTATCTTGCTGCACACCAGAAAACCCACACTGGAGAGAAACCTTATATATGTAATCAGTGTGGAAAGGTTTTCACACACAGGCACAATCTTACTAAACATCAGAGAATCCACACTGGAGAGAGACCTTATGAATGTAATCAATGTGAAAAAGCTTTCCCAGAGAGAAGCCGTCTTGTTGCACATCAGAGAATCCACACTGGAGATAAACCTTATGTATGTAGTCAATGTGGAAAGGCTTTCACACACAGGAACAGTCTTATCACACATCAGAAAATCCACCGTGGAGAGAAGCCTTATCAATGTAATCAGTGTGGAAAGGCTTTCACACACAAGAGCAATCTTAGTACACATCAGAAAATCCACCGTGGACAGAAGCCTTATCAATGTAATCAGTGTGGAAAGGCTTTCACACAGAACTCCACTCTTGCTGCACATCAGAGAATCCACACTAGGGAGAAGCCTTATGGATGTAATCAGTGTGGAAAGGCTTTCACACACAGGTGTGATCTTACTACACATCAGAGAGTCCACACTGGAGAGAAACCCTATGAATGTAACAAATGTGGAAAGGCTTTCGCACAGAGCTCCCATTTATCTAGACATCAGAAACTCCATGGCTGAGAGAAGCCTTATGGATATAATCAATGAGGAAAGGCTTTCACACAGAGCTCCAACCTTAACTAAACATCAGAAACCCCATGGCCAAGAGAAGCCTTATGGATATAATCAAAGAGGAAAGGCTTTCACACAGAACTCCAATCTTGCTAAACATCAGAAACTCCATGGTTGAGAGAAGCCTTATGGATACCTCCATCTTTGCTTTACATCAGATAATTCACACTGGGGAGAAACTCTAGGAACTTCATTCCTCATATGTGAGGGCAGGATATAGTTACTGTGTTCATGTGTTGATACTCCTTAGCAGTATTAGTTCAAATGCATCAAGTATTCATCAACTTTTCCTTGCTTTCAATATTCAGCAACTTTCAGTGCCAAAATTCAGCACATGCACATGTGTTCTCAAGTATATCCAAATAAGCATTTGATAGGTTTTAAAATTTCAGACTTGGACTGTTCTTTAGGTAGGCCAGAGGAAGGGGGAGTACATTTGGTGGGCTTCAAAGGACAGCTTGCCAATAGGAATTAAAAATCTTCAATTCACTGAATAAGTAGAAGGGAACAACTAGCACAGGAAATGATGGAGAGGAAAGCTGGTGGAATGTTGGATAAGGAGGACAATCAGCACAAACAGTATATTCTGGAATCTTACATGAATACGGTGAGCACTAGTGTACACCCAGTGAATACCTAGTTCGAAAATGTAACTTTCCTATGTGCTAATTATTAAAATAATATAATTTGATTATTTTCTAAGTGATGGCAGGTTATTCTTATCACTCATTATTTAAAGTTTAACCCATAAGTTTCCTTACTTTGGTTAGCAGAGGTCCTAGTGCCTTAGATTGCAGCCTTACAGAGTTACTGAACACTGTCAGCAGGGCTGGGGAGATCTGTACACAGGTTAAGTCAGAAGTCCAAAGGAACCTCACAAAGATTTCTTCAGAGAATTTTGCTATGCTTTTTTCCCAACAGTCACTTACCGTTATCATTAGTTTCTGCATTAAAACAAAATATGCTCCATTATTTTTCAAATATTTTGTCTCATTCTGTAATAGATACATTTAAGGTCTGACAGCATCCAGATGAAAGATAACCTATTGTAACAGCTTTTTTTTTTCAGTTACAAGAGAAGAGAAAAACAGTTCAATGGAATGCATTTTTGGTTATAATTCTTTACAACTGGACTGTTATGTAAATAAATTCAATGTGAAGGTGAATATAGAACCTACATTGGATTACATGCCGTCTTGGGGGGAGGAGGGAGGAGAGGGAAGGAGAGAAATTTCAGAACCCAAAAACCTATGAAACTGAATGTTCTAAACTAAAAAATAAATTAAAAAAAAATAAAAGATGTTACAGGGAAAATTGAAAAAAAAATCTATCGTGGTATTTTAAATAAAGTATCTGTACCTTTCCAGAGTCTATTCATAGTTCCTCTTATCCTGAGTCTCAATGGATCAAATTGTCTTTCCCCTCACTACTGTTTTAATTTGTATTTCTTTTCTTATTAGTGATTTGGAACAATTTTTCATATGGATGTTGGTAGTTTGTAATCTTTTGAAAATTGTTTGAATTCCTTAACCACTTATTTACTGGGGAATAGTTCATGATCTTAAAAATTTTCAGAGTTTTACCAGAGATGTTTGATGCAAAGAGTTCCCCCCCACCAACACAAATGTTTTTCCTTCTCATTCTACTTGTTTTGATTTTGTTCATACAAAATCTTTTTAATTTTGTAAGTTAGAAATTATTCATTTTTCTTTTATGGCCACCTTTGTACCTTGGGATATGAGTTTTATCAGTGGCTTCTTGCTTGAATTTTGTGTTCTATGTTTCTCTACTCTATCTTGGTTACCTATTGTCGTTACTTCCTACTTCCTACATTGTCTAAAGGTGGCAGTTTCCAACTTTTTCCATTTCCAAACCCAACAGTCATCATTCCTATATTTTCATCTGTACTCTAGAAATCAAAATCAAAATCTTGTTCTCAGACGCCTTCTTTTTAACTAACTGTTCATAGCAATAATGATCTCCTTAACGATGTTTGTTGTTGTCATTTTCAGTTATGTCCAACTTTTCGTGACCCCATTTGGGGTTTTCTTGGCAGAGATACTGTCCTGGTTTGCCATTTCCTTTCCCAGCTCATTTTTACAGATGAGAAAACTGAGGCAAACAGGATTAAGTGACTTGCCCAAGGTCACACAGTTAGTAAGTGTCTGAGGCTGGATTTGAACTTGAGAAGACAAGTTTTCCTGACTCTAGGCCAAGTACGGGTAAAAATGCCTCTCTTCTCCCTACTCCCTAAAAGTAAAATGTGATTTTGATTTGTAAATAATTTTCAGAACAGGGACTGAGGTTTGGGGAATGAAATGTCTATGTGGGATCTTTAAAAATATTTTAACATGTGAAGGGAAATCATTGGTGGCTTCCCTGGATCGGATTGCCTTTAACATGCATATATGTTTTGTGAGTCTTAGAATCCTAGAGCTTGAGGGGTCTAGAGGTCATCTCATCCAATTCCCTTCCCAAGGGATGAATTCCCTTTACAACATGCTCATTAAGCGGTTATTCAGGCAATGCTTTAACTTCTCCAGTGATAGATCCCAGCTGGACCAGGAAACTGGTGACTTGGGAGGAGGTACAAAAAGGTTAAGCATGATTTGGGGGATAAAAAAGAGGTGCAAAGGGAATATTGAAAAGAAAGAAAGAAAGGAAGCAAGGAAGGAAGGAAGAAAGAAGGGACAGAATAATGGACAAAAGGCAGACAGGCAATGGACAGAGCCTATCAGGAAAAAAATGGAGAACATATCTAGGGTGGCTGACTGAAAATAGTCACTCATCTTGGGATGACCCTAAAGAACAGATAGATGGGAAAGGCCAGAGAGCTGAGGAGAAATAGATTTCCTAGGAGGAAATGGAAAGGCACTAACTAAGTTAGTGAGGAAGATGGTAGTTTTTAGTATAGTTTTTTCCAAGAATCCAAATAGGAGTACTTGGCATGCAAACCCGAAGCATTTTACTTTTTTCAGAAACCAAAAGAGAGCTAAAGCCTAAAGCCAAAAATAAAAGGTCAAAATAGAATGAACTAACCAGAAAAATCTTTACCCAAAGGGCTACTGCCTAGAGGAAGAGATTACTGAATAAGAGCTAAAATATGGTGCTTTTCACTTTACAAAATACTTTCTCACTGCTCTGTGAGATGGTTAACACAAGAATTATTAGCCGCATTTTACAGATAAAGTAACTGAGGCTCATAGAAGTTAAGCAATTTGTCCCAGTTCACACAGCTAGTTAGTGGAAGAGCCAGGATTTGAACCTAGATCCTCTGACTTCAAATTCAGCCCCCTTTCCATTGTACCAGGTGAGTTTTTTAATTTCTCAATCTCAGTTTCTTTCTATATAAAGTGGGGATAACAAAACATTTGATGTAGGTAGCTACATCAAAGGGTTATTGAAATTATCAAATAAAATTATATATGTCAACCTTAAAGCACTATATGAATGTAAGTTACTGCTGTTGCTTACTAGGAATGAAGACAAGGCATTCACATTCTTGGGGTATGGAGCCATTACATTTACCGTACTAACTCCATGGATCAGTGAATTCATTGATGTGGCTACTCCATCCAACAGTGCCAATTGCAACACATAAGCCTTCTCAACCTGTGTGACCCTTTTCCATATTTTCATCCTTCTATAAATACTGCAAAGGAACCTGTACTCTAGAAAGGTCAGACAACTAGCAAATATTAAATGCCTACTACATGCTAGCTACTGGGGATACAAAGAAAGGCAAACAAACAAACCCGAAAATAGTCCCTGCTCTCAAGGAGTTCACAGTCTAATAGGGAAGGAATGGACAACAAACAGCTATGTTCCAACAAGATATGTTTTATAGGATTAATTGGCGCTGATCTCAGAGGGAAGGCATTAAGATAAGGAGGACTGGGAAAGCTTCTGGCAGGAGGTGAGATTTTAGTTGAGACTTGAAGAAATTCAGGGAAGCCAGGAGGTGAGGAGGATGAGGAAGAGTTTTAGCCTTGGGGAATGACCAGTAAAAACACCTAGAGTTAGAAGATAGGTGTCCTATGCAAAGAGTAAGGAGGCCAATGTCACTTGATTACAGAATATATTGAGGAGAGTAGGGCATAAGACTAGAAAGGTAGGAACAGGACAGGACATGAAGAGCTTTAACAGCAAAAAAATCAGGATTTTATATTTGATCCTAGAGGAATAGGGAGACCCTGGAATTTATTGAATGGAGGGTGGGGGGAGTTGAAGTTGATGTGGTCTGAGTTAGACTTCAGGAAGTTCTCCTTGACAGCTTAGTGGAAGATGCATTGGAGTGGGGAGAGCCTTGAGGTAGGGAGACTAAGAACAGGCAGTTTCTATAGTCCAGGTGGTAAGATGGTGAGAGCCCGTACCAGAGTGGTGGCAGTATCAGAGGAAAGAAAGGAACTTCCAAGAAAGATGGTACAAATGTAAAATCAACAGACCTAAGCAGCAGATTAGATATGGGGTGGGGATGGGGGGTGAGAGAGAGTGAGGGTTTAAGGATGACACCTAGGTTTTAAGTCTGGGGGACCTGGAGGATGGTGGTACCCTTATAACATGATGTAGGTACCACTTGGGGCTATTATCACTTGCATTTGCTACATTAATAGCCAAATGACTTTTTGTGCATCTCTGATATTTTTTACACTGCCCTTTTGTGTGCAAATCATTATTGATAATCAGCTGCATCCTTTGCATGTAAATGGCACACACTTTCTTTGCTTTCGGTAACACAATTTTGATTCTTCAGAGATTGTGGCACCACAAAATTCCATGATTTGTAGTCATATAGTATCTGACTCTAGGCAATTTATACCATGGTTTCCAGGCTGAATATAATTAGGTAAGTCACAAATATTTGTTGAATAAATATTGTCTCAACTTTATTCTGAGATTAAAAACAAAAACAAACTAAAGCATGAAGATCCAGGAAGAAAAAAATTAACGGTAGATGATAAGCGAGCAAACCCAATAATATTTATTTAGACTTTAATGCAACATTTGGCAATGAAATCTCTCCCCCAGTTTCAGTTATAAAACAATTCAGTTACAAACGGGGCGGTTTTTAGCTAAACCTTGTCTCGTTCCACTCACAGGTTCTGTTACCATAAGTAGCCCCCTTCCACTATTTCTTTCCCATCTGTTTCCTGTGTGATGTGTACTACTGGGAAACAATGACATCACAGCTTCCCTATAAGTCCGCACCTCCCTGGCTTGCCCTCCCCCACAATGCATATGTTCATTTCTCTTTCTGGCTTTTGTCTTGCTGCTGCAATCTTTCAGGCAGCTTTTGTTTGGCATCGGTCGTTGCTTTCTTTTTGATAAGTTTAAACTTTAGCTTCATAGAGGTCTTCAAAACATCTCTTTGGTGGGTGCTTGATAAAGGCAGTTGTTTTTTGACTAATGACTCACTACTGAACTATGGCTATGTCTCTTGGCATAGTGGTAAGTGCCGAGGTCTTGGACTGGTAAGGGTTCCATCTGATATAATGGTAAGACCCCTGGTTCTGGGGTGTAGAAGTGCTATCTATTTAACCATGAACAAATCACTTCATCTCTCTGAGCTTCCTTCCCCTCATCTATAAAATGGGGATAATGGTCCTTGTATTAGCTGTCTCATAAGGTTTCTTAACATTGGGGTGTTTCATGAGTTGCCAACCATGGGACATCGTGAGATGCCTGACAAGAAGGACCTATGGTTTCCCTAGTACTTGAGAATTCTCTTGGTGTGGGAACTTCGTCTACCAAAGCAAATCACAACCCAACTGTGGCTTAATGGATTAATTCTAAGATGTTACCTGGATCACAAAAAAGTTAAATGACTTGTCCAGAGTTACCCAGCTAGTGTTACAGTTGGGATTTGAACCTAAGTCATTTAGTCATTTCTTAAACTTTTGCACTGTGGTAGAACCCTTTGACTTAAACAAAACTTTGACAGAACCCTTGTAATAAAATCCTCTAGTGTTATTATTTCTACTGCCTATTAACAAACATAAGATTCATTAAAACAAAAGCAAACAAAAAATACCCTTAGTGCTCCATGTAGAACATTTTGAGGAACATTACCCTATACCATCATACGTCCTTTTTTTGTTTATTTGGTTTTTTTTTTTGGAGGGGAGAAGACAAGGCAGTTGGGGTTAAGTGACTTGACCAAGGTCACACAGCTAGTGTGTCAAATGTCTGAGGCTGGATTTGAACTCAGGTCCTCCTAACTCCAAGGCCAGTGCTCTATTCACTGCACCACTTAGCTGCCTGAAAAATATTGTGTTTTTAAATATGAGGTTGTTTTTTTTATCACAGGGGTTCTTAACCTGGGGTCCATGAACCCACAAGTGGTCTGTGGATAGATTTCAGGGTGACCTTGGATAGGGAAAAAAAATCACATCTTTATTTTCACTAACCTATAGTTGAAATTTAGCATTTTCTTCAATTATGAATTTGAAAAGATTCTTCTGAGAAGGGGTCCGTAGGCTTTACCAGATTGCCAACAGGGTCCACAACACACAAAAAGAATGAGAACTCCTGTTTTAGGGAGTGAAAGCTCTGTGCCATGTCTTAAATGCAGTCCTTCCCAGCTGGCTCTCTTCATCCTGTTCTTTCTTGATAACTAGACATTTCCCAGAGCTTCTGGGTCATAGTGCTAAGCATGGACTGTCCTTGTAAAATATCATAAGTGAAGAGGAATAGAAGATTGAGTTGATTATATATGTTGGTTCCAGGGCATACCATGAAGCCTTCATATCTGGATATTTTCCTGCTATCAGTTTGATTTCTCTCCTTTTTAGGACTCTTTTTACGAAATTGATTTTTATTTATATATTTTATTTCTATATCACCTAAGTTTCTCCTGGTATTCTCCCTCCTCTCTCCCTTACCTTATTACAAATAACTTAAAAAAGAAAAGGAAACAAAAAATGCAGCAAAGTCATTCAGTATATTGAAACAGGAAATCTGACAATGTATGCAATGCTCCATGCCTATACACCCCCCACTTCTCCAAAGACATATAAATAGATGTCTTCTCTTATCTGGTGTGGAGCTGGTTCTTTATAATTTTGCAACATTCATTTTTACTTGTTTTGTGGTCGTTTTTCTTTCCATTTACATTGTTGTAGTCGTTGTGTATATTGTTTTCTTGGCTCTGCATACTTCATTTTATACTAGTTCATATAAATCTTTCCATGCTTCTCCGTATTCATGATATTTCATTTCTTACAACACAATAATTTTCCGTTGCATATATCCCCATAATTTGCTTAACTATTACCTGGTCAATAGCAGTCTATTTTGTTACCAATTCTTTGAAATTGTGTCACCATGAATGTTTTGGTGTATATGTGTATCTTTGGTGTATTTTTTTTGGTCACTTACCTTCTTGCTTAGTAGTGAATCTCTGGGTCAAGAGGCATAGATATTTTAGTTACTTTATTTGTATAATTCCAAATTGCTTTCCAGATTCACAGTTCTACCATCAGTGCATTTGTGCGTCACTCTTTTCATAAGCCCTCCGACACTGGCTAAAGATATCTTTTGCAAACTTTACCAGTTTGTCATGTGTGGGGTAAAACCTCAGAGTTATTTTTATTTGCATTTCTTTTAATGTTAGTAATTTGGAACATTATTTTATATGGCTAATAGTTTGTAATTCTTTTGAAAATGCTTAGTTTTTATACTTTGACCACTTATCTATTGGGAAATGGCTTTTGGTCTTATATATTTCTATTAATTGTCTACATATCTTGGATACCAAACTCTTATCTTAGAAATTTGATTTTTCCCCCAGTCTTCTTCAGATGCATTATTTTTTAAAAAAAGTTTTAGTTGATAACTTTTGTTCACACATTTTCATGTAATATTCCTTACCCCCATTCCTCCCTACTCCTAACTCAATGAAACTTCCTTTTTAAAATGACAGTTAAGCAAAAATAATAAAACTGAGACCATGGGTGGAAACCCATTAAATATTCTTCACTCATGGTTCCCCACATCTCCAAAGAAAGGAGGGAAGTGCATTTCTTCACCTATTCCCCAGAATTAAGATTGGTTATTATAATTACACATTTGGCTTCATTTTCATGTTCTTTTCATTTATAATAGTCATAGTTTATTTTGTTTTCCTGGTTCTACTTTTTCCATACCACAACAACAGTTCACCCAAATCTATTTTACTGTGTATTCTTCATATTCATAACTTTTCATGGCAGAATAATATTCCATTGTGTTAGTATTCCACAATTTGTTCAGATATTCCCTTTTAGGTATCCACATTGTTTCCAGTTCTTTGCTACAACAAAGAGTGCTACTATGAATACTTTGGTATATATGGGATTTTTCTTTCTATCTCTGACCTTGGTGTATATGCCCAACAGTACAATCCCTGAATCGAAGTAGATGCACAGTTTAATGACCTTTTAGCCCTGTGTCTAATAATTTGCCTTTTCCTCATAAAAGCTGAATGGGGGGGGGTGGGGAGATGCCTATTTGAATTTTTATCAAGGTAATAATTTCTGGATGGTGAGTTAGATTTTATCACTTATGGAACCAAGAAAAGATTCTTTTAATTCTATCACTCGATATTTCACATTTGTCTTGTCTGCCTTCTTCTCCCCCCACCCCCACCATAGTTGATGAATAGGGGAGGATTTCCTATTAAGCTACAAATGAATGAAACAAATTATAAGCCAGCAGTATGATATGACTGCTTAATAAACTTGGAAGTTTAGGAATCTCAGCAAGCAGTGTAGAAATAATATTCCAGCATCTGGGACCTAACAGGTTTATTCTATGTTGTATTAGGTCAGCCTACATCTCGGTTAGTATGTTTCCTTCTTGGGCACCACATTTTAAGAGGTACATACCCAGAGGAGAGTCACCAGATAGGAGGAGCCATATTTTTTTTTTTTTAACCTGAGTCCAGATCTGGCTTCAGACATTTTCTAGCTGGGTGACTCTGGGGAAATCACTTAATCTCTATCTACCTCAATATCTTCATCTGTAAAATGGCAATAAAAGTAGCACGCACCTTCCAGGGTTGTTGTAAGGTTAGAGTGACATAATATTTGTAAAGCAGTTTGCAAAACTTTAAGTGCTATGTAAATGCTAACATTATTATTGTTGCTAGCTATTGTTATCTTCCCATAAGTACACCAGAGGGGGCACCTCAGGGTATGGAATCATAGATCTAGAGTAAAGAAAGACACTTCAGAGGCAACTAGTCCAGTCCTTTTATTTGATTTGATTTCATGTTACATTGTATTTTTATTTATTTTGTTAAATATTTCCCAGTTACAAGTTTTTGAGTATAAGAATGAAACATTCTTAAACATATTTTAAACATCTTAAGGAACTTTTTCATAACCTTTTCCAACTATCTATATAACCTTAATAACATTTGGGCAGCTACATGGTACAGTGGTTAGAGGGCTAGTCCTGGAGTCAGGAAGACTCCTATTCATAACTTCAAATCTGGTCTTGGATACGACTCCCCAATGATTTTTTAAAGCAAAGAGACTTTTTTGTTCCTTTATTTTCAGTTCCAAATTCTCTCCCTTTCCTGCCTCCTCTTCCCCACCCAATTAGAAGGTAAGATAAACAAAATCTAATACAAATATGTATAGTCATTCAAAACAAATGTCTACATTAGCCATGTCTCCCCTCCCCCCGCAAAAAACCATGACAATTTTAAAAAGAAAAAATAAGCTTTAATCTGCACTTTGAATCCATCCGCTCTACATCTAGTGGTTCCATTACAAGTTCTTTGGAATTGTGGTGGGTCGTTGTATTGATCAGAATTGTTATGTCTTTCAAAGTTCATTATCTTTACGATATTGCTATTACTACATTTATTCTCCTGATTCTGCTCACTTTACTTTGCTTCAGTTCATACAGGTCTCTAAGCTTAATATCAATCCCTTTATTTTATATATGAAGAAATGATTTGCCCAAGGTCACACAGGGAGTAAGAGGCCTCTCGCTCTTTCTATAGTACCCTGCTTCTCTCACCTGATAACTCACGAATCTTAATATTTGAAATAAAACATTGAAATATTTAGTAGGTGGTATCAGCAGCGGGCAGTTATTTTGATAGACCTTGTTTCAAAAGGTGAGGGCCCGCCTAAAATGGGCTTTCAAACCAAAATGGAGTTTTGTAGGATTTGGGTTCTGAGTCAAGTCTTGAGGCCATTATAGGCAGTATCATAGGAAATCAGAATCCTGCTATCTTACAGAAAAAAAAAAGGAAAGAAAAAAGAAATTCCCTTCAAGATGGCAGATGGGGCAGGATGTCCCAAGTTCTCCATAATTAATTACATCTCCCGAAGTATTGGTGGCTGCACCTCTGCTTGCTTGTTGGCAGCCTAATCATAATCCACAGCTTTGGCGCGTTTCTTCCATTCCCCCAGCCACTCCTCCAGCTACAGGAAGTGGGGGTGGGGGTTGGGGGTGGGGTAGGGAGAACAGAGCTTATGTTGGTTGTGCTGACTTTACAAAGAGCTGGCTGGGGCAGAATGGAGCACTTATGATCTAATCAGGCTACAGAACAATTGCCAAATCTGACATTGTCACCACCTACATTTTCCAATTGTTCTCAGCTAGAGTGTGATTTATTTGTGACTTGCACTGGGCACCATGAACAAACCACTCCCAGAAGCAATTTCCATAGGCCTGGGCTGCAGGTGTACATGTGGTTGGTCCCTTTTGCTTTATGTCCCAGGGAAGCTTGATGGCCACTCCTTACCCTCACTGTCCCCAAGTGTGAGAAGCAGGGTGAGGGTTTTAGAAAGCAACGCCCTACGTTTATATAATGCCAAAATGCTCCCATATACATCATCCCTTTGAATCTTACAATAACAATGAGGTATTATGATTCTAATTTTACAGACTAGGAAGTGGAGACTCAGAAATTTAATGTTTGAGGCATTGTGTTAAGTGCTGGGACTAGAACAAGGGTTAACTACAAGTGTCATGGCCTTCTTTGGTAATCAGGTGAATCCTAGGGACCTCTTCTCAGAATTTATTTTTAAATGCATAATTGAAGGAAATGCTAAATTTCAGTTAGAGATCAATGAAAATATAAATTTCAACTTTCTCCATTAGACCCCCTGAAATCTATCCATGGATTCCTTAGAGATCCATAAAACCAAGGTTAAGAGTTCTTGGAATAGAAGCAAGGTTTATTAACTCCCACTGCTCTATGTATTACACAACACAACACTACAACAGCAACAACTAACGTTAAGTGTTCACTATGTGCCCAGGTATTGTGTTGAGCACTGGGAATACAAATATAAGTAAAAAAAAGATGATCTCTGCCCTCAAGGAGCTTGTTTTCTAGTGGAGGAAGATAACATAAAATGATTCTGCTGGGTGTTGGTAGAGAAAGTCTGGAGAGTCCGAATTATACCCTGGAGAAGAATGAAGACATGGTTGGCCTGGGCATCTCCCTTAAAATGGAGATTCAGGGAGGAACCAGCCAAGAGGTGAGAGTACTTCCAATGTGAGAAGTAGTCCAGGGCTATAGTGTGTTTGTAGGGTGACAATGAGGTTTCCATGCTATGGTACAGATATAATGCTTATAGAGAAACCCTACATTTGTGTATGAGCAGTGGCCTAGGAAGTGGCTGCCTTCCATTTTCTTCACATAATCCTGGAATAATCCACCAGCCCCTGCTGAACTGGGGCTTTCCTTCTACCATTCAGAAACCCCTATCACAACCTGGGCTCCCTCAACCAATAAAATAATGACTTATTTATTTAGCACTAAGAAACAGCAGGGCAGAGTGGACAGAGAGCCAAGCTGTGGGTCAGGAAGATCTGGTTTCAAGTTCTGCTTCTGATCCTTATTAGCCATGTGACCATAGGCAAGTCCCTCGGAGTCAAAGTTGAAGAACAGACAATGACCTGCATTGGTGAAAGAAGCTTCCTTACCTGGGAGATCCCTATACCAATGAATGAACTAACAGGTTCACTATCTATCAATAAATGGAAACATATTTATATTTGTCTGTATTTATACATTCCAAATGCATGTGTGTGTATGTATATATATAAAATATTGCCAATATAGTGCTAAATCTGACATTTATCACCTGTACTTTTCAATTGTGTATCTGTGTGTGTATATATATATATATGTAATATGTATATACACACACACACGTATATATGTATGTGTGTGTGTATTACATTTTGGAAACTTTAAAATGCTCCATAAAAGTTGGCTGTTATTCTAGAATTATATGTGTATATTTATGTATATACATATAAAATTTATATTTTCAGTTGTGATATAAAACATATAATTATATTTTCAATTGTTATATAATATATCATGAAACATTTTGGAAACTTTACAATGCTCTGTAAAAGTTGGGTATATATACATACCATACATGTGTGTCTGCATGTATAGCCAGTTTTTATAGAGCATTGTAAAGTTTCCAAAATGTTTTATTTAAGCCTCACGGCAATCCTATGAGGTAGATTCTACTAGCATTATCATCCCCATTTTCATCTCACTGATATCATAGATTAGTTTCAAAGTCAGGTTTCTCTGAGTCCAAATTCAACATTGTATACAGTATGTGAGAAATTCTCAAAACTCTTTGGTCTCAGGACACCTTTACACTCTTAAAAATAATTGAGAACCCCAATGAGCTTTTTTTTTATTTAGTTTATATCTATTGCTATTTACCATATGAAAAATAAAAATTTTAAATAATGCATTCAAGAACAATAACAAACTTATTACGTGTTCATATTAATGTTTTCATGAGAAATAACTTTTTCCAAAATTAGAGAAAATAGCAAGAAGAATGGCATTGTTTTATATTTTTGCAAATCTCTTTAATGTCTGGCTTAATAAAAGACAGCTGGATTCTCAAATTCATTTCTCCATTTAATCCGTTGCATTATCTGTTGCAATAAGCTGTTTTACTTAAAGCATGTAAGGAAAATCAAGCCTTCCACAGATATGTCTTTGAAAAAAGGAAAGTATTTTAATAGATAAATAACATCTTAGTATTATTGTGAAAATAGTTTTGACTTTGCAAACCCCCTTAAAGGGTCTCAGTGACCTACAAGAATCTGCAGCCTATACTTTCAGAACCTCTGCACTACAAAATGTTGTCTCTCAGATATATAAATATTGTTTTCTCCAGCTTATTGACAAGGAAACTGATTTTTTTTTTTTGTGGACCTATTGTGTGTTAAGCATAGCGTTTAGCACTGTGGGGGATATAGGTCCCTTCCTTAAAAGTCTTTGTTGAAGAAAGAAGACATATGTATAAACCTATACAGAACCATACAAGGTAGTATATGTGCTAGATTATGTGATACAGATTCTAAGTGTGTTAAGTGGTCAGAAATGAAGGAGGTCAATGTGTGGCTGGGGAGACTGCATGGAGAAGGTGGTACTTGACGAGACACTGAAGGATAGGTAGAATTTAGATGAGTAGAGAGAAAGGAAACAAGCATTTTTAGGTGGTCAAACAGCAGAAGGAAAGGCATAGAGGTTATGGCAACAAATATGAAATATGCAGGGGACAGAGAGGAGCCTGGCTTACTTAAATGCCTGGGGAGCTTCTTTCAGAGAGTAATGAGAAGTAGGTTATATAGGTAGGATGAGAACAGATTTAGGAAAGCGCTAAAAACTATAGGTTTTTAGGTTTTACATGTAAAGGAATAGGGAACCATGCATGGTAGGTTCTTGAGCAGGTAGGTGACATCATGAATTAAAGTTTTTAAAGGAAGATAAGCCTAGCAACAGAGCCATGCATTACCCAAAAAGGAGAGTGATGCCGTGAGAGTGAGTGATAACAGATGGAAAGGCTTAGTGTTTTACCAGTATCCATGAAATATTAAAAAACAAGGAGGAATATCTTTAACATGTTGGGTAGATTATCTGTAGACAATTTACGGAAGGACATAGACAAGATTGACATGAATATAGGGTATTAAAAAAACTTAACCATCTTGTTCTATGTTTTTAAGTATTCATGGTAACCAGGTAATTGGTTCGTTCTGCTTCTATTTATAAGTGTTATAGGTGGCATAATTATGGTTCTAATATGAATCTTCAATTGTCCATTTTGTTAATAGAGAAACATGGGCTTTGTTGCTTCATTAATAAAAATTTATCTTCTTAGATATTTAAAAGGCATGTAATACATTTTTAAGTTAATCCTAACTCAACTCTAAACATGTATTCCTCTATGATCCTTGGCTGTGAGTAGGGAAAGAAAGCAGAGCCAGAGGTATCAGAGCCAAATAATGTGTATGTTGGATGGAAAGCTGGAATGGGATCAGGCAAGGATGAAAACAGTGGTGCCCATTTTGAACTCTGGTTTGGAAATGGAAGAGTTCTCTTTTCCCTTAAAAAAAAAGTACAGAAATTTGTTTTGCTTGACTATGCATATTTTAACAAGAGTTTTCTTTTTCTTTTTAATGGAGGGGGAGGTGGGAGGAAGAGAAGGTAAATTTTCACTAATTGAAAAAAATTTTAAAAACTAAAACTGTTATCAATCATTTAAAAATCTCCTACATTAAAAAAAAATCTACATATCTGAATATATCCCTCTCCTTTCCACATACCTGGCAAGCTATCCCTTTTAACAAAGAAGGAAGAAAGGTAGGTTGGGGGGAAGGGGTATTATTCAGCAAAACCAATCAAACATACCAACTCTGATAGCATATGCAATGTTCCTTTCCCATAGTCCACCACCTTTATGCAGAAGCAAGGAGGTTCATTTTCTCTTTTGGAAGAGATCTTAACAAATCTCACTTTGGAAAAAGAAAAACGGAGCAACCAAGTTTTGTATATAAAATTTTTGTATAAAAACTTAACAGAGGAAGTATAAGAATTAACAATTTTAAAAATAGAAATGTAAGCTGTTTCATTTACTAGTTTGAATAGTAGAGTCAGTTATAGAACATTAAAACATGTGGCAATTGCTGTAAAAAACAAGAACAATAAGAAAATGAGAAAACCAATCACATTTATTACTTAAAACAATAAATTATAAATCTGAATAGACCATGAAACTAATTAACAATAAACAATACATGTGAAGTCAGAAAACTAGAAACACCCTAAATGTTCAATATCAGAAGAATGGTTAAATAAATTGTGATTCATTAAGTAATAATAATTATAGCTAGTATTTATATAGCACTTACTGTGTGCCTGACACAATAACCCCGAAGGTCGGTTCTATTGCTGTTCCTGTTTAGTCATTTTTCAGTTGTGTCTGACTCTTTGTGACCCCATTTGGAGTTTTCTTGGCAAAGACACTGGAGTGGTTTGCCATTTCCTTCTCCAGCTTATTTTACAGATGAGGAAACTGAGGCAAACAGAGTTAAGTGACTTGCCCAGGGTCACATAGCTAGTAAAATGTTTGAGGCCAGATTTGAAGTCAGGAAGAAGAATCTTCCTGACTCCAGGCCCTGCACTCTCTCCACTGTGCTACCTAACTACTGTGTTTCAAAGTGAAGTTAGACAAAGGTAGAAAAAGATCTGGAGAAGTGGAAGATAGAGACTTTGGGGAGAAATAAGAATTGGACAAAGATATTGTGATGGGAGGGAGGTGTGGTATGGCATTTTATTAAACATTATGGCTAGGTTTCAAGCATACCAAGACAGATTTGAAATGGCCTTTACTTAAGGAGCTTTATGAGGGGACCGACATGTGCCCGTAGAAGCAGATAAAAGTATATATACAAAATAGAAGGTAATTTGGAGCAAGGGAAGGCGCTAACAGCTGGAGAGGATTAGGACAGGCTGGGATGTCTGAGCTGAGCTTTAAAGGATACTAGGGATTATTCTAAGAGGTAGAAGTAAGGACATTTCATTCCAGACTGAGAACAGACTGTACAAAGACAGGGAGATGAGACATGGACTGTTTGTGAGGGACAGCAAGTTGGTATGGAATTCATGAAGGGTAGTAATGCCTAATAAATCTGGAAAGATAAGATGGAGCCACATTATGAATGGGTTTAAATGCCAAAAAACGGAATTTGTTTTTGGCTCTAGAGCTAATAGGGAACCACAAGAGCTGCTTGAGGAAAAAAAATCCCTTTAGCAATGTCACTTTGACAGATATGTTGAAGATGTATTAATTTCTAATGGTATTTTATTTTTTCCAATTACAAGTAAAGACAATTTTTAACATTCTTTTTAAATAAGATTTTGAGTTCCAAGTTGAAGATGTATTAATTTTTTAATGGTATTTTATTTTTTCCAATAATAAGTAAAGACAATTTTTAACATTCTTTTTTTATAAGATTTTGAGTCCCAAATTTTTCTCCCCCCCCTTTCTCTCCTCCCTAAGACAGTAAGCAATTTGATATAGGTTATGTTTGCAATCATGTAAAACCCATTTCCTTATTAGTCATGTTTTAAAAAAAGAAGCAGAACAAAAGGAACAAACTCCTCTCCAAAATATCAAGAAAGTGAAAATAGTATGCTTCAATCTGCATTCAGACTCTATCTGTTCTTTCTCTAGCTGTGGATAGTATTTTCCATCATGAGTTTTTTGGAATTGTCTTGGTTCATTGCATTGCTGAGCAGAGTTAAGTAAGTCATAGCTGATCATCGCACAATGTTGCTGTAACTGTGTATGTATAAAGTTCTGCTGGTTCTGCTCACTTCACTCAGTATCAATTCATGTAAATCTTTCTAGGTTTTTCTGAAATTTACCTGCTCACCATTTCTTATAACACAATAATATTCCATCACAATCATGTACCACAATTTGTTCAGTCATTCCCCAACTGATGGACATCCCCTCAATTTCCAATTCTTTGCCACCATAAAAAGAGCTGCTATAAATTTTTTTGTGTATGTAGGTCCTTTCCTTTTTTTATGATCTCTTTGGGATATAGACCTAGTAGTGATATTGCTAGATCAAAGGGCATATGCAGTTTGATTACCCTTTGGGCATAGTTTCAAATTGCTCTCCAGAATGGTTGGATCAGTTCACAACTGCACCAACAATGCATTAATGTCCCAATTTCTGCACATCTCCAACATTTATTATTTTCCCTTTCAGTCATATTAACCAATCTGATTAGGTGTGAGGTGGTATTTCAGAATTGTTTTAATGTGCATTTCTCTAGTTAATAGTGATTTAGAGCATTTTTTCATATGACTGATTTTGAAGATGTATTAAAGAGGGAAAAAAACAGGAGGCAGGGAGACCAATAATTAGGAGTCTATTGCAGTAGTCCAAACCAGAGGTGATGAAGGCCTGAACTAAGGTGAAAATGTGTGAGTGGAGAGAGAGAAGTAGATGAAAGCAATATTGTGGAGGTAGAATAAAAATGAATGAATGAAAAAACATGTGCTAGTCTCTGAGTTAATAAGCAAAGAGGATAGAAATCCAAAAGTGAGACTGTCGTAGCATTCTAGGAGCTTATGTTTTTTCATTTAAAATTTTTATGTGGAAATGAAACACCAAAAAAGAAAAAAAAATAGAATGTAAGAGAGGATTATATGGGAAACTATGAATCTCTATTCCACGTAACTTGCCTTTTAAAAGTACATAATATTACATTACTTTCAAAGCTGTCCTCTTTCTCTGTGCTTCATTCTGAACTTGCTTCTTTTCTCTGCTGTGCCTTTAAAACATTTTTCAATCCCCCCCTTTACTTTGTCTTTTTTGGGGCATCACTATTGCTAGCTCCTCTCTTTTCCCTCAAATCTCTGTTCCAATTTAAAAACAACAACTTTATAACAAGTAATAATAGTCAAGGAAAACGAATCCACATAGTCCTGTGCCCCAAAATGTATGTCTCTTTCTGAAAGAAACTTATATTTGAATAGGTGAATGCTACACATTTTAGGAATGGTGGCCAGAGCTGGATGTTTTGGTCTGGGAAGTCACAGGGGTGGCAAGTGGAACAATAGGGGGGAGTCAATTGACACACCCTTTCCAGAGGCTATGATAGTGTTGTTTTGAATACTGTTCCCAGAGCAAAATTTGGAAGCAGATGGGGTGCAGACATCTGGGACTGGAAAATGATCAGGGTGAAACAGTATGGCCAGTTCTGAGTCTTCAACTTCAAACAGAATTTGCATCTGACATAGTTAAGAATTCATTGATTGTCTTTAGTGACATTCAGATGACATTTCTGCAAATTGTAAACAGAATTTGACAGTTTATGAACCTGAAAATCAATAGGTTTAGCCAGCTTTACATGTGGCTCCTAGTCCCTCACTTCCTGGATTTCAGAGTACTATAAGGAGCAAGTCACCTCTTTCTAATGTAATTCTCCTCCCTTGGTGCTGAAGTGCTCCATGTTTTGTGGTCAACAACTGTGTTCCTTAAGTCCCCTTTATTTTTGGAAGACATCTCCAACTCAGACTCCTCCCCACCTCCTTCCCCTTTATCCTTCCTTTTTATCCCCTATCCATTGCTCAAATTCAACCTTAGCAAGGCCACAGCCTTGGAATCATGGATGGGATGATGGAAGGGGTAGAGAAAGTAGTCAGTGAATGTTCAGAATTCAGATCTAGACCTTCGCTAAGCAACTGGGGGGCTGCTTAAATGTTGATGAGCATGGAAATGGATGATTGGCAGGGCACTTACATATGGTGACTGTCTTCCTGTGGCTTCCTCTTCTCCACACTGCCTGCCTTCTATCGAGGTATCTGAAATTCATCTGTGATATACTCTATTCACCAGAGCCCCTCTTCATCACATGCAGGTTTGTGAACCTAAAAATATTGCTACCTCTCAGACTGGCAGATGGCCAACATTTTTTTCTAACTCTCACAGTGTCTCGTAAACAGAATTCAGGGAGGAGAAGATTGGGTTTACTAGGGCCCCAGAGACTATCCAAAACCAGAACATACAGGGTTAGAATTAGAGTTTTCATTGTGGCTTTTGTCTTTCTGGAGAGTTTTTGGAGGCAGCTAGGTAGGTCAGTGAGTAAAGCACTGGGCATGGAGTCAGGAGGACCTGAGTTCAAATGTAGCCTCAGACATGTATTAGCTGTGTGACCTTGAACAAGTCGCTTAACCTCTGTTTGCCTTAACACCCCTGGAGAAGGAAGTGTCAAATCACTCCAGTATCTCTGAAAGAAAATCCCATGGACCATATGGTCCACTGGGTCATGAAGAGTTGGCCTCAACAACGAGATTTTTTTTGCTTCATTCTGTATATTGTAGAGTCTTTTTATAATACTGCTAGATTATGTTTGATAATTTAACAAGGAGCTCTTAAGCTGACTCCACCACATCATAAAGAAAGATGTAATACTTAGGAAGGAATGGAAGGCAGTGTGGTGCAGTGGAGAGAGCATTGGATTTGGAATGAGAAGACCTAGGTTTGACTGAGTCTGCTACTTTCTCTTTGTGTTACCTTTGGAAACTCACACATAAATGATAATAATCACAGTACCTTTGGGCCTAGGGTTTCTTATCTGCAGAAGGAAACAGTTTAGTCATATGCTATCACTAAAATCCCTGGTGAAGACCCCAGTGGCCATCCAATTCAATGAAAAGATATGCCTCCAAAATGCCTAACAGGATCATTAGGGTTTATAGTTGAACTGGACCTTAGTCCAGATTTTTAATTTTACAAATGAAGGAAACTCACCCAGGTTTGCACAAGGAGGGGAAGAGAAGAAATATGCCTATATATAGCACTTAATATCTGCCAGGCACAGTGTTAAGTGCTTTGCAAATATTATCACATTTGATCCTCACAACAGCCTTTCAAGGTAGGTGCTGTTATTTAATCTCCATTTTACAGGTGAGGAAATTTAGGCAGACAGAAGTTAAGTGACTTGCCTAGGTTTATACAACTCGTAACAGAGGCTAAATTTGAACTCAAATCTTCCTGACTTTTGGGCCAGCCCTCCAGACCCACTACACCACCTAGCTGCACCTAAGTATGGCACAAATGATAAGTATCAGCAGCTGGATCCCTGACAGGTCCCCTGACTTTAAATACAATGCCTTGTGAGTTATTAGTTTAAATCAATAAGTATGTATTGAGTAGCGGCTAAATGTTTAGCACTGTTTTTGAAAAAAGATTATTGATTCCCCACTTTTGACATCACATTTCTTTCCCAATGTATCCCTTCCCAGCAAGCCTTTCCTTGTAACAAAAGCTTATCAAGCCGGTCAGTGCCTGTGGCATCCCACACCCATAGTACTCATATCTCTTCCAAGATAGGAGGGAGATCTGAGCACTGTTTTCATATATAAATAGCACAGCTTCTGTTAATCCTAACAAGAATGCTCCTCTGTGTCCATGAAGGTATATTCTTGAGCACAGTATGATTTATGAAATATTTTTCTATCAGTAGCTACAGATTTGTGCTGGTCCATCCAAGCTCTTTCACCTGGTGCTTCCCTCAGCCAATAGCTTACATTCACAAGAGAGATAGTTGGGGTTTAAGGTCAGTGGCCGTGAAAAAATGTAAAGCCCTCTGGTTACAGGGGAAGCAAACCTATGTCCTTGGCAGCCCAGCTCTATGATCTAATCAGCCGAGCCAACCAACCACAGACAATGGAGGTCCGGGAATAGAGACTGGAGGACATGCAGGGGCGGGGGTGGAAACCAGGGTGAAAGAAAAGATATGACTCAGTTAAGAACAAAGACACTGGGATGGCAGAAACATCAATTATATTTGAGCAGGATGTCTCCAGGTGCTAAGGAAGCACTTACTCCCTAGAGTAAAGTCTTAATTAACACGAGGTACCAATCCTGGAAGGATGACAGGTGGGAGGCATTAAAGGCAAGATTTGGTCCAAGAAAATGTTTTTCTTTGGGTGGAAGACAGTGATGTGAGGAGCAGTCTAAGCCTCAGAAAGGGAGATCCAGTGTCAGCCGCCTCCTTCTCAAGTTTCATGTTAAGTTTTTACCATTCATCTTAGTCACACAATTGACCAAAAAGTTCAGAGAATACGAAATCCCACTTTGTTGAAAATTTTTTAAAAATTCTTTTGATTAAGTAGGAGAAATTACAGCTTTAAAAGACTCTCCTACGAGGCATTTCCTTGTCGGATACGTTGAGATGAAAGAAAATTCATAGGTGGCTGTGATAAAAGATAAACTTTAATAAGATTTTCTGATTATTAACGGCAATCAAGGCATGAACCAGGGATGCTTGATAAAGGTGTTTACCACTTGGTTGAGATGTCAAGTGTAAGAGACAAGTAGGACTGTTCCAAAGCTAATGTGTTGTTTAATTATATTCTTTTTTTTTAGAAGCAAGTTGTATGTATTAGATTCCTAATTTCAAATATAATCATCTTTTCCTGTTCTTTACATATGAAAATGAATGTTTTGTGTTTATTGGCATTGGTCCCATTCAGAATAACAAAAACAAAACAATGTTTTAAAATGTCTAGTATACAAGGATTCCCAGTAAATGGTGGGGTCTTGGCCATTATATATATCTATGGCCATTATGTATGCAGAATATATATGATATCTCGTAATTATATTACATATCATAATATATAATTATATATTATATTATACTATAATGTACATTCTACTTATATACATTGTAATGTTTGATGCAACATTACAGGACTTTAGAAATGAGATTTGCAACCATTCAAAAGAGCCATGATAATGGCATAAAAGTGTGGAGGGGATAAAACTATGTTGAGTCGACAGAATTGGATTAATTGTGTTAAACATCTCTTTAATACATACAGGGCTGCATGAAGCATAATATGGGTTAGTTCCAGGGTGGGGGAGATAAGGAACTTAGGTGTTCTGTGTCGAGAAGAAAGAGGAGTAAATTAGGGAATTGTTTTTACAGAATGTGGGGTCGGTTCTCTCTTATATTTCCCTCAATGCCCTTGAATGTGGAAGAGAGGCTTCTTCTTAGTTGTTAGCTTATAATACTCCACTCTTATCCTTTCTAGCCAAACAGGGGTGGTCACTGCCCCCTGAAAAAGTCTCATCCTGCTTCCCAATTTCCCCTCTGTGTCTGCACTCATACCATTCCCTACAATTGGGTTTTAATCTTGTCTCTGTTTCTTAGTAGCTGTGTAACCTCTATGGGTCTCAGTTTCCTTATCTGTATAAGGGGATTGTACTGATGGTCTCTAAGGCTCTCAATCTTGGATCCATTTATACTATTACTATTTAAATAGTTCTTTCTCCTCACAAGGACTTGTTAAGGTCATTACATTATCTACAATACCTATGATTTATCTTTGGATGTAATTAGCCTCCTTAAGGGAGTGCAGACCTTAGGCTTTAGATCCATGGTTTAGAAAATTGCAAGGATAGAAGCTGGCATGTGTCTAAGTAGGTGGTTAAGGAGGATGTAAGGTGACAGCAGAAGACCTGAGTTTCACTCCTGTTTCTATAACTTCTCTCTGTGTGATATTGAGAGAGTCATTCATTCTCCCTGCATCTACAGTTTCTTCATTTGTAAAATGGAAGGGATGGGGCATATTTAAATGGGCTCTGTGGTCCCTATCAACTCTAAATCTATGATCTTGCAAAATTATTTAAAGTTAAGAGGGTGTTCTGGAATATTTTAAAATATTGAGATTGGAAAAGAAAACCAAGAGAAATAATATACCCCTCCCTGGCCCACCATCCATTTTCCTTTTTCAAATACCTGCTACCATCCACAGTTGCAAACAGAGGCTCTTCTTTGTTTTTTAGGTAACTATTTTCAATTAACAGCCATTTATTTTCGCTTTCTTTTTGTTGCTGTTCAGTTGTTTCAATTGTGTATGACTCTTCGTGACCCCATTTGGGGTTTTCTTGGCAAAGATATGGGAGTGATTTGCCACTTCCTTCTCCAGCTGATTTTACAGATAAGGAAACTAAGGCAAACAGGGTTAAGTGACTTGCCTAGGGTCACACAGCTAGTAAGTGTCTGAGGCAGATTTGAACTCAGATCTTCCTGACTCCAGGCCTAGTGCTCTATCCACACCACCTAACCGCCCTTTCCTTTTCTCCTACCCTGCCCAATTGGGAGAAAGAGAAAAATCTTTGGTGACAAATACGAATAGTCAAGGAAAACATTCATGAACTGGTTTGTCCAAAATAAAAATGGCCCCTTGAGGCCATCATCTCTCTATCTGGAGGTCCGTAGTTGATGATAATCATTATCAGTCCTCTAGAATCAATCAACCAGCAAGTATTTATTAAATATCTACGATTTTTCTGTCCCTCTGCAAGGCTCTGGAGATACAAGTTCAAAGAATGAAACAAAGTCCTGCTCATCTATAATAAGTTTCCATTGTTGTTGGTCCTTGAATTGATCAGGGTTCTTTGCTTTCAAAGTTGTTTGATTCTACAATAGTATTGTTATTGGATAAACTCTTCTGGTTCTGCACACTTTATTCTAGTTCCTTCTTCTGAATTAATTATTTCTTATAGCACAATTGCATTATTCTATTGCATTCATATACCGTAATTCCCAATATCATAAATCCCAAGTCCCTTAGAACTAGAACCCAAGGGGTTCTAGTTCTTTACCATTCCAAAAATTGTTGTAAATAAAAATATTTTTAATTAAATTATTTAAAAATAAAATTATTTTTTATATGGGGGTCCTTTGCCTCTTTCTTTGATACAAACCTAGTTACCGTCTCAGCTGGGTCAAAGGATATGCACAGTTTAGTCACTTTTGGGGCGTTGTTCAAAATTTGCTTTCCAGAATGGCTGAATCAATTCACAGCTCCACCAACAGGACATCGGTGTGCCTGTTTTCTCCCCACAGCTCCTCCAACTTTAATCATTTTCATTTTTTGTCATTTTTGCCAATCTTATGGATACAGGGTAGAACCCACCAGAGGACCTGAGGAAGCTTTAAAAACAATCAATTTCACTTCTCATTATTAGGAAACAAACACTTTTCATATAAAGCTGCATGTACTTTATCCATGCCAGAGTAGAGGGTGTTAATTTAAAGGTGTAGCAGAGCACTACTGTTCAGTTCCCTTGAAATGTCACTGAATTCTACTGCCTAGACAGCCCCACCATCCAAAATAAATGTTTACTGAATGGAATTGTTCGCCATGCTGGCTGGAGTTTGTGAGAAACATTTGCATAACACCTTTACGGAGTGAGTGTTAACTAGACTTATTTCATTTTAAAAATTCACTTACAAGCTATTAAAAGCCAGACCTGCTAAGGTCCAGTCTTAAAGATGTCTCCATAGTCTGTAGAGAAGTTAGAGAGCAGTCTGAACCAGAAGAATTAGCTGCCCAATATATTGCTCTGTTTAAAAAAAAAAGACACCTTTAAAAACAAATATTAGCAAGCATATCATCAATCAATCAACAGGCATTTATAAAGTGCATACAATATGCCAGGCAAAATGCTAAACATTAGGGATGCAAAGGACGAACTCTCTCAAGGAGCCTAGGTTCTAATGAGGAAAACAACGGGGCAAGACTGTGCTGGAACCAGCTCTCTCACCTGTGCAAGCGGTGTTAAATTTTTAATGCGAGCATTTACACCCCAGTAATCAGTAATTGATACAAATCAGCACTGATTCGGTCCGGGTTGTTAAACATTTACTGGCACACCCCTGTTTTCTCTATACCATCCCTTCAGCTCATCAGGAGTGCAATCAAAGTCTCAGGGAATAAAGGTAGGCTAATAATGGTAATGTGAATGTCCTTGGTACTTTAAGGTTTGCGAAGTGTTTGACATCCACTATCTCATTTGAGCCTTCTGATACAAAGTACCTTTAGAAGAGAAGGCCCTGGTAGCTGGGGGTTGGAGGTGGACTGGAAACGTCTTCTATAGAAGGAGGTAGGTGCTTGAACAGAGTCTTGAAGGAAACCAAGGAATCTAAGAGACAGAGGTGAGGAGAGAGTGCATTCCAGGAGTGTTGTTGTTCAGTCTTAAGATTTTGTTCAATCATTGTTCGGTTGTATCCAACTCTTCATGACCCCATTTGGGGTTTTCTTGGCAAAGATACTGAAGTGGTTTGCTATTGCCATTCCCCAGCTCATTTTACAGATGAGGAAACTGAGGCAAACAGGGTTAAGTGACTTGCCCAGGATCACACAGCTAGTAAATGTCTGAGGCTACATTTGAACTCAGATCTTCCAGACTCCAGAGTGATCATTCCATCCACTGTGCCACCTACAGTCAATTGGTAAACTCAGACATGGGACGAGGTACAAATCATTATAGATAAGGTTTGAAAACTCACTTGGTGTTGCTGGCCATTGGAGGCTTTAATCCTTTGATCTAATACATGACTCTGCTTATCACAAAATAGATATCTGTAAGCTATAATAAATCAATCAATAATTAAATTAAATTAAAATTAATTAAAAATAATTAATCAGTCAACACATAGAGCCAGAAAATGTTCATTTGGATACACACTAAATTTAATGTGGTGATCTCAACACTGTCCTACTTGTCAGTTTCCTCCTGGGAACACCTCTCTGACCTCTTCTGTGTGTTTTTTAAATGTTTCATTCACATTCTTTTCTTCCCCTGCCCCATCCCCCATTATCCTTCTCTCTCTCTCTCTCTCTCTCTCTCTCTCTCTCTCTCTCTCTCTCTCTCTCTTTCTCCTCTTTCTCGTTACTATCACTACCCCGCATTTTCATCATTCTCCATACCATCCCTAGTAACAAAAATAGAGCCAAGCAAAACAAAATTGGGTTGTGATGGGAAGATCTGAAAATCTACGTCTCATTCTATACCTGAATTCCATCCATCATCTCTTTACCAAGAGGTGGGAGGCATGTTCCATTATTGGTCTTCTGGAGTCGTGATTGATCATTGCCCTGCTAAGACATGTTAAGTCTTTTAAAATTCTTTTCCTTTACAATATTGTGGTCATTGAATAAAATACTTCTTTTGGTTCTACTCACTTTACCCTGTTTCAGTTTGCTTTCAGTCTTTCTTCCTGGGATAGACTGCCCTACTCATTTCTGTACAGATTAAAGAGAAGTTTTTAGGAATTCATCTTAGCAGGAGTTCTTCCTTTTGATAGCATCAACTAAGTGAAAGTCAGGCTGGTAAGAGTTGGAAATCCAATTGGCTGTGAAGACCAACCTTCAAATCCTGCCTTTGATGTATACTAACTTTGTGACCTTAGGTAGATCACTAACCCCCTCCTGGCCTCAGTTTCCTCATCTGTAAAAAGAGGAGGTTGGACTCAATGACCTCTAAGGTTTTCCTTCCAGTTCTAGATCTATAAGCGATCTATCCGACTCTTCCTTGGAACAAATAAAAATGGTTAAAACCAAATGATGTAGAAATTTCATACCTATTGGTCTCTACCTTTCTAAGAGCGAGAGGAGTAAGGTGTGTGTTTCAGCTACTTTTCACTGTCTTTTTGAGGCCCTTTGGAGCCTCAAATATATTGTTCTCCTGGTTCTGCTTACTTCAATTGTGTGCTGAAATTTCCAAAGGGCTTGTTGGGACTTGGGAGGGCCTGCTGAGCTATCTGTGCGGGCTTCCTAGCATATGGAGCACAGAGGAAATGCCACCAGATCCCAGAAGGGCAGCAAAAAGGCTGACTGATGTGATTGCTGTGGCATTTCGCTTTCTCTGATGCTGGAGAGAGCCTGGCTAGAGTCCTACTGCATATTTTCTAGAGTGTGTTCCTGGAATGTCCACATGACTGCAGGCTGCCTCTCAGAGAAGAGCAGAGCCAACACCATTACAATGGATTTAGGATTAAGCAAAGCACTTACTGCCCCTGGGTTGTTAAGCAAGTTTGGCTGCTAGTAAAATCTTCCACGATGACATAATTAATCAAGTGAAAGCAGGCTATGTCTTATCAGAACTATTCTCCATTGCTAAGTGAAGCAAGCTGCCCAATAGGTCTAGTTTCATCTTAGTTAATGTGGGCCTACCAAAGACTGAAAGCTGGGGTCAGATTCTTATTTTCACTTGTGCGGACAATTGTACAGAAGATAACTAGAAGTGGAAGGGATCTCTAAGGGATCCTCTACCTTCCTACCCCCATCCCTTTAATTTACAGATGGGGAAACTAGATCCCAGAGAAGCTAAAATAACTTGCCCAAGATCACACAGGTGATATGAGAGGTAGAATTTGAACCCAGATCATTCAACTGCAAGAATGAGTCCCCTTTTCATTCCTTTTCATTCAATTCAATAAACATTTATTAAGTACCTACTTCATGTCAGGCATTGTTCCAAGCTCTGAGGATACAAAAAAAGAAAAAAAAACTCCTATTCCCAAGGAGCATACAGCCTAATGGGGGAATATGTCACACAAGAGGAAGCTGGAAAGGGGCACCCACTGCAAGTGGCATTTTGTTCCTTGATGTTGAGACCAAAGTAGGGCTGTCTATTCCTTTCAGCTCACAAATTATGAATCAAATAATCAACAAATATCTAGTAAATAGCCAAACAAGGGACTGAGGTGATTATAAAAGATATAATAGATAAAAAGAGATTATTTCAGTTTTGTTAAGTAAAAAAGCTTTCTCATGAACAAAATTAATACAGGCAGGATAAGAAGCATTGACTGAGGAAAAGAAAAGATCTAGTTAATATGATAGGGTTCTGACTTCCAGTATAGGTAACTAACAGCCATTTCTCAATAGATAAGTTATCAAAGATATGAACAACTGTAAAAAGAATTGAAAAATGTTAACCAAATGAAAGAATGCTTCAAATCACTAATAATAAGAGACATGGAAATCAAAATATTTTTGAAGTTTGACCTCAAAACTTGACAAAGAGGAAAAATGATGGTAATAGTCAATGTTGGAAGGGTTGTGGGAAAATAGGCATAGTAAAATGCTATTGATGAAGCTGTGAAGTAGTCCAACTAGTCTTGCAAACAATTTGGAATCATATAAAGAAAGTAACTAAAATGGCCATACCCTTTTTTCCAGATACCTCACTGCTAGGCATATACCCCCCAAGGAAGTCAATGACTGAAAGGCAAACCACATAGATTTTAAAATATGTATAGCCTTGATATTCATAATAACAAAAAACCAGAAACAAAATCAAAGCTCATTGAGGATTGGCTAAACATATTGTGGTACATGAATATAATGAAATATTGTTATCCCTATGGTATAGACAATCAATCAAACATTTACTAAGTTCCTACTATGTGTCAATTCCTCTTCTAGGTACTGGGGATACAAAAAAAGTGAAATAATCCCTGTTTTCAAGGAGTTTATATTCTATTGGTCTGAAAATCTAAGTCTCATTCTATACCTGAATTCCATCCATCATCTCTCAACCAAGAGGTGGGAATTCAGGTATAGAATGAGACGTTGGTACATATGTAAGTATATACTGATATATTAAATAAAACAATATATGTAAAGTGCTTTGCAAACCTCTGAGTGCTATATGAATGCAAGAGATTATTTTATAGCATCAATATGTACAGAATAAATAAAATAAATGTGAGATCATTAAATACAAGGTTAGAAATAATGACTACAAGGAAGCGTTAGGAAAACTTATACCAACCGATGTAGAAAGAAGTAAGCAGAGCCAGGAAAACAATATACACAATGAATATAACAATGTAAGTGGAAACTACAACAACAAAACAGGTAAGACTAAATGCTGCAAAATCATCATGACCAAGTTTGGCCCAAAAAGAGAGATGAGAAAAAAAACTCCCTCCATTTCTTTACATAGGTAGGAGACTGAGTATGGCACACCGTCTACAGTGTCAGAATTTTTGACTAGATTGGTTAGCTTTGGTGAATTGGTTTTTTTCCACTTTTTAAAAAATATAAATAAGGGATAGTTCTCTGTAGGACAGAAGGGTGCAAAGAGAAACCATGACATAAGAACAAAACATTTCAATAAAATTTTATTTTAAAAAACACACAAAAACCCCCGAGCACTTAATAAATGTAGGTAATATAAGAACAAAATATTTCAATAAAATTTTATCTCAAAAAACACAAAACCCCCAGAACACTCAATTATCTGGGCTGACCACAGGGATACAAAGACAAGAAACTGGTTTGGCCCTCAAGAGGCTTACGTTGAATGGGGAGGAGGGGGAGAATAACATGTAAGTAAATGCAAAATACACACATAGTAGATACAAGGTAGTTTGGAGGTGAGGGCAGTAGCATCTTCAGAGTGGGGTGATCAGGAAAGGTCTCCTGTAGCAAATAACTTTTAAGCTGAGCTTTGAAGGAAGATAGTTTTTCCCAGACTCTGAGACACTGAGCAAAATAGAAGCTTCTGGCATGCTAATAACTGTGCCCTCCAGTCTGACAGTATAGACAAAAAGATGGACACAAAATTGATACCAGCTGCACGAGCTTCGCATTGTGTATGGATGGGACAATTTGAACTTGTCAGCATGGAGGAAACTGTAAATATCCAAAGATTGTTTACCCAGGCTGCCATTGGATTCAGCTGCCAGCATGGCCCATTGTCTAGAGCTGTGCTGACTGATAGAGCAAAAGAATATACCACTGTTACCCATTTGTGTCATTTCTTGATATGATGACTTTGGTTCCACTCATTGACCCATCTCTAGACAATAGGGGTATGCAGCATTTTGCACAATTTAGAGCAACATGAAAGGAGTCAGGAGAATTAGTAGTGACAGATAGGGAAATGAGGATATAGAAAAGGAAAAACAAAAACAAAGGAAAAATACAAGGATATGTCAAAGGCAGGGCAAGAATGATCTAAGGGCCTATGCAGGGAAGAGGTGGAGAACAGATACACCAAAAGGGTCAAAGGACACTGAGGAAATGAGAGAGGTAGGACTTTTTAAACTCATTTTGCCTTTATTGTCCTCTTATCAAATTCAGCTTCCTAACTAGGTCATCTAGACCAGTATATCCTAACCGTTTTCATATGCAAAGCCATTCTAGATTCCTAATTTTTCCAGGATACATGGGGACTGTATCCATAGAACAAATTTTATTTGGGGAAGGAGTTGGTTATGTATGTGCTAATAGAGAGGACAGGGAGAGAAGTACACTTTTGGAAGTTAAATGTGTGACTAGATAATGAAAAGGGAGAGAAGTAAAGAGGGGGAGAGAGAATGAGATAGACAAAGACAGAGAGAGATAAAGAGGAAAGAGAAAAAGAGGAATGCGTGGGAAGAGCAAAAGAAAAAAAGGAAAACAAAGAGCCATGGAAAAGATGGGAAAGATTTTTTTTTTTAAAAAGAAGGCTGGGAATGTGGGATTTTGTTCTGCTTGACTATGCATATTTGTTACAAGGGCTTTGTTTTTCTTTTTTCTTTTTTTCCCTCTCCTCCCCCAGGTTGGGAGAATCAGAGAAGATAGGGATTTTTTGAAAAAAAGAATAAAAGTAATTAAGAAATGAGAGTCATCAAAGCATCTTATTTTTAAAAATGCAGAAAAGAAAATAGAAGATGAAAAAAGAACAAACAAGCAAGACAGGTATAGGCTGAATTTATTATATACTTGAAAAGCAAATAGAATTATTTTCAGTTTTGTAGACAATCCTCTTTTATGGGTAGATCCATTTTACTTGGTGTTTGCTAAGTTAAGAATAAATAATTTTAAAAAGAAAAAAAAATTATGCTGGGAACCTCTGCTGTGCTTGGCTGGGTAAATAGTTTACCACCGCCAGACTGGTAAAGAGTTTGCCACTGGCTTCCTCCTAACAACAGGGTTTGTTGGCTAACACTTGGAGTGGATTTCCTTCCAAGTGTGGCTAAGTCTCACTCATCTCCTTCCTCTCTGCTTGCACACCATCCTCTTCTGCTTTAACTGATGAGTGAGTAATAGGTCTGGGAGACTCATCTGAAGAGTGAACCCTACTCCCACTCCCAGCCATCTCAGAGTTAGTAATTCTAGTTATCCAGAATGCTTCTTTAAACTTTCTTACAGAGAAAACAAAAGGACATCATTGATTGTATTTAAATTAAGAGCTCAACAGAAAAGCTACTAAAGTTGCTACAGTATTCATGATTTTTGACCCAGAAATCTCACAATTGGGTACATACCTTAAAGAGGTCAATGACAGAAGGATCCCATGGATAACAAAATTATTTACAGCAACTTTTTCTGTGGCATCAAAAAACTAGGAACAAAGTTGGTGCCTATGCATTGGGAATTGGCTGAACAAGTTGTTGTATGTGAATGTAATTGAATATATACTCTAAGAAAGGATCGATATAAGAAATTTAGAGAAATATGGGAAACATAAACTGATGCAAAATGAAGAAATCAGAACCAGGAAAATAATACACAAAACGACTACAGTAAGAGAATTGAAAAATACAACAAAAGGTAATCGAACTCAGATTAAATACACTGACCAATGTAAGTAAGATATTTGGCAGTTTCCTTAAACAGTCTGACAGTAAGAGTTGAATGTCATTAACAAACCAACCATATAACAAAATGTTTTTTAAATAATATTTTATTTTTTCCCAATTTCATGTAAAGACAATTAACCTTCATTTTTTAAAATTTTGAGTTCTAAATTTTCTCCCTCCCTCAGCTCCCCCTTCCCTAAGACAGCAAGCAATTTGATATAGGTCATATATGTGCAATCACGTAAAACATATTTCCATTATTCATGTTGTAAAAGAAACAGATCAAAAATAACAAGAAAAAAGAAAAAATAGCATGCTTTGATCTTCATTCAGACTCCATCAGTTCTTTCTCTGGAGATGGATAGCATTTTTCATCATGAGTCCTTTCAAATTGTCTTGGATCGTTGTTGAGAATAGCTAAATCATTCACAGTTGATCATCATACAATATTGTTGCAGGTAACAAAGTGTTAAGAAATCCCTCGGTCGACCTGATGGAGAATTGGCCATGGGACGAAAGGGATGATGTGTGCACCACAGCTGGATGCTGCTTTTTAATGGCTCCAATCTCCACAAGTTCCCTGTGTCCCGTTACTTTGTCTTCATCTCATGAGCAACACCCCATAATCCTTTCAGGTTGAATGAAGAACTTCACAGTTTTTGGTCACGTTGTTCAAGTAACTCCTATTTCTATTATCAGTTGTTTAGGAAAACTACTAAATATGTGTTTTATACTTATATTCAATTAATCCACCCATAAGCCTCTACCACACCCTGTAGACCAAGAAAAAATGAAATAATCTCCACCTTCAAGGAATTTGCAAACTAGTAGGAGAAACAACATATACACATATAAGTAAAGACAAAATGCATGATAAGAAAATACAAAGTAATTTTTTTGTAAGGAGGCACTAGCTCCTGAGGGAAGAGGCTGGGAACCAGGAAATGCCTCTGATAAGACATGACACTCATACTAAGCCAAAGGACAAACCTTTCTCCTTTAGCTAGAGAAATAGTCTAATACTGTAATATTACATAAGCCTGATACCAGAATGGTACACATACTCTATTCTTTGATTTTCCTCAACTATTTCTCCATGTTGCTTTGGGGATGGGGGAAGGATGTAGTATATCAGAAAATGGCTATGATATAAAAATAAGGCATCGCCAAATAAAAATAATCAGGCCAGTGAACTGTAACTTAGATTATGGGTCCTCAGGAAAATAAATTTAGAAACAGACACAAACATCCAGCTCTACAGCAGAGTGAGGCTCGGAGGCTGGTATGGAGAGGAAAGGGCCCTGAACTGAGAAGTCACAAGACTCTAGGCCTCCATGCCTATCACTTGGTTTTTTGTTTTTTAATGTTGTTCAGGATTTCATTAGTGGAGGGAATGTCAGGTGAGGAGGAGCCTATTCTGGTGTTCTGTAACTTTAAGCTTTAAAGAGTTACAGGAGAGGTCACACAAATTGCCCAGAGTCAGACAACTAGTTTCTATCAAAGGGAGGACTTGAACCCAAGTCCCTCCACCTCCACCATGTCTCTCCACCTCTACTGTTGAGGCTGCTGCTCAGGATAGTAGGGATAATTGTATTCTCACTATAGTATGAAATGTGTAGGCTGTATGTGGTGATATTCAGAGTACTATAAAAACATAGCATATTATTACAGGTATGTGGCTATTGTAGGTAAATACAGAATTCACTTACACGTCTTATAACCTTTTGATTGTAAAAATGTTCAGTTGTTTTTCAGTCGTGTCCGACTCTTTGTGATCCCATGTGGCACTTACTTGGCAAAGATACTGCAGTGGCTTGCCATTTCCTTCTCTAGCTTATTTTATAGATGAGGAAACTGAGGCAAATAGGGTTAAGTGGAATTGCTCTTTTGTTTTGGAGGCAGGAAGGCAGGGCAATTGGGGTTAAGTGACTTGCCCACGGTCACACAGCTAGTGTCTGAGGCTGGATTTGAACTCCGGAAAATGTTTTCCTGACTCCCATCTAGCTACTGGTTGTAATAATAGCTAACATTTTATATATAGCTTTAAATTATTTCATTTGATCCTCACAAGAATCCTGTGAGATAGGTACTATCATTAACCCCATCTAAAGGTATGGAAATAGGTAAACAGAGGTAAAGTGACTTGTGTAGGGTCACACAGCTAGAAAGTGTCTGAGGTGGAATTCAAACTCAGGTCCTCATAAGTCTAAGACTATCACTGTAATCTTTACACCGCTTAAGCTCAGTACAGTCTGGAAAAGCCCATCCCCCTTTTCCTAGGAACCCAGACATTCTTTCTTTATATCTTTTGGCTTGCTGAGGGTCACTCACTCAACTTGTTGACCATTAAAGAAAGCAAACAAGTTTGAAGGAAAGAAAGTCAGTCCCTGTTAGCTATTTTCCCTCTGTAAATATAGCCCAAATAGCACACCCTCCCCTCCCCCAAGAGCGATGGGTCTAGACATCTGCTTATTTCATATATAACATAGGCTAAGGGGCTTCTTTCTGAAATGTTTGCTTGGGGATCCGGTCTTTAATCATAAACAACTAGTCCAGCATGTTTACTCAGAGGAGATTTAAGCATAAATACCTTAAATCATCTTTAAAGTGTTACTTAGTTCTAAGATACATCATCACTGCATACCACTGCCACATCTGTTCTTCTGTTTGCCTTTCCTGCCCTCCCTCATCTCTCACTCTAGACATCTGCTCTCCCTTAGACCCTTCTTATGCCCATCCTCCTGGGCATGTCAGTTTGTCGAGAGGTCAGCAGCTCCAATTATTCCCCTAGGAGTACACAGGTCAAGCTATTTCCTTGGCAAGCATTGAACATTGTTAAACCTTACTAAAAGCTGTCAGAACTGATTTGTTAGGTGCTGGCATTTTCATTAGAAACTTCTTAGCAGAGAAATCAGATGGAGACGAAAGATTGGCATTAATCTAATCTCTCTAGCAGCCTGTGAATAGCAGTTTGCCTTTATGTCCCTGTAGATTTATTAAAGGATCTTTTCCTTCATAGCTTCTTCCCCATGTCCTCTGGTAAGATGTTGCTTGCCAAAAAGCAGAAGCAAAATCATCCCATCAATCAGTGGCTTTGCATGATAACTGGAAATAAAATCAGGAACAACTCAAAAAAAAAAAAAAAACAACCCCACCACACTGGGGAAGGACCAAGCTAGGCTTAGAAGGAGTAGCCAGTGCTATGAAGTACATATTTCTGCTGTGCCAAGGTCAAACACTCCCTGATAAGTAAATGCCACTACCCTCATATTTTGGAAGCTGTTTGCTGAGGCACAGACAGAAAACACAATTTTTCAGTAAAAAGATTGGTTCTGCCATGTTATTTTCATGCATTGTATTAATGGGTTCATTAATAAATATGTGCGTGACTTTAAAAAAAACAGCTATGAGTACAATTCATGTACAAGCTTTGTACCATGTTTGTTTTTTTTTAAATGTTTGGATTTGCTAAAATTTGTTTTTACAGTAGTATGATACAGCAGTAGGATGAAAATGTTTTATTTTCTGGACACATATGAAAGGTAAAGACTGCTCTCAATTTGAAGATCCAGTTATTCAGCAAACATTTCTTAATAGAATCCAAAAATCTCATTTTCATTTTCCACTGTTATTTAAATGTATTGCTTAGAATGAAGTATGTCTACCATGTCGTTGACTCATCCTTTCATTTTGGGAGACTTGCAATTTATCATAGATAATTCTGCAAAGTGAGAGGCAGCATGCCATAGGCGAGAGAGGATGAGGACATGTAAAGAAGACCTGGATTCAAGTGTTACTTCTGATATGTATTAGCTATGAGACCTTGGGCAAGTCATTTAACTCCTCAATGCCCCCAGGAACTCTTTAAGAATACTGACTGTGGAAGAGTTCCAGTCTAAATCCATGGACAGAATTTTTCCATGCCTTAGAGGACTAAAAACATTAAGGAAAATAAAAATAATTCTTCAAGCTATCAAAAGCAAGAACTCACTGATCTTTAAACAGATAGAACTAATATGAGAACTAATCTGAAGAACTATTTACCATCTCAGCTTCAAACTTTTTCAAATGTAGGAAGGATGAAATCATGTACGATCAGATGAGTATTCTTAAGTGAGAAGTTGAATAGGCTGGAAGTGACTGATTTATTTTTTCAGAATACATCTACTTCCAAAGTTCTTAATCTTTTTCCGTGTCATGGTTCTATTGGGCAATCTGGTAAAACCTATGGACCCTTCTCAGAAAAATTTTTTTAGGTGAAATATAGGTAAAATACATAAGATTGCAAAGAAAATCGATTGTATTAAAATGCAGTTATTGATTTTTTAAAAAATTTGAAGACCTTATCTTAAGAACCCTTAAATTCTAATAGATGGTTTTAAAGCTAAAATCTTTGCTTGGCAGCTCTAAGTAAGCTTGCTCTATGTGGAACTTGGGTCTAAAGCACCATCTCAGATTGGTTGGCAATTTAAGGAAAAATGCAACTTAGTCAATTAGGAGAAATTCTTACCATGCCATACAATAGTGATTTTTTTTTCTTCATAAAGCTTGAAGAAGCAAGACTGCCCCTTTTCTTCACTAAGGAAGAAAATTTCTAAATGATAAAGACAACAAAACCTTAGATTTCCTTCCCCAAACTCTTCGAAGCAATTTAATATCAAGTTTCCAAAAAATGAATATAGTTCACCATGCCTGTGAATGTTTTAGTCTTCAAGTCCCTATCCAAAACTCAAAAATAAATTCTTCTTGGATGGAGTGCAGTAATAATTAATTCTATGAGGGTGTGTGTGTGTGTGTGTGTGTGTGTGTGTGTGTGTGTGTGTGTGTGTGGTGCTGTCAAAAAAACATTCACTGGTTCACAGACCTGCCAATTTTCCCTGTACAGTGTATAGTTCATGCTGTTAAAAAATGCTGTTTTAAAATAATCAGTACTGCTAGTTGGTCTGTCTTGTCTTAAGAATCATTTCTAAAGACTCTTCCCCCATGATGGCTTCCTTTGTTCAATACCGAACGAACAGTAACAACTGTGAAACAGATGTTAGAAAAATCGAGGAATCCAAAGTGATGGTAAAATATATCACCATCGAGAACAAGGCATGCACATGATCCACTCATCTCTAGGTTAGGGGTGTTACTAGATTAAAAAAAAACACCTTCTGGATTCCATCATATCTTTTAAAATAGTTTGGAGATATTTTAAACCGGACACAGTCAGAAAAATTATTATGTTTCCTGAGTCCAAATGTCATCAAGTCCTTCTGTTAAAATTCTGCTTTGAGGTGAAATGAATTGAAACACTCATTGCCCTGTTAATACAATTTTTATAGGATGATTTGAAGCAGGGGAAGGAGTTGTTCTCTTATTTGATTCTGATGAAAAGCATGTTTTGAAGCCACTGGACATTGTGGCAGGATTCCTCATAAAGCGTTATCATCTGATTGAATTGAGTCCAGGAGAACAGACCCAGCAATTCTTATCTACCCTCTAGGCAGAAACAAAAAGTTACATTCACAGATGGCTGCATTTCCTTTCCCTTCAATTATTAATAACATTAACAACAATCATCTAACACTTGTAGCACCTACTATGTGTCACGAACTGTGCTAAGTGCTTTAGAATTATTGACTCATTTGATCTTTACAACAACCCTGGGAGGTAGGTGCTGTTATCTCCATTTTACAGATGAGAAAACCAAGGCAAACAAGGGTTAAGTGACTTGCTCAGGGTCACACAGCTAATAAGTTCTGAGGCCAATTTTAACTCACTCACTCAATAAACACTTATTAATTGCCAGTTATATGCCAGGCACTGTGCTAAGCATTAGGGATACAAAAAAAGGTAAAAGGCAGTCCCTGCCCTCAAGGAACATGCAATCTAGTGGGGGAAACAACATGCAGAGAAACATATGCAAAGTAAGCTGTTTACTGTTGACAGAGGAAAGGTACTGGAATTAGGAGGGGTTAGAGGGAAGGTTTCCTGTAAAAGGAATTTTAGGGAGTTTAGCTGGGATGTAAAGGAAGCCAGGGAGGTCAATCTTCCTCCTGACTCCAGGCCCAGTGTCCCATTCACTGTGCCACCTAGCCACCCCCAACAAGTCTTTATTGAGTTTCTAATATATGCCTAGCCCTGAGATCCAACATCACCTGCTACTTCTGATGTTCTAGTAGGAAAACGCGTAAAAGAATTATGACCTTCACTTTATAATCTATGGCTGGTAAGGATGAGGGACTCAATTCACTTTCATAAACATTTAATTGGACATCTGCTCTGTTTCCGGGAGGGCAGGACATACTCTAGCTTCTCTGCCTTTTTTCTTTAGCGGTCTGTTTAATTTGTAGCATCATAGGAAAGTAAAGGCAAGAAAGAGTAGTGGTATGTCACTAAGCCGGCCGGGGATGGAGAAAGGACAAGAAGTATCGGCTGGGCCTAAAAGAAAAGGAAACTGAGCGTAACAGAGCCATAGTTTCATGTGCTGTTTTTACCATGTATGTAGAAATGCTTATTGTATCTGGTGTTTGTTAAGTTCAGAATTTTTTAAATTAGAAAAAATTTTTAACCAAAAAAGGACTAGGAGAAATGCTAACTTTCTTCTCCTATGTCTCCCGTTGCTAGATTGCAACTGGTGAAAGCCTCCTGGGTTTGGACATGATGGTGATGGTGATGGTGGTGTTGGTAATAAGGAGAGAAGTCTCAAAATATCTAATTAACAGAGAAATCGTGCATAAATATGGAGGCTCAGAATCAGGTGAAATGAGAAAGACAAGAGTTACTCAGCTGGAAATAAGATCATAGATTGAGAGCTGGAAGGAATCTCAAATGCAGTAGAGTCCAACCCTTTCCTCCTCCCCCCTTTCCCCCACCATTTTACAAGCAAGGAAACTAAGGCACAGAGAGATTAACTGATTTTCCCAGGGTCACACCACTGATAACTGACAGAGGCAGGATTTGAACCCATGTGCACTATCTTGTCCATTACACTGTTCTTTGTGGAGTTGGTATCCCATGAAGATAATAAGCAGATAAGGCTCAGAACTAATCCTCATACTCAGTATATAACTCATTTAAGAAGCTGTACAGAGTGTAGAATGTATCAGGAATTTCAGCTTACAAGCTAGGTAGTGGGAGACTCATTAGGTATCTGCTCTGAATAATGGAAATTTTTTTTTGGTGCATACGAGCATTGCCTTGGATGTGGAGTATGTAAAAGTGATGTTAAAGCAAGACCTGATTGCTCAGATTCACCCTTCCTCATTGTCTCCCTTTAAAAGTGGCAACAAATTCTAAAAGAAGGGTGCCTTCCATCCTAAAATTAATTTGAATTCAACCTACAAAATTGTGTTTACTCTGTACAAGGCACTGTGCTAGGTACAGAGAAAAACCCAAACAATTCCTACCCTCAAAGCCTTTACATATAGTCCACCCTTAAGTCACAAAATTAACAAGATCAAGTCTGTTTGCACATTAAATAGAGTGAATCTAGAGTGAATCAGGAGAATCTAAGTTTGAATCCCACCTCAGATGCTTACAAGCTGTATGGGTCTGGGCAAATCAGTTCACCTCTCTCACTTTCCTCATCTGTAAAATGGGGACACTTTCCTTTTAGGGTTGTTGGGAGCATCAAATCAGATAGCATAGGTAAAGGGCTTTGCAAACCTTAAAGCATTAATTATATAGATGCTAACTATTTTTCTTGATTATATTGGATCTTAAAATGTTTTGTTTTAAGTTTATGTCATTCATCATTGATCCTACTTCTGCTGAAATCTTTGTTCTTCTTCCGTAAAGACTTGTTAATACCATTATTTATTGGTCTGAAAGAGAGATGATGGGATGTTTCATATGATTTGAAGAAGTACATTTGGTTTTTGCTTCCTGAATTAGATACAAAATGTTATCAACAGTCACAGTCCAAATGTCACTTTAGTTACTTCATTCATAGATTTGCAATTTCCTCATGATTAAAAAATAACTTAGTACTTAGTAAAACATAGTGATAGTGACAAGCAATGTCTTGCTTTCACTTTTCACTTTATCTAGGAAAGCATTTAATTATATTGATTTTTTTTCCTGTCTCACTGGTTAGGTTAAATATGTTATCCCAGTTCTGACCCACCATGGCTTTAAGAGGTCTTTTCCACCCCTGCTACCAACTGTATTTTGACAATCATTTCCCATAGAACCTGAATTATTTTTTAATGAATATATATGAATATATATTTTTTTAATTTTTTTTTTTTATTTTTAGTTTATAACATTCAGTTCCATAGGTTTTTGGGTTCCAAATTTTCTCTCCCTCCCTTTTCTCCCCTCTCCCCCCCAAGATGGCACGTAATCCAATGTAGGTTCTACATTTACCTTCACATTGAATTTATTTACATAATAGTCCAGTTGTAAAGAAAAATTATAACCAGTGGAATGAATCATGAAAGAGGAGAAACGAAACCAAAAAAGAAGGAAAAAAAAAAGAGAGCAAATAGTTTGCCTCAATCTGCATTCAGACTCCATAATTCTTTCTCTGGATGTGTATAGCTTTTTCCAGCTTGAGTCTTTTGGAGTTGTCTTTGAACCTTGTATGGATGAGAGGAGTCAAGCCTATCAAAGTTAGTCCTTACAGATACTGTGTGTCTGTAATTGTGTATAATGATCTCCTGTTTCTGCTTGCTTCACTCAGCATCAGTTCATATAAGTCTTTCCAGGTTGTAATGAAGTCTGTTCCTCATTTCTTATTTATTGCACAATAGTATTCCATTACATTCATATACCACAATTTGTTTAGCCATTCCCCAATTGTTGGACATCCCCTTGATTTCTAATTCTTTGCCACTAAAAAGAGAGCTGTTATAAATATTTTTGTACATATGGGTCCATTTCCCACTTCTATGATCTCTTTGGGATATAGCCCTAGAAGTGGCATTGCTGGATCAAAGGGTATGCACATTTTTATAGCCCTTTGGGCATAGTAGAACGTGAATTATTGAAATGACCTTCTATTTGGTCTCCTACTTCCAGGCTCTTCCTTCTATCATTTTCCATACAGCTGCAAAATTGGTATTTGGTGGTTTACCGTAGCCCCTTCAATAAAATACAGGTATGCCTATTTGACATTTAAAGCCTTTTACACTTTGGCTCTCTTCTTTCTAAAATGATCTTGCATCACTCCCTCTTACACACTCTTCATTTAAACTAAACTGACCTACTTAATGTTCCCCATATTCAACCTTCCATCTCTCAGTCCCAAGTCTTTGTATAGGTGAGCCTCCACATTTCATGGTCCATTCATTTGTAGGTTTCCAAATCACATGATGTGCATATTTCCTGAGTTCTCCCTTTCCCCAATTATTAGTGCTCTCTCAACACCCCCAAAATTTCTTTTTATTTACTCTCTATGTATTGTGTGTACTCCTCAATTCCAGTGCTTTCCCTTTACTATCTCCTATTTATCCTGTATATACCTTGCTTTGTTTATATTTGTTTTCATGTTGTCTCTCCAATTAGATTGTAAGCTCCTTGAGGGCAGTGTCTGTCTTTTGTCTCTTTGTATCCCCAGCACTAAGCATAGTGCCTGGCACACAGTAGGCACTTAATAAATGTTTGTTGCTATATTTTGTACATGTTTCATATACATAATTATATTTGTATGCTGTATATATTGTACATGTTGTATATATGTCTTACATATATATCCGTGTACGTGTTTTCTGCCAATAGAATGTAAGCACTTTGAGGGCAATGACTCAAGAGTTTGTATCTCCAGAGTCTAGCACAGAGCCTTGCCCTAGCATATAGTAGATACTAAGTAAATGCTTGTTGAGTTGAAAAGAATCTCTGGGCCCTTCTTCTAACACACACACACACAAAAAAAATCACCTAAATTTTCCCATTTCATTTGGCATCAGTTCATGTAATTCCTTCTATACTTTTCTGCATTTTTCATATTTGTTGTTTGTTACAGCACAGTAATATTCTAGCTAGGTGGCAAAGTGACATACTAGACCTGGAGTCAGGAAGACCCTAGTTCAAATCTAGCCTTAGACTTCCTTAATAGTTACAACTTTTATTAGCTGTGTGACCATAGGAAAATCCTACCTCTTAGGTACCTTTTTGTGCAAACCATAAAGCTGCTATCATTATTATTATTATATTAATGTACCATAACTTGCTTATCCATTGCCTAATCAATGATCATCTACTTAGTTACCAGTTCTGCTACCACAAAAATGCTGCTACAAATATTTTGGTGTGTATAGGGACTTTCTTCTTGTGAATGATATGCTTTGGGCGTATATCAAAGGGTATGACTATTTTAGTCACTTTATTTACATACTTCCAAAATATATTCCAAAGTGGTTATACTAATGCATAGTTCCAACAACAATGCTTATCTTCCTACAGCCCTTCCAAAATTTACTATTGCCACCTTTTCTTGTCTTTCCCATTTGGGATGGTGGTGGTATAAAGCAAAACTTCAGAGTTATTTTGAGTTGCATCTCTTATTACTAATGATTTGGATCTTTCATATAATTGTTAATAACTTACAAATTTTTCTTTCAAGAACTATTCATTCATATCCCATGACCACTTATCTATTGGAGAATATTTTCAGTCATTTCTACAAATAAATATATATTAGTTGTCAATATATCTTGGATAGCAAACTCATCTGAGAAATCTGATACAAAGGTTTTTCCCCTTTTAGACCACTTTTCTATCCTTGATACATTAATTTTGTTTGCGTTTGCCAATACTTTTCACTAACCCCCTTTTGAGAGCATACGGCATGAAACCTTTTGGGACCAGGCTACTGCTCTGAAAAGGCATGCCCCTAATTTTTTAAGTCTCAGTGTAACTTGGTCATAGCTGCCCAGTGGAGAGTGAGCCTGAGATACTCAGAGGGAACAAAGAACCTACTCTGTACTGTGGAAAAGGAGCCAAAAATCAGTTTGTATAATCTTGGAAGCCAGAAAAGAGGTGGGGATTTCCTCTCAGCCCCACCCTGTCTGAACATGCAACTTTCAAGACTCAATCTTCACTCTTCTGCCCACAAAATGCATGTGTATCAGAGACTCTTAGAACTTAAAGGGATTTGGGAGGATCACCTGGTTTAGCCTCCTGCCTTCTTGAAGGTGAACATTTAAACCAGGGGTGGGGATGTTGGGATCCCTGAAGCTATTATTGATGGCTAGCTACTTCTTTCTTGTCTTTTTGTTTCTTTATCTTCCCTCTCTCTTCTTCTACTCCCCCCATTTGTTTTCCCCCTTTTCCTTCTCCTTTTTCACTGTCTTAGACATACCAGGCATCCTGATCTATATCTTGCCACTGGACCCAGATGGCTGGTGACTTTGCATGGCCCTCTTTCACTTAAATCCAATTCACTTGTATGTTATACATGCATCACCTCCCTGATGTCCTGGTCCTCAAGAACAAAGGACAAACAACAACAACAGACATACCAATGTGCCCCATAGACACCATCTTACCCAGCTCATATCATTCAGGAGTTTGACCCTTGGCTCCAAACCTTGAAGCTAAAAGTTTGTTTCTTTTCTTTTTGAAAACCTCTTGGATTAGAAATCCACAGTATCCCTCAAAAATCCAGTCTAGAGTCATCTGACTCTGGCCTTCGTGAGATGTTATCTATTTAGCCAAACTGAAATTTATTTCTCCTTTTTAAATTGAAGCCCACTTCCTCTTAATCTTTGTTTACTTAAATACTTCAAAAGACCTGTTGTTTCATCAGATTGGGTAAACCCTGTAAACCTTAATGGTTTGAGCAAATAATAATTAAAGATAATAACAATAGTAAAACTTTTTGACAGCCAGGCTTATAGTCTTGAACTTCTAGGTACCTCGCTAATCCTCATATGATCAATTAATCAATGAGTATTTATTGAGGTCCTACTACGTACAAGGCATTAGGGTTACAAAAGAAAGTGAAGCAGTGCCTGCCCTCAAGAAAATACACTCTGGGGAAATCAATATGTATGCATAAGAGTTTATGTAAAATTTGTCAAAAGTAAATATAAAGTCATTTCCAGGGAGGAATCACTTGTAATTGGAGAGTTCGGGAAAGACCTCATGCTACATAGGTGGCACACAAGTTGACTTTGAGGGAAGTTAGGGATTCTAGGAAGCAGAGGTAAAGAGGGAGTGAATTCCGGGTGTGGGGCAGCCTGGGCAAAGGCAGAGATAGGAGACAAAATGTGTCATGTGAGGAAAAGAAAATTAGCCACTTTGGCTGATCAGAGTGCGAGAAAAGGGGTAGTAATAAGTAATATGCCTGGAAAGGTAGAATGGAGCCAGATTGGAAAGGGCTTTTAACACCTGAGAGAGCAGTTTGTATTTGTCCTGGATTGACAAGGTCAGTAAATCTTCATTCAATGCTTGTTCCAGATGTGTTGGACCATATCAGACCTAGGCATAGATACTCAAGGTCACTTCCAGTCCATGGTGAAGCTTCACAATGAATTTTAGTAGGCAGTGAAGTAGAACAGGTATTCTTGCTCTTCATATGTTTGTACAAGTACCATGCTTGTTTTGTGGTATTCTGGGCACACTTTCACCTTTGTTTCATTTTTTTAAAAGTGGAGATTCCCCGGTGGTTAGAAATATACTTGAGGAGGTTTTCTGATCTTTTCCTCCCACCCCCACCCCCAAGTTGTCATTCTTTGGTAAATTTTAATGTGGGGGCCATAAAACTCTTACCACCAAAGGCCCTTTCTTCTAGAAATCTATTTTAAATAACAGACTCTTCCTGTGTTTTCTCTTTTGACTTATGGCCTGGCCTTCCCCAGCCCCACCCCATCCCAACCATTCTTCCTTCCCAATTCTCAGTCCTTCTTCCTGTTCCACCAAGCCTGACACTGCAGTGGTCAGCAGTGGATAATTTAGGTCTTTTGCTGATCAGCATTGAGAAATACTGTTCTAGTCCATTATCATCCCTGCAAATGGGACCACACTTTAACCTTCCCAGAAAAGGAAAACTCTCTAATATTTTTAAAGATCCTTTGAGTGGATTCTAGACTCTATCCAATGGACTTTCTTGAATGGGGCTGGACATGGTCAGACCTATGCTTTAGAAAGATCACTGATACTGGAGGTTGAACTAGAGTGGGAAGACTTGACTGAGACCAGTCAGCAGACGCAATAGTGTAGGCATGAGGTGATGAGGGCCTGAGCCAGGATGATGGTAGTATCAGGAGAGAAGGGAGACATGAGACATGTTATGAAGGTAGAATTGACAGGCCTTGGCAAATGATTAACTTAACTGTGGGAGGTGAGAGACAGCAGGAGAGTAGATGAGACAGGAGGTAAAGATGACATCTAGGGTGTAAGCCTCAGTGACTAGGAAAATGGTGGTGCCTTCAACAGTAACAGGGAAGTTAGGAATAGGGGGAAGAGTGAGGGTTTGGAAATAACTCGTTAGAATTCAGTTTTGGATATGTTGAGTTTAAGATGTCTACAGGACATATAGTTCAAGATATCCAATAGGCAATTGGAGATGTGAGCCTGGCAATCAGGAGAGAGGTTGAGGCTGGACAAATATGGCTGAGAATCATCTGTATAGAGATGAAGGTGATCATATAATATAGAGGGCCTAGGACAGAGCCTTGTTGTTCTTGTTGGGTTATTTCAGTCATGTCCAATTCTTCATGACCCCATTTGAGGTTTCCTTGGCAAAGATACTGGAGTGGTTTGTCATTTCCTTCTCTAGGTCATTCTGCAGGTGACAGAACCGAGGGAAACAGGGCTAAGTGACTTGCCCAGGGTCATACAGCTAGTAAGTGTCTGAGTCTGGATTTGAACACATGAAGATGGGTCTTCCTGATAACAAGTCCAGTGCTATATCCCACTGCACCACCCAGATGCCCAGGACAAAGCCTTGGGGGATATATCCATTGTTAGCTGGTATGACCTGAGTGAAGAGCCATGCATGGATGTAGATTCAGCAAAGGGGACTGATTTCCTAAAGAAATGGTAGGTGGAGAGTGCTAAAATTAGGAGAAAACTCAAACAGCATGAACATATGTAATAGATCCCCTTCCCACACCCTCTTCCACATTCCCTTATCATCCATCTGGAGTACATTTTAAACTTCTCAACTACCTCTGTAGCTAAGGTTATGTCTCCACAAGTGAAAGTTCCAGCAGGCTTTAGTTGACCTGGAACTGGCTTGCTCCCCACTCCCTGCACCACCAAAGCATTCCTTGCTAATGTTTCAGCTATTGTTATTTTTTCCTCTTTCTTTGTTCCTAAATTCTCCCGCTCTCACACACCCTTCCCTCCAGGGAATTATGGGGTGGGGTAGTTATAATGGTGGTCTTGTGAAAGAAAGAAGAAAAAAGGTGAAATCATCTGTGTCTCCTATCAAAAGCCTAGGCAAATAATGGCATCAGCATCCCACAGCCTCTTCTCCATCACCCTCTTCCCCGTCACCCTCTTCCCCATCTCCTTCTCCCTACTGTTCTAACAGCTCAGTCTCCTTTCCCTCCAGCACTCATCTGCTACCTTGAACACTACCCTACCCAGTGATTGTTCCTCTTTATCTTGCTTCACCTCTGCCATCTTCTCCAACTGTTCTGCCAAGCACTGTTTTGCCTACCCTCATCCTTTTCAGCTCTCCATTATGGATTCCCTTCTCTCATCAGAGTGTAAGCTCTTAAAGGGTAGGAACTTTCTTGCTTGCTTCTCTTGGGGGTGGCTCTGACCTGGATATCTGGTGGTGCACTGGATTTGGAATCTGGAAGACTCATCTTTGTGAGTTCAAATCCAGAGTCAGATGTTTACTAGCTATGACCCCAGGAAAGTCGCTTAATCCTGTTTGCCTCAGTTCCCTCAGCTGTAAAATGAGCTGGAGAAGGAAATGACAAACCACTCCAGTATTTTTGCCAAGAAAACCTTAAACTTTACCTCTTAGTAAATGTTCATTAAATGCTTTCTTTACCTACCTAAATTCCAGTGACTCTCTATTGCTTCCAAAATAAAGTATAAAACCTTCTGTCTGGTACTTTGAAGTCCTTCACCATCTGGCCCATTCCTACCTTTCCAGTCTTCTTACATTTTACTACCCTCCATATGCTCTACACTCTGCCTATGCTGGTCTACACTAGATGTGTTCCTTACATGCATCCCTCCATCTCTGAACACTTGGCCTTTTCACAACTAGCTGTCCCCCATACCTGGAATGCTCTTCCTCCACACTTCAGACTCCTGGTTTCCTGGTTCCCTTCAAGATTCAGCTCAAATTCCACCTTCTTCTGCCTTTTCTTGTATCCTCTCCTACCTCCAGTTATTTCTCTCTGAGATTATCTTCCATTTACACAGCATATATTGGTTATTTGTGTAAGGAAGGTGTGTGCTGCCCACGTAAGATTGTGCAACAGGGATCTAGAAAACGTGCAAAACACCCAGGACGGTATCTCCACATGCAGAAGAATTGTGAAGACAAGAAAAAAGAGAAATGCCTTGGAGAGACAGACTGTGTAGCGTGAGTAGACATGCAGTAACTGGTGCCAGTTGGCTAACTAACCAAGAAGAGATCTCCATCTCATCCGAGGGGAGAATCCTTGAAATTTCTAGGGAAGCAAGCTGGAAATGAGGGACATGTTGAGAAGCTAGCTTCCCCTACATTCCTACAGCTTCCAAAGGGAGAGTTTTCTTTAAAAAAAAATGAATATAGATACATAGAGAATTCAGTGATCAGTTTAGATTTGAAAAAGACACAGAAGATGGAAATCCAGGACAAATAATGGAGTATGCCATCAAGGCATGGCGTGGTGTAAGTTAAGACTTTGGATGACCCGAGGTTGGCTATGAATGCTACAGATAACATCTTTGTCCCTGTTTCACTCAATAAATACTTGTTGACTAACTGCAGTGTTCTTACAATTTATTCCCCTCCACTCCATGCACTCTATAATCCAGACACACTGGCCTACTGGCTTTTCCTCAAACATTGCAGGAAATCTTTCTTCGTTTCCCTTTTTTTACACTCCCAACTCCTTCTCTATGACATTATCTGGTCTGCATCTTTTACACACAGTTATTTACATGTTGTCTCCATTATTAGAATGTGAACTTAAATGCTTTTTAACTGAATGACTGATTCTGGAAAAACTCTCAGCAAGGCAGCACATTCTATGTTGGAATAACTCAAATTGTCAGTTATTGTCCTGAATTTGAGCTGAAACATGCTTCTTTCTAACTTCCCGTTTACTTCTAGGTCTGTCACATAGGGATTAAAAAAAACAAGTCTAATTCTTCTTCCATAATATTTCTAGAGAGTTACCATGTTTATCTTAAGTTTTCTCCAGGCTAAATATCCCCAGGTCCTTTAATCAAATGTTCTTACATATAGCACACTTTTAAAACCTTTTACCACCCTCATTGCGTTCATCTGGGACACGCTTATCTGTAACTTATCTGTATCATTTTAAAAATGTGGTGAGCAGAACTGAACATGGTATTTCAGATGTAGCCAGGCTGAGAAAGAGTGCAGTAGGATTACTATGGTGCTCACTTTAGACTCTATCATTCTCTTCATTCAGTCTCAGCTTGCTTCATAGCCTTTGGCAGCCGCATCACTCTGTTGACTCATTTTGAACTTGTAATCCATTAAAAACCCCAAAATCCTATTTATAAATTGTTGTCTAGCCTTCCTCCTCTCTCCTGTACTTCTGCATTTGATTTCTTTAAACCGAAGCGCAAGATTTAACACATGTCCCTATTAAACATCATTTTATTAGATTCCACCCGTTGTTCTAGTCTCTTGAAATCTTTTGGGATCCTTCATAGCAACCAAAATATTAGTTATCCCTCCCAGATTTTGTGTTATCAGCAATATTTAATTATGACATTGATTTTTTTTTTAAATGCTAAGGTCAGATCTCCATTAGAGACTTCTCTCCGTGCTGACATTGACCCAGTCACAACTACTATTTAGATCAGTCATTCAACCTTTACTATTATCTAGTCTGCATCTCTTTATTTTGCTAACAGAGTTGGCTGGATTCTTTTTTCCCTCAAGTTCTACCTTGGCTATATGCTTATGTTCATGCATGTGTGTGTGTGTAGGTTGTTGTTGTTGTTGTTGTCAAAAAATATTCATTGGTCCACAAACCTACCAGTCTTCCCTGTATGGTATCTAGTTCATGTTGTTAAAAAATGCTGTTTCCTACACAGTTAACAGCCATAGTGTGTGACGACTGACTTTGATAGACTTAGCTCTTCTCAGCAATGCAAGAACCTAAAGCAATTCCAAAAGACTCATGATGGAAAATGCCATCCACATCCAGAAAAAGAACTATGGAGTCTGAATGCAGATCGAAGTGGACTGTTTTCTTTTTTTGTTTTGTTTTATTTTATGTTTTTCTTTCTCATGGTCACTGCTATTCATTCTACTTCTCCTATACAAGATGAAAATATGTTTAATAGGAATGTCTATGTAGAGCTTATATCAGATTACACTCTGTCTTGGGGAGGGGGTGGAGAGAGAAGGGGAGAAAATTTAAAACTTATGGAAGTGAATGTTGAAAACTAAAAATAAATAAAGTAACTTATTTTTTAAAATGCTGTTTCAAAATAATAAGCACTGCTAGTTGAAGAAAGAGAGAAAGGTTGGTTTGGACTTAAGATTTTAGCAGTGTAGGGAACTCCCAGCACAGAAACTCCCTTTACCAATATAGATCACAACTCATCTGCACAAAAGACAACCGTAAAAGACTTTTTCAAATCCAGACATATTTTTTAAAAATCCCCCTGGTCAATCTAATGACTAAAGGAGTCAAAAAGGAAATGAGATTTGTCTGAAGTTATGTTGGCTCTTAGTTCTTACCACTTCCCTTTCTAAATGCATGGAAACATCCCTTTAATAATACATTACAGAATTCCATTAGAAATTCAAATAAAGCTCACTGGCCTACTATAATCTAAAGAAGATGCCCTCTTCCTTTTTTAAAAAATTGGGGTAACATTTATTGATTTCTGGTCTCATGGCTCCTCTTCCATTCACCATCTTTTATTGAAAGCAACTTAGCAATTACATCTTCCATTTCATTTGGGACTTGAACTCAGGCTGGAGTTAAGTACTCTCTTATCATCTTCTCTCTTTTCTTGGGTTTCCATAGCATTGGTCATTTTTGTTTTATGCTTCTCACTCAAAATAGGTCAGAGAGAAATAGGAGTTGAGGAGTTGTAAAGTACTTTCTTGCCTTCTCTTAGATCTTCCTCTTGCCTCCAGTATAGCTTTTTAAAAAACCAATTAAAACTATTTGGAAGTGAAAATTACATAAAAACAAAAGATGACAATCCAAATGAAAATAAAACAAAAAAGAGAAAAATTTTTCGTTTTCCTTAGGATTCTTAACCAACCTCGGCTCATCCAAAGCTTTAGCTTATATCATGCGTTGCCTTTATGTAATACTCTTTTTATTTATCTTCAGTGTCATTGTCTATGTCTTTTTTGAACCTAAATTGATCAATGAATTTTCTGTGCATCCACATTCATTTTTTAGATAGCCCTCCCTTTACTTCTTCTTCAGAACTTTCCATCCCTCTTGAACTGATTTCCTGAGTAGTATTTTAGGCCATAGGATGTTACCTGTCCTTTTTCTGAATCTTCTGCAATGTGTTCTTCCCCTGGGAGGCACTCCAGACTATTGGGGTTAAGTGACTTGCCCTAGGTCACACAGCTAGTAAGTGTCTGAGGCTGGATTTGATCTCAAGTCCTCCTGACTCCAGGGTCAGTGCTCTATGCACAGCACCACAAATCTACCCCCATAGGATCTTAGCTATAGAGCTTTAAAGATATCTTAAAGGTCAATGGAGTCTAACCTCCTTATTTTACAGATGAGGAACTGATGTTATTTACTCCAGATCCTTCAGGTGATGAGTGGCAGATCTTCTGGCTCTAAATCCAGCACTCTTTTCTTTCTTTCTCTTTCTTTCTTTCTTTCTTTCTTTCTTTCTTTCTTTCTTTCTTTCTTTCTTTCTTCCTCCTTCCTTTCCTTTCCTTCCTTCCTTCTTTCCTTTCTTCTTTTTTTAGAAACAAATTCATTCTGTATTGTATTTCATATGTATCATAGTATCTATGGTAAACTAAAAATTTTATTTCCTTTCATATTGTATAGGGGGGTGCAGGAAAGTTTACTGACAAGCCAAAAGGTCCATGGAGATTTTAAAAGGTTAGGAACCCTCATAGGAAGCCATGTCATTCACAGCCCTGACTCATAAATATAACTCAAGGCAAGGAAAACATGAAGGAATTTGTGTTCACACCTTCTGTCCATCCTCAGAATATCATGGGAGAATGAGAAGCAGACCACATTGGTCATCAACAGACTGAGATTAGATCCTAGTTTACCATCTTCCGTGTGGCCTTAGATAAGTAGCTTTGTTTCCTTCCCTGCAAAGTCTAGACCAGGGGCCTAGCAAAGTCTGGCCTGTAGGCCAAATTCCTTGCCTGTTTTTGTATGGCTTTTCAACTAAAAATGGTTGTTTTGGGGGATTTGGTTTTGTTTTGTTTTGGTTTTACATTTTTAAACAGCAGACTTAACCCTTGGGCCATAGTTTACTGACCTTCCAGCACACTTTTCACTGTAACACTGCCTCCTAGGCCTTCTCTACTGTTTTGATCTCTAAAATGAAGTAGTCTCTTTCTTTCTATAATAATAAAGATAATGTTAATTAAGCACCTACTATGTGCCAATACTTATACTAAGTATGTTACAAATATTTCCTCATTTGAGCCTCACAACCACCTGGGAGTAGGTACTATTACTCTCCCCATTTTACAGCTGGGAAAACTGAGACATAGTAACTTTGACCTAGGTCAATTAGCTAGTAAATATCTGAGTTCGAATCTGAACCCGAGGCTTTCTCTACCCAAACCAAGTGTGCTATCCACTGTACCACCTAGCTGGCTCTAATGTCTACGTTATTTCTATTGCAGCAACCTCAAGAATAGGGGAAACCAATTAATAAACAATTCACGTAGAAATGCTAATGACTTAATGTTACTCCTCGAGTGTATTTGTATCTTAATAGAGTACTTGGGGTGTCTTCCCAGTTACTAACCCAAAGGGATTTCTAATGGGAAATTTCAGCCTCAGGCCTTGTGGTGAGAGGCCTTCCTGGAGTCCTGTCTATTCATAGCGTGAGGCTGGCTTCCTTTGCCTATGCTTAAGTTTCAAAACACAGAATAACTTTCAATGGACTCCTCACTTTAAATGCCTGGTGCCATTTGCAGAGTACCAATTTTGAGAGAACTACATTTATTTGGTTCACAGATCAATGAGATCTGATTGAAACAGATTGATTCATGAAAGTCTTTCCCATGTTTCTCTGAATTCTTGAGGCTCATTTATAATTTTGATCTTGACTGGTAAAGGGAGAGACAGATATTCAAAGTCTGATCCACTTGACAAAACAGAGAGAAACAACTTTTTGATCCCAAGAGCCCTTTACACTCAAAAATTGAGAATCTGCCCCACCCACAAAGACCTTTTGCTTATATTGGATCTATAGATATGTACTGTGTTCAAAATTAAAATGTCATCATCATATTATTTTTTTTTTTGAGGCAATTGGGGTTAAGTGACTTCCTAAGATCACTGACTGCAGGGCCAGTGCTCTCTCCACTGGGCTACCTAGCTGCTCCACATTGTAGTATTATGAAAGGTCTGACCTCACAGACTCTCTGAAAATGTTTCTGAGACTTCTAGATTGTACTTTACGAACTGCTGCTCTACAGAGAGAAAAATGAAAAGTGAAAATTAGTGGGCGTTTAAAAAGTTAATTGAAAGCAAGAGCCTTCATTTTATTTATGTTGATTTGGGAAGGATTCTTACATGCGGTCAAATTTGAAAAGGACATAGTTTGATGAACTAGATGGCTATTTTCAAATACTTGAAGGGTTATAACATGGAAAGTGGACTAGGCTTATTCTGTTTTGCCCTGGAAGGCAGAACTAGGACCAGGGTTTGGAAGTTAGAGGAAGACAGGTGTCAGCTCAACTTAAGGAAAAATCTTTAGCAAAATCCTTTACAGACCACCAAAATAAAGTTAGTTACAACATTTTTTCAGTTTCCCAGTGCATATGAAAGTTATTTATGTAGTAACAATGTACATGCCTTAATTTTTAAAATACTTTATTGCTAAAAATGCTAAGCATCCTTTGAGCCTTCATCTAGTTGGAGTCTTTTTGCTGGTAGAGGGTCTTGCCTCAATGTTGATGGCTGCTGACTGATCAGGGTGGTGGCTGCTGAAGGTCGGGGTGGCTGTGGCAATTTCTTAAAATAAGACAACAATCAAGTTTGCCTCATTGATTTCACTTGGACATTTTGAGGCCATTGTAGGGTTATTAATTGGCCTAATTGTTGTGTCTCAGAACACACACAACATTTATTAAGTTTACCACCTTATGTGGGCACTGTTCATGGCACCTTGAAACAATTACAATAATAACATCAAAGATCACTGACCACAGCTCACCAGTGAAAAGTGTAAAAGTTTGAAGTATTTTGAGAATTACCAAAATGTGGCAGAGACATGATGTGAGCATATGGTGTTGGGAAAATGATTCCAACCAATTTGCTCAATTCAAGGTTGCCACAAAACTTAAATTAAAAAAAAAAACACAGTATCTGCAAAGTGCAATGAAGCAAAGCATATGAAGAAACAGTGGAGAGACACCCATTTCTCCCACAAAAGTATTTATGCCCTTTAATTCTAGAGAAGGAAGAGAACATTTCTAGCATGCTTCTATGCTTGAAGGGGAAGTAATATATATGATCTTCAAGTGGAAAACTAATTTTCCACTTGAATAATTGTATATCACCTAAAGTCCCGAATTAGAACATGTGTCAGTAATAACCAGTTTCTTCAACAGCCTTTGGTTATCCATCAATCAGCAAATATTTTTGTAAGAGGCTGAGAAAGAAATTCATTAAGAGCTAGACTCAGAGTCAGGGAAACAAGGGAGGTGAGCCAGGGAGAGAGCAGAAGAAAATGGCAATTGTGTCCTGATTCTAAGCATCTCCTTCTGTTCAAATGCTCCCCCTCCTATCCCATCCCCCCTACCCCCAATCCAGTGCCTTCAAGACCTTCACAAGGTATTTCAGTGCTCTTTTGGTCCCTGTGTAGAGAGATACACAGCATTTCCTAGAGTTTCAGTGAATTTCCCTAACAGTTTTCTATGCATGTCCCCCCCTTTTATTGTGTCAAGAAGACAGGATCTAATTGGGGGAACAATGATTTGTGTTCCTTCAGGTCTAGGTATGGAGTTTATGTATGGAGTCCGCAGTCATTATAATAATTGTAAAAGTGCTTAGCACAGTTCCTGGCACATATTAAGCATTATAAAAATGTTAGCTATCACCATCATCATCATCATGATTATTTGGGGATGGGTTGGAGCATACTTCATGCTGGATTCAATCCTTTGTTTTAACTACTTCTATTTCATTAACTACATTTGCTTTTAACTCATGGTCGTTTGGTCATGTTGGTTTTACACCAACAACAAATAAACATAGGTAGGGACTCATAAACTCTCAATTTCAATAGAATACTGAGACATTTCTGTGGATTTGAGCATAGCTGAGAAAGGACCACATCAAAGGACCTTATGCTATGTTTGTGGAAGATTGTCTGGATGTATGTTTTTGGCTGTTCCAGCGTTTCAGGGACTCATTGAAGATTTTTCTTTTGGTAAGTTTTATTTCTAGGTTGTGGTAGCAAGCAATGTTTTCCAGTATGATTTTTCTAGGCTATATCAGTTTATTTAAGAATGACTATGATTCTCTTGAAGTTGTTGCTCTTGTTTGATGAAGCGACACCAGTGAATAGTTGTTACACCTCACATATGGAAATATTGGGGTAGATAGCAAATAGAGTATTCAATTATTGGAACATTGGTTCAAGATAGCAGGCCTGAATCCTTATCAAAGACTGCTGGTTGGGGGGGAACACTATGATGTAAAGATAACACTATTAAAAGTACTTAATACAATGTCGAGGGCACTTTGGGGAAATATCAATCAGAACTATCTAAGGCAGGGAGGAAAGTTTAAGTTTTTACTTCATGGACTCCTTGGACAGTATAAGGAAGCCTATATATCCCTTCTCAGAAAAGGCTTTTTAAATGCATAAAGTAAAATATGTAGGACTACTGTAGTATGACTCCTCGGCTAGACAATAAACTTCTTGTAGGTAGACATTCAGGGAAGTGGATAGAGCACTGGGGCCTGGAGTCAGGAAAACCTGAGATCCTTTCCAGTCTCAGACATTTAAGAGCTGTGTGACCTTGAGGAAGTCACTTAACCCCTGTTTGCCTCAGTTTCTTCAACTATGAAATGAGTATAACAGCATCTGCTTCACAAGGTTGTGTGGATTAAATGAGATGATAATTGTAAAGTGCTTAGGACAGTTCCCAGCACATAGTTAGCACTGTATACATTTTAGCTATTGTTATTGTTATGTGACCACTGGGAAATCACTTAAACTCTGTCTTAGTTTCCTCAAATGTTAGTTTTTATTATTATTTTTGTATGTGACTCTGGAGAGTCACTTAACCGCTATTTGCCTCAGTTTTCTCAACTGTAACACTTGGATAATAATAGTAACTAGGAGCAACTAACTCCCAGAGTTGTTGTGAAATTGGTGTGAGGAAAAAATGAGATTATATTTGTAAAGCACCTAGAACAGGGCCTTAATAAATCCTTGTTTCCTTCCTTTGTTCTTTCTTTGTCTCCTTGTTCCCTAACACTAAGCTACCCAGTCCCTCCTCTTCCTAGAGATCACAATCTCCTAGGAAAGATAGCACCCAGATAACAAGAGAATACAGTGATTTTACTGAAGAGATACCAAGTGCTGCTATCTGAGTCTGGAAAATCCCCCAGAAGAGATAAGTAATGGCTTCATCTTGAGAAGATGATTAGGATTCCACTGGGTGGAAATTAGAGGGGGAAAAGAGTATATTCTAATCATAGGCTACAGCTTGAGCAATACCTGTAGGCAGGGGCGGTTAGGGTAAATTCTGAGAATGTTGAATCCAGGCAGCAGCAGTGCCAAGGATATCTATGAGAGAATAGACGTGTAAGACAAGACTGGAACTAGCACAAGCAGGGCTTTGAATGGCAGATCAAGGAAACATTGTTTCAAAGGTGATAGGGAGTAACGAAAGTTGTGAATAGGAAGCAACAAACTATCAGGATTCTGCTGTAGGAGTCTTGTTCTGACCGCTGTGGATAGAGCTGGTCTTAACCCGGCAGTGTATCTCATAGGAATGAAATGTGGAGGTAAAGCTTCTGGCAGGGAGGGATAGCTATTTCCTTAAATAATTGATTTTTATATCCTATATTAGAAGGGAAATATACTGGACTTGATGTTGAGTAATGACCTGGCATTGGGATATATGTGTGATAAGATCCAACATTGTGGTGGGAAAGGGAAACCCAAAGAAATCTGTCATGTGGTTCCTTAACTTTATATGGGGGAAATTATAACAGAATTAAATCAATGAAACAGAAAAATTGGAAGGAAGAGTTTAAACAGTAAATAACTTACAAGAAGTCTGGAGACTTTTAAATTATCTATTGGAAACTTAAGAGAAATATATGCTACAGATCCCCAAAACTGGGTATTAATAAAACTAAACAAATTTCATAATCTTCCATGATGAATTGTGATATTTGGTTAACTATTGAAATAAAAAAATCTTACTATGGAATACACTCTGAAAGGAGTAAATCAAGCTCAAAGAAATGGAAAGATTGTCTTAGCAAAGAAAAAGGAGAAGCTCACTTTGGTCTGCAAATCAATTGAAAATAATTGGAGAAATAATTTACAAGGAAGAACGAACTGCATGGATTCTTACCCTAGGGTAAACTTTTTTCTTAAAACGTATTTTGATAATTATTTTTCCATATAATTGGTTACCTTTGCAATTCTATTTTATATTTTGTGTTTTAAAAACATTCCGAGAAGAAGTCCATAGGTTTCATCACACAGCCATAGGTGTCCAGGACACGTAAAAAAAGTTAAGAACCCCTGATCTAGAGAATCTCAAATGGGCCCACTCATTAACCAGGGTGCACTCAAGAATGCAAAAGAGTATAAAGGTCACATTGGGCAATTAATTGATTCTTTGCCTCAAATGTCTTCATTTGTGCCTGACTTTTCAACGATTAAATAATTGTAAATGAGGGATTAATGGTTTCATTCATGTATGTCTTCTGGAACTTTAAATAAATGTGCACACACAATGGAGAATGGTCTATAACTGCTGTACATGAAGATTACCATAGGCCAGGGGTGGGGAACCTGTGGCCTTGAGACCACATGTGGCCCTCTAGGTCCTCAAGTGCAGCCCTTTAACTGAATCCAAACTATTTGAAGGCAATGTGTGGCCTCAATGCCACAGGTTCCCCACCCCTGCCATAGACAATAGATTTAGAGCTGGAAGGAACCTTAGAAACTATTGAGTTCATTTGTTTTTGTTGTGTAGTTGTTTAGTTGTTTTTCAGTCGTATCTGATGCTTCCTGACCCCATTTATTGTCTTGGAGTTGTCTTGGTAAAGATACTGGAGTGGTTTTCCTTTTCCTTCTTCAGCTGATTTGACAGAGGAGGAAACTGAGGCAACCCTAAGTGACTTGTCCAGGGTCACACAGCTAGGAAGTGTCTGAGGCTTGATCAGCACATAGGAAGATGAGTCTTCTTGACTTTGAGCCTGTACCACACTTAGCTGTTCCTGTTAAATTCAGCCCCCCTCATTTTTATAGATCATAAAATTGAGGCACAGAGCAGTTAACCACTTGGCATAGTGCCTGGCACATAGTAGGGACTTAATAAATGTTGGTTGACTTGACTAGACTTAGGTGGCTTGCCAGGGTCACACAGCTTATGCCTGAGACAGAATTTGAACCCAGGTCTTCCATATACCAAGTCCAGTGTGCCATCTATTACACCATTCTTTTGGGACATCATCATCACTTTCTAAATACTTGGTGGCAGGTTGTAACCAACACATCTCCTATTTGGACTTTATCTTGAGGACAAACACTGCTTACATCAAAACATTTGGGGTTGCTTGGTGATGTCTTAGCACACTCTTGTATCCACATAAACAAATTATGTTCATGCTGAAATCATTGTATTCATCCTATGAACATGTTCTGTATGCTGAGTTACTAAATACTTCAGCTTAAAAGGAGTCTTTATCAAAATGTTTAAGGGGAAGTTAAAACAAATCTTATCCATTAATCCAAATGAACAAAAAATAAATTGAAGAAGCATTTATTTAGTGGGGAGGACACTACATTAGGCATTAAAGGAAAAAAAAATTTCTCTAATGGTAGCTTGTATGTATATAATACAAAGCATTGCATGATGCCCATCTAACTGAGTTAAGTGTCTTGGTCAGGGTCCCATGGGTAAGAAAGTAAGCTTAGCTTTTCATCAGGAAATTTGAACTCATGTCTTCCTGAGTCATTCTAGCAGCCTTGCCTCTTGGTCACTGCAGCCTCCAAGAAAACTGAGAAAATTGGCTATAAGACATTTTTAAAAGGAACGTGCTAAATGCATTGAAGAAGTACAAAGTACTCTGAGAATTCAGAACCAGGAGAGACAGTAACAAAAGCTCACTATTCTACAGCATTTTAGGTGCCATAGAATTTACAAGGTTTACAAGGTGCTTTGCATACACCAGTTCATTCAATCTTTACAGTAAAACTGTGAGGTGGATGGTACTTTTTTTTTCCTTTTTTACAGATGAGGATATTGAGGTTTAGAGAGTGCCTTGTCTAGGGCCACACAGCCAGGAGTCATCTGCAGAGGCTATTGCACTCAGGACTCTTTTTAATTCCAAGGCTAGCTAGCATTCTGTCCATACTCTGTGTCTAAATATAGACAAATGTCTCCTCTATAAGCAACAGCAACTAATTTATACCTGCTCTCGATCTCCTTATTGTGGACATGAAGAAACTCTGCACTATCTTTCAAGAAATTTCAACCCTCTCTTCTCCCTCCCAGCTGGAGAATCCAGATATTCATGGCCTACATTAAGAAGGCATCTCCCCAGGATTTTACAGTGACAAACAATGGCCTTCTTATAGGGGCTTCCCACCCCCATCTAGCCAGTCTCCAAGGCTACAACAGAGAACTTTGAAACAGGATTTTACTTTAGACAGAGGATGCCCTGAGAGCTCATTTACAGATTTTGTGCTCATTCCACAGCGGTGAAAGAACGGACTGTTCTGTACTTGAACTATGGGAGTATTTAGAAGAACCTCAGTCAGCAGTGTCTGCTCTAGGAGTCCCCATTAATGCTTCATTGTTTGATTCTTGCAGTGCTGCTGAAAAAGCCTTTCCAATGAAGATCCTGTCTGCATAAGTAAATAATAATAGAAATAACTAAAGACACAGTCTCTGTAAAGAGAAGGAAGGACATGTCTGTGTAAGGCCCTTTGATCAATTATGGTTACCAAATCAACCAGTCACTCTAGCAAAAATTAGTTTTGCTGATATTTCCATTGAATTGACTGAGTTATCCAAATTATAGAAGTCATGTCAAGCCAAGCAACATGTCTTTGTTGTCTACTCTTTGCCAGGCACTGTGCTAAGAGCTGGGGATACACAGAAAGGCAAAAATAGTGCCTGCCCTCAAGGAGCTCGCAGTCTAATATATATATTTTTATATGTGTATATATATATATGTATATATATACATATACATATATATACACATATATATGTATGTATTATATATATAATATAGACTAATAATAATATATGTAAACAATTATGTTCAAACAATAGATAGATAGATAGATACTTAATGCATTTAAAAAGTCTCTTCTGAGAAGGGATCCATAGGCTTCCTTATACTGTCACTGTATCAGTTGTTTTTTTAGCTATTTTTCCTTTGTTACAAGGGGAGATTATATCCAGAAATGATTATGATATAAAAATAAAAGAAACAAAATAAAACCTTAAAAAAACCTGAAGATCTTTTAATGTAGCAGATAGAGTATGTACATATATGTGTATCTGTGTATATGTATATATACATATACATACATACTTACATATACAGTTATCAATCTTCCACATCACGATGTTACTCACGGCAGTTATAATATATGGCAGGTCAACATAAGAAATTAAATGGGAATTTTGGATGAGTTTTGTGGAAGCTGCAGGTGACACAGAAAAAAGTTTAGAAACTCAGAAGTGCATAAAATTTCTGTATGGCATTATGTAATATCAACATATTTTATCTTTTAATACCATAATAATTCAGATTTCTTCTCTGGTACAAAAGGAGGGCCAAACAATTTTACATGGATTTTCCAGATTCACCAGGGCTCTTTGTCCCCAATCCTCATGATGTGGAACAGATAACAGTATACATGTGTGTATGTATTAGATATGTATAAACACACACACAGGATAAGTTGGAGACAATCTCAGAGGGAAGGCACAAGCATTAAGAGGTAATGAGAAAGACTTCTTGCAGAAGGGAAATTTTAGATGAGACCTGAAGGAAGCCAGGAAGTAAAGGTAAGGAGGGAGAGTATTTTGGGCTCCCTTTGGGGAGGTGGAGTGTTGTGTTTGAGGAATAGCAAGGAGGCCATGTTATTGGATTTCAGAACATTCACAGGGGAGTAAGGTGTAAGAAGACTGGAAGGGTAAGAAGGGGCAGATTATGAACGGCTTCAACACCGAACAGAGTATTTTATATTTTAGCCTAGAGGTGATAAGGAACCATTGGAGTTTATTGAAGGGGGTGGGGATGGGATGGGGGGGGGTGGTGATATGGTCAGACTTGCACTTTGTTAGAGATTACTTTGAAAGCTAAGTGGAAAATGGACTAGAGTGGGGAGACACTTTTGGCAGGAAGATATAAATCAGAGATTGAGAGCTAGAAGGGATGTCAAAGGCCATCAAGTCCAATCTCTTCATTTTACAGGTAAGGAAACCAAGGTAGAGAGAAGTTCAGTAACTTTCTCAGGGTTATACAGCTAGGAAGTGTCAGAGATGGATTGTGAACTCAGGTCTTAATGACCCTAAACCCAGTCACCCTATCCACTATGCTGAATCAATCAGTTGCTTTGGCATAGTGTAGACACAATTTGAGACAGAAACAATATGATTCAAGAATAAGGATCCCAAATAGCACAATTTAGAGGCTGTTCTCATTTGTCTTCTTTGGTCTCCATGTAGCTTTGTGTAGATGACAAAAAAGTAAATTATAGAGGATTTTGTTTTGCTTTGCCTTTTGGAAGTGGTGGTTATTCCAGGGTAAGGAATAAACAGATTCTACCCTCGATATTCAGAGTAGTGCTGGCTGTTCAACTGGCTGGCTTTGAGACAGGGAAGGGCCATCCTAATTCTCCGCCATATCCCATTGCCAATCTGTAACCACATACAAGTAGCTAGTGTCCAATATCCTGGGTGGCTGGCTTCCAGGAAATGGGAAAAGAGCTTTCTTTCTGAAATGAAATAAGAATTATAGTCATTGAGTTCCCTAGCTAACCTAGCCCTAGATGAGTTGTTTAATGAATGGTGGGATATGTCTTCACTGTAGGGTAAAGACAAGGCTTTCTACATCTCCCTCACAGCACCTGCTAAATACATGGTAGGTCCTTAATAAATGTATGTTGAAGCCAGCCATGAAGGCTGCCTGTAATGCCTTGTCCTGGTAAATGCTAAAGTTAGTGGATCCCATGAGCTCTAGAGTCCTGAGCTGCAGTGGTCTGTGCTGATTAAGTAATACTAATAGCTAACATTTATGCAACACTATATTCCAGGTACTGCACTAAGGGCTTAGCAATTATTATCATTCGAGCCTTACAACAACCCTGGGATCTAGGTGCTACTATGATGTCCATTTTACAGATGAGGAAACTGAGGTAAACAGAGCTTAAGTGTCTTGCCCAGGGTCATAACTTACAATGTCTGCATTTGGATTTGAACTCAGATCTTCCTCATTCCAGGCCTAGTGCTCCATCTATTACTTCAGCCGGCTGTCTAGTTATTGAGGAATAGTGGAGAATGTGATGTTTGCCCAAGACTGGAGATGGACAATGTCTTGAAATTATAGTCCAATTACTTCTTCCTTGATTCCCAGCAAAGTTCTAGAATAGACATTAAATACATTCTTCTGTCAGTACTTCAACAGGTGTTTGCTACTAAAAGTACTGCTCCACACTTTATATTTGTTATCTCATTTGATCCTGGCAACTCTGAGAAGCAGAAACTGACAAAAGTTAAGGGTAACACAACTATTAAATTAAAAACAATTTTTTTTTGTAATTCATTCACTTTTAGTTTAAACTTTTAATTTTCTCCTCCTCTCTCTCCTCTCCTCCCTCTCCTCTCCCATCCCCAAGATGGCATGCGATCTGATATAGGCTGTACTTATACATTCATGTTAACCATATTTTCACATTAATCAAGATGTAAAGAAGAATTAGAACTAATGGGAGGAACCATGAGAAAGAAGAAACAAAACAAAACAACAAAAGAAAAGGAGAGCAAATAGAACACTTCCATCTGCATTCAGATTCCAAAGTTTTTTCTCTGGATATGGATAGTATTTTTCATTGTGAATCTTTTGGAGCAACTATTAAATGTTTGATGTCAAATTTGAACTTAGGTTTTCCTTACTTCAGGCCTGGCACTCTAGCCACTGCACCACCTAACTGCCTCTGTCTTTACTAAGTCTGGCACCGTTATAGTGAGCACCTGGTAGGAGAGGGGTCAGAGCACCAGGGTCAAATTGGTCCAAATCAGACACAGAGTAGATCAGAGCTTCCAGTCCAGTCATTAGTGGGTTTGGGCCCATTGTACTTCCTGCCTAGGTGTCATAAGATGATGCAGACTACTTACTCCTACCAAAAAAGGTAGTAAAATATTTTTAAATAGGTCATCATGTTTACACAGCTAAAGAGTAAAATTGACACTGATACACTTAAATATTTTTGAAGTTTTGTGACCTCATCATTGCAGGTATTCCTGCTAATATTGCAGATCACACTACATCCATGCCTTCCTATCTTGGGTGGCTTTTGTCTACATGCTCCCATAAATATTCCAAAGATACTCTATCTGCTAGGTTAAAAGATCTTCAGCATTTTTTTAAAGGTTTTATTTTGTTCCTTTTATTTTTATATCATAATCATTTCTGGATATAATCTCCCCTCATAACAAAGAAAAACAGCTAAAAAAAAACCAACTGATACAGTGAGTGACCTCGCCTGAGAATGTCGGAACATTCTGCAGTTCCCCCTCTTCCTTTCGAGAGAAGGGCGATATGATTCATTATATGTTTTCCGGGAACAAGTTGGATTATTACAGTTACTCAGAGTTCAGCTTTCTGATACTGTTCTTGTCATTTACATAAGTGAAGTGGTTGTGTACGTTGTTCTTATTTCATACTTCACTCTTCAGTTAAAACATATCATCGCCTATTTCTTGGAACTCCATATGTATACATACATATACACACAGACACACACACATACATATAATTTCTTAGTGCATGATGAGTCCACTATTTTTCACATATCACCAGTTGTTTTAGGCATTCCCCAATCAATGATCATCCGCTTAGTTTCTAGGGTGTTTTTTTTTTATTTCCACAAATTATTTTGTTATATAATGTACCTTTCTGCATTTGACTTCTTCAAAATTTATGTGTCCAATAATGAGATCTTTAGGTCAAAGAGTATAAAGAGTGTAATCACTTTTTGGTACTATTACGAATTGCAGTTCAAGCAGACCAATTCACAGCTCTCCACAAGTGTATTATTAATATTCATATATTAACATAGTCCACCAAAATTTCACTGTTTCTGGTTGTTTAATGGTTTGGGGAGTCATCTTTGCCAGCTGCAGGTTAAATCTTTAGAATTCTTTTACTTTGCCTTTTTCTTGTTTGAAACATATTTTTATATGGTTAATAATTTTAATTCTTACTTTGGAAACTATTGACCTATCTGTTTTTGAAGCCCTCTTAGTCATGTTTGTTTTAATTCCCTACATATTTTGGCTATTAGACTTATCAATGATGCTTAATGCTATTCATTTCCCCACTCAACAGGTTCTTTTTTAAAATTTTCTTTTAGCTGCATTGATTTTGTTCATGCAAAGGATTTTTAATTTTATATAATTGAAATTATCTATTTTATCCTTTTTATCTATTTTGTCACCTCTCTCCCTCACCATGCTGTGCGTTCTTGGCGTTACACAAAGGTATAAAAGGCTGTCTAGTGGTATACCAATGTGGCACTGGGGCTTTCCATTATACTGGTGTTGCATAAATGTTTTGTTCAAAAAATCTTGTACCCATCCAAACTTTCTCATAGACCCTTAGGTGTTAAATGCTTGTTTCCCTAGCAGCCTTTAAAACCTCATTGCTTTCAAGTTTTCAGTGGCCTCAGCAGTTGTACAGTTTTGCACATTCCACAAGTGGTGGCGTGGCTGCTGGTGGGAGTGAGTCTGTTTATACTTTTTAGATGGAAATGTCATCAGGCACTGCACTAGGACTGCTGACAGGACTTGAGTATCTGCTTATGAAGTTCTGTCCTTCAACAAGGAACTGTGTTGGATCTGAATTCAGCTTCAAAGGTCCCAATGCTTGATAATTGCACCTTGCCTGAGCACCAAATCCTTTATTTTGATAGGCACTGAGAGAAATAACAGAAGCAGAGAGATATATCCAAATCCTTCCTTTTCTTACAGAAAAGGAAACTGAGGCCCAGTGGCTTTAAATGACTTGCCCAAAGTCAAAAGGGTAGAAATTAGCTGGACCAAGATTCACCTCCAGATATTTTGACTCCAAACCCAGTGCTTTAACCACTGTATCATACTTCACTGCCTCTTAGAGAAAGGAAGGAATTTTAAAATCTCTCTTGTTCCCTTCCCCCATATTTATTTTTCATTTTGGAGGCAAACCAAGAGTGTATTTTCAAGGTCCAAAATAATTTGGGGAATGGAAATAAAATTTAAAATTGTTGGATGAATTAAATTTTGTTTGTTGTTGTTCAGTTCTTTCCAGTCATGCCCAAATCTTCATGACCCCATTTGGGGTTTTCTTGGCAAAGGTAGCGGAGTGGTTTGCCATTTCTTTCTCCAGTGCATTTTTCAGATGAGGAAACTGAGGCAAGCAAGGTTAAGTGACTTGCCCAGGGTCACACAGCTGATTAAGTGTCTGAGGCCAGATTTGGACTTAGGTCTTTCTGACTCCAGGTTAAGCACTCTGTCCACTGGGCCATCTATAGTCACTGGGTAAACCCAGACATGGGGCAAGGAACAAATCTTTATAGATAAGGTCACACAGCCAATATTTGTCAGAAGTTGAGGTTGGGGGCTCATGGTAAGCCTCTTTTTTTTTTCCTTTTGTGATAACATGAACATGTTTTTAAAAAGTGATTTAATAATCAGATCTGCCCTCTCCCCACAGTTGTCCTCATAATCATTCTCAAATCATCTGCTTATAATAATAACAGCAGTAATGATACTTCACACCACATTTATATCAGTCTGGGATTAAAGCATACTGTTAGAGCATACCATTAATTTGGCAGGTAAAACCTACCTAATGCAGAGAAATTTTATTCTAGGCTTAAAAAATACATCATGGAGTTTCTTCAAAATACATATGCAAATATGCACATAAATAGCTATGGACTGAATTTGAAAAGTTAATTCAAAAACAGTAAAAATTTCACATAAAAACCAAATTAGTGTTAGAAATTCATTTTTGAGCTTGCCCTTAAAACTCCATAGAATGCTTTTTAAAATAATTTAAAAAAATTAATCCTCAGATTTTTAAAGCACTGAATTAAGCTTTTTTTCAGTACTTGGAGCAGTCTTTCAATAGGTAGTAGCATACACACGGGGCAGCTAGGTGGCATAATGGATAGAGTGCCCAACCTGGAATCAGGAAGACTCACTTCCTGAGCTTAAACTCAACCTCAGACATTTACTAGCTGTGTGGCCCTAGCTAAGTCACTTAACCCTGTTTGCCTCAGTTTCCTCATCTAGAAAATGAGCTGGAGAAGGAAATGACAAACCACTGCAGTATCTTTGCCAAGGAAGCCCCAAATGGGGCCACAAAGAGTCAGACATGACTGACCGCCAACAATTAAAATGTGGAAAGTTTAGCTTGGATCTAATAAGCAGTGGAGGGACAATATAAACTTTTCATTAAGGGAATGATATACATAGTGTTTGAGGAAGATTTTTCTATTCCAATGGCGGTATATATGATGCACTCATGGCAAGAGCGAGGAAGATGTGGGAAAGTGAAGACAGAAAGACAGCTGTTGTGGTAATGCAGATATAAAGTGATGGCTTGCGGGAGAAATATAAAATAGAAATATTAGAAAAGAAGAGACAGTAGGACTTAGTGTCTGGATGTAGCTCCTTCTATCAAGGTGGTTGGAAATTTGACAGTCAGAACACCTTTGTTGTTGTTTTTCAGTCGTTTCAGTCTTGTCTGACTCTTCATGATCCCATTTGCGGTTTTCTTGACAGAGATACTAGAGTGGTTTGCCATTTCTTTCTCCAGTGCATTTTACAGATGAGAAAACTGAGGCAAACAGGTTTAAGTGACTTGCTGAGAGTCACACAGTTAGTAAGTGTCTGAGGGTGGATTTCTTTCAATTCAGGAAGATGAGTCTTCCTGACTCCAGGCCTGGCACTCTATCCATTGTACCATCTAGCTGTCCTATACTCTTCTGAAATGACTTAGCATTCTTATATTTATTTGGATACATTTTAAAATAGTTTTATTATTGTCTTTTGCTTTAAAATCCTCTTACCTGTTCCCCCTTTTAACCTTTACTTGTAATAAAAAAAAAAAGTCATCTATTCAAAGCCAACAGACTGAGGAACCTTGCCTGTCAACGTATACTCCATTCCACACTCATAGTACCCACCTCTCTACTGGGAGCTGGAAGGTATGTTTTATTTGGACACATTTTGTATGAACCAACAGATGTTCCCAACTCATGCTCATATGATTATCTCTCCCCCACACCCCAGTATATTTTCCCAACACAGTTTAGCAAAACCACATAATACTATGGTTTCTGTACACCATAAGCTGACTTCTGGTTACCCAGAAAACAGATGTCACAGAATCACAGAATCTTAGAGATTAGAAACTAAAATTGAGAAATTACCTAGTCCAGTCATTTTTGCATTGTTCTTTTTCTTTAACATGTGAATTACCAAGGAAGTGCTTCAAGATTTCAAAAACGTCCTCAGTTGTACTTTCTTGGTGCATCGGAAATTTTTAGACCGGAGACCAGAAGCTCCCAATTTTAGTCATGGCTTGAGCACTAATCCACTGTGTGACCTAGAATATATGATCTTTGCATTCTGATCCTCAGTATTTTCTCTGTAGAACAAGAAGCTTGGGCTCTTTCTCTAAAGTCCTTTCCAACCCTGATTCTCATGACGGCAGCAATTATAATTATCTAGCATCCTGCTCCCTGCCATAGCAGGATATTAGATAAAGTTTTCCTGAACTGACTGTTCTTCACCATTTGCAGAGATGGAGCTGGATAGAAATGTAACAAGGAAAGCAGCCACATGATGCACCAAGGACTAGGATCTTTGCTGTGTGGCAGATAGATACAACAGAAAGAGAGGAAACCTGTATAAAGGTCTATTCTCTATGTGTTGATTTTACGAAAGCTTTTAATGCTGCAAAAAACCATATTAAAGTCTTATTTCTAAATTAAATTCTGTGATTTTAATGATCTTCTCTGTGGTTCTTAAGGCAGTTTCTCCTGGGACTGCAAATCAGTAAGCCACCATTGCTTTACAAATTCTAGAAAACAGGAGGTGAGGAGGGGGTGGGGAACTGTTCATACTTGAATAAGCCAAAGAGCTCTGGAAACCTGAGATGACTGGGAAGTTAGACACAAGCTTTTGACACTTGCTGAAGTCAAGGGATGGTTTGTCTTTTTAACTCAGAAAATAGATGAAGGAAAGCACACACACACACACACACACACACACACACACACACACGCTAAAGGAGAGAAAATGGTTCATCTTGGTAGAAGATACCTACAGAGGAAAACCCTAAGAATGAAAATTAAGACCATTTCTGAATTATAAAATGTTAGTCATGGAAAGGGCCCTAGAGATCATGTAGTCCAATTTATTTATTTTTCAGATGAGGAGACTGAGGCCCAAAGAATAGGTCTCAGTGATTCGTCTAAAGTCACACAACTTGAAAGTAAGTGGGAAAAAAAAAACCCAGATATGAAGAAAGCTACATTAACATTGTGCTTGGCACATAGTAGGTGCTTGACAAAATGCTTCACAGCAATGTATCACAGCTTACAAGAAATATTTATTATTGATTGATAACCCCTCCTGACCCTTTCCAGTGGTTCTCACACATTGTCACCCCAGGAATGTTAGTGGAGCTTATGCCATGACACAGATCAGAGAGCTCTCTCTCTCCCTCTTTCTCTCTCTCCCTCCCTCCCTCTGAAACATATGTATTATATATTTATAATATATATCTAGCTTACTATATCATTTTTAAAAATGTACCTGCTTCCTATCATTCTTTTGTTAAGGTAGTAGCTATTTTCCATTTTAGTATCTTTCTAGCTATAGTTCCCAAAGATTCCTGTTCCTTTTTTATTAAGTGACCTTTTTGTAAGCTAACCTTCTCTGAGTACGACTGTAAGATGTGTGTGCACATGCTTTGAAACAGCACTAATACCCCAGGCTGACGACTTCAAGGATTTTTCCATTAATAATCTCCACATCCCTTTCCACATCTAGTAATGCTTTGTTAAAAGGAGACTGAGGTCATACATTTGTAAACAGAAACATATTAAGGAAAAAAAAAAACAAACACCAAATGTACATTAAGATCAAAAGGAATAAATGAGTTTCTCAAAAGAATACTTAGTTTTATCCACAACCTGCTCTTCATTGCATGGGTCACAGGAAAATGAGGATCAGAATAAATTTCAGCATTGATGATATCAAAGGTCCTACCCCTAAGTAGTTAGGGTGATCTGTGGAATACTGTAAGGCCCTGGGCTTCCAGAAATACGACTGGACCTTGAACTACTGGACCCAGATTAGAGACAATGCCTTTAAGGTTTTAACACTTTTATCTCTGGAACTTCCACCCTGTCTCCCATTCCTGTCCCGCCCACCCTGCCTCCCTCCTTATTTGTGACTACCTCATCTGGTCCACCATTTCAGGAGTGCTCTAGCCTTGCTTCTCTTCTCTCTCTACTCCCCTGATCATCTCCTCAGTATAACCTCACCTTAAGTCTCCTCTTTACCCTGAGCTCAACCCCCTCCACAAGTTCTGGAACCATCATCTAATCAACACTGCCATACTCCTGCATCAGTCTACTCCCCTTTGGTTTCTGTTCACTGTCCCTGTTATTTTTGTACCAGAATGACCCTCCCTGGCCACCACTTCCCTAGGTGTATTGTCTCCTATGAACTTAAATGTGAATTCTTTGAGGACAGGGATTGTCTTTTTTTTTTATATGTATCTCCAACGCTCAGCACAGTGCTTTGAACATAAGCACTTAAGAAATACTTTTCCATTCATATATTCCTGAAAATCACTCTATAACTTGAAACCAATTAAGTGATGGTTTTCTACAGAAAACTAGTGAATAGAGACTAGTAAACAAGGTAAAATAACAATATTTTATAAATGTATCAAAAAACTACCTTAGAATCAATAACCTTATGGACTTTATTCACAGATTACAACTTGATGAAATTTTAATTGAATGTATATCTTTCATGCCTATAAATTTCACCTTTTTAATATTCTGATTATAATCATCTGGTTCCCATGAAGTTGTTGCCTCTTCCTTTTTGGAGATAGTCACAGATTCTGAAGTCAGGCTGAAGTTTGAAGGACAGAATGCCCTAAGAATTCCATATCTTTATCATCACCCAGGGAGATCTAGGTAACTAGGATTCCCATCTCTCAGATCACTGAAAATATCCTTTCTGTCCAAGAATATTTCCACTGGGAGAAAAATTATGCCTTGAGAGATAGGAAAAGTAAATAGATGGCAAGGTAGAAAAGGACCAATGCAAATTTTATCAACTTGAAACTTTTTCCTGAGATTAGTTCCTGCCTTTCTTTCAAGGAACAAATAAGAAGCCAACCTTCCCTTAGGAAAATGAAAATGGGATCCCAAGAAGTAGAGGAGACCCATTCCACATGCTCCACTGCACTGCTTACTGCTCCTGGATAACCTGGAGTGTAGGACAAGGTATACTAGTCTAGTTTATGTCTGATGCTCCCTCCAGAAACAGGATCTAGGTAAATTTTTTTGGAGGTGGGAAGAATCTCTCAAAATTCTCTCTGGTTTATCTGCCATCAGCTCAGTCTTCCCACTAAGTTGACTCATTCAGCATTCAAGAAAGTAATACCCAGAAATATTAACTGGTAACATGTTCATAAGTTCCTTCTTTTAAGCATTCAGGCTCCTGAAGCCTGAGTCAAATAGCACTTGTGATCCTTACACAAGAAAGTATACAGAGAGCTTGGAGAGTACATAGACTTTATATAAGTCCTCTCAATTTATAACTCTACCATGGTGGGGAAGGGCAGTTATGTGAAAGAACTTGGGGTTCACTAGAGAGTCAAACATTGTACCTTTTTGGCCTTCCCCTAGGGATCCATTGAGTTTTGTGATTTGGTTTTTTTTTTCTTTTCTTTTTCTTTTTTAAGAATAGGAGTGTGTGTGTGTGTGTGTGTGTATAACATGCCTGTTTTTTTTAATAGCACAGATCTTCCCTGATATCTCTTCTTGCCCTCACCGCCTGCCCCCCAGGGCTCCTCCCTGCTCACAAAGAAAAATCAACCAATACAACTACCCCATCTGACATTATATGGTCTCTCACCTCTCTACTTTGAGGAGGCAAGGGCATCATTTTTCATCTTGGACCAATATATTGGTTCAGTTCATGTGATTTACAGTAGTGCTCTGAAGGGCACCCCCACCACAGGGAGGAAGTCTATGGGCCTTTCCTTTCTTGTGAGACTCTATGCTTCTTTCTCCCTGGCTGGTTCTTCTCCTCTCTGTTTTCTGGTGGTTGCCCCCTTACCAGTCTCTACTTTACTCTCTCTTCCTAATAGTGCTGAGCACTGACTTCTCTCACCCTTTGACCTGCTTTTATAGGTCCTTTCTATTTGTTCACTGTTTAGTGAATACTGTCTTGTTCACTGTCTGCCTCTTGGTCTTTATCCCTGCTGTAGCTTGTCCTGTCTTCATAGGCCTCCATGCTCCAATTCTCTACTATATTGCTTTGTCTCCTCCAGAAAATGGTGCCAGGTCTTGAGTGTTACAGTTCTTTCAGAGTAAAACAGCCAGAGCCAGCATATTTGCCTATGATTCAATAGGAAGGGAGGCAACAGCGAAGATATATGTCCTCATTACATTTCTTTGTGTATGAGTAGTGAGGGGTAGTCTTTTCCTTGGGAGTGGCCAGATGGGCCCCAGGTTAGTTAGATGAACTGATTGGACTGAAAGTAACCACAGAGTGCTCAGTTTTCAGGGAAGATACAACTGGGTCAGGAGAGAGGAATTACTGGAAAGTAGGCCAGCACCCAAAGCCTGTCCTGCTGCTTGCCCAGCGGGAGAGAAACAGTGAGTTTAAGGGGAAAAGATTTAGATTTGGGGTTCAAATCATGGCTCTGAAACTTACTACTCATGTGATCTTGGACAACTCCTTCCACCCACTTCTCTGGGCCTCAGTGAAGGGTCGAGATGACCTCAAAAATCCCTTCTAGCCCATAATATATGATACCACGTCCTCCTGGAGATCAATTAGAGCAGGAGTTCTTAACCTTATTTTGTGTCATGCACTCCTTTGGAGGTCCATTTTAAAATGTCTAAGATAGAGTACATTAGATTACAAAGGAAACCACCAATAGCAAAATAAATTTTTTTTTCTCCTATAGGCCCTTTGAAATCTATCCATAAACCCTACATGAATCCCAGGTTAAGAACCACTGAATTAGAGGTTCTTTTGAATGAACAAATAAGGTCTTTAAATATATAAATAGTCCCTGAGAAGATTTTGTGACTTAAAAATTACTATGAATTACTTTAATCAAATAATAAGTTTCCCTAAAACCAAAATGATCTCAGCTTAAATGAGAGTTTTAATGGTGGGAAGGGCAGGAGGGAAGGACCATGAAGGCCTGAAGAAATGCCTGGCATACAGCAGGGTAATACCTGATTGTTAAGACAGTGGAAATGATTAGGTGATTGCTATATAAATTACATGTCTATACGAACCATTTTTATTTTTTGCTCAGTCTGAAACTTTGTTGGTATTATGACCTCCCAACTGCTCTTCAGTTTGTAATCTCAGAGAAGCTGAGAGATTAAATGAATTGCCCAGGGTGATATAACCAATACTGTCAGACATGGAACTTGAACCCAGGTCTTCCCAGTTCAGAAGCTGGTTCTCCATGTACAACTGAGTAGCACTTAAAGCAAACTATCAATAATCTTCCTCCTCCTCCACACCCACATCCTTTGTTATAAAGAAATACAGCTAAATAAAATAAACAGAGAAGGAAACAAGCTTTTATTAAGCACCTACTATATGCCAGGCACTGCACCTAACTCTTGATCGTTATCTTATTTGGTCCTCGCAACAACTTTGGCAGGTGGGAGCTTTTATTATCCCCATTTTACAGTTAATGAAACTGAGATAGACAGTGGACTATGTGACTTACTCAAGTTCACATAACTAGTAAATGTCTAAAGCTGGATTTGACCTCAAATCTTCCTGAATTCAGGCCCAGCTGCCTGCAGACATTGGATAGGCAGTTATGTAGTGCAGTGGAAAGTATACCACGCCTGGAGTCAAGAATACTCATCTTTTTGAATTCAAATCTAGCCTCATACACTTACCAGTTTGTGACCCTGGGCAAGTCAATTAACCCTGTTTGCCTCAGTTTCCTCATCTGTATAATGAACTGGAGAAGAAAATGGCAAGCCACTCTAGCATCTTTGCCAAGAAAACCCTAAATGGGGTCACAAAGGGTCAGACACAACTGAAATGACTGAACGACAACGACAGATGGCATTGTACACGTCTGACAGTAATATGTACCCTTAGTCCACTGCCTCTTTGCAGGAGGTAGGGTGGTGGGTTTGAAATTGACATTGGTCACTGCAATGATAGAGCTCTGGTGTTTTTCCATATTGTTTACCTTCACATTATTCTGGTTATTGAATAAATTATTCTCCTGGTTCTATTTACTTTGTTCTGAGTCAGTTTATAGTAGATCTTCCCAGAGTTTTCTAGGTTTTTAAAAGTATTCATTGTTTAATAAAGTGTGATAATATTCTGTTACATCACACACCACAATTTGGTCAGGTTTCCTCCAAATGATGGGCATATGTTTTTAAGTTCTTTGCTAACACAAAAAGGGCATTTTGATATGTACATGTATGTCTGCATATATATTACAAACCTTTCTCTCAGTCTTTGCCCCCATTGGGATATATTCCTAGTTGTGGTATTAATGGGTCAAAGGGCATGTACAATTTAGTCACTTTTTTAGTGTAGTTCCAGAATAGTTGAATAATTCATAGTTTCTCCAACAGCGAGTTTCTGTCTTCCCACCACCCCTCCTACATTTACCATTTTCATCTTGTCATCTTTGCCAATCCTATGAGTATGAGTGAAACCAATACAACCTAATCTAACCCAACTACGTAGCTAGGGCTTCAGCTACATCTTCCTATAGACACAGCCTCCAAAATTCCCATATTAGGCAAGTTTTGACTGGGAAAGGAAAGGGGTTGTGAAGAATAGATTAGATATAAACAGCTACCTACATGTGAGGCCAGCTCTGTTCCTACGCCTAAACCCCAGGGCGGTAAGTGCCAGAGGTCTCTCAACACAGCTATTCCTTCATCCTTTGTCACCAGAGCTCTCCATGTTTCCATATTTAGACTTGATTGATTTCTCCTAGTCAAGATCGACCTTTGGAATTCAGCTATGCAGCAGGACTCTATATAAATCGTACCACGGTGAAAAGAACAGTGGCTCTGGGGTCAGAGGACCTGGGTTTACATTCCTTTCACCTCTGATCCTCACCACCATATGACCTTAACCATCCTGGGCCTCAGTTTCCTCATCTGTAAAATGAGGATGTTGGACTATCATATGGCCTCTGAGATCCCTTCTAGCTCTGAATCTGTGCTTCTCTGAAATCCTGGGTGTCGGGTCTCCTTGGTGTCTTATAATTTCATCTTGGCACTTACTATTTTCAGCAGTCTTATGTGAAGCAACAAAAGCCCATTTCATTCTTCCCACTCATGTTCAGTACAATTTTAAAAGGACAATAACTTGACAAGAAGCCAAAAGCATGAAATGGGGCCTCTCAGTGAGTTCAGCAGGCTCTGTGCGCACCTGGAAGCTCCTCCAGCTTGTCAGCCTCCTTCCCCACATCTGAGTTAGGCATTTGTTCCCTGGGAGCTCCACAAAAGAGGGATGGGGTAGTGGTGACCACTCCCTGCCTGGTTCCCTTTGGAGTCTTTCCGAAGATCTTTCTAGTTCTTTATGAATTCCTAGTGGCTCTAATGTGCCAATACCCTAATGGCAACATATTGCCCTAATTTTTTTCTTCTTTTCATTTTTCTTTCCTTGAAAGTTCTTTTAAAAATGTGTCTGGTTTCTATTTGTTGTCGTTTAGTCATTTTTCCATTGTGTCCAACTCTTTTGCGACCCACCCCTTTTGGGTTTTCTTGGCAAAGATACTGGAATAGTTTGCCATTTTCCTTCCCCGGTTTCTTTTTACAGATGAGGGAACTGAGGGAAACAGAGCTAAGTGACTTGCTCAGGGTCACACAGCTGGTAAGTGTCTGAGGCTGGGTTTGAGCTCAGGAAGATGAGTCTGACTGACTCCAGGCCCAGTACTCCATGCACTGTAGCACCTAGCTTCCCTGTTCTGTTGATAGGATGAAAGATAAAACGCTGTCTCCGCCCTTATGATGGAAACAACATGCAAATAACAACATAGCTATAAGAAATTCACAGGGCACCTTGCTTCTGGTTTCTATATCCAAAGCAGATTTGTTGCATTCTACATGATGGACCCAAGCCAGACCAGAAATGCAGAGAAATACCGAGGTTCAATCAGATGACCATGTAGTGGGGAAAGTGTTGGATTTTGAAAGACCATGTGTACAGCATACAATAAAGTCGACAAAATACTGCTCTTCTTTATTTATTTGTTTGTTTGTTTATTTATTTATTTATTTATTTGCTTTTGTTTATTAATCAGCATTATCATCTGCAGTCAGAGGATGTGGGTTCTCCTTCCTGCTATGACCTTGGGTGTCACATAACTTCTCTGGGCCTCAGTTTCCTTATCAGTAAAATAAGGGGTTTAGGCCCTTCCAGCTTTAAGTCTTCAGGATTATGTAATAATAATGGCAATTCCTATTATCTTTACCTCTGTGACTAGAATAGGTTCTAAGAGTCTACAAAAATGACTTCAGTTATACAGAGCCCATAACCGTATTTGGGGCAGCTAGGTGGTGCAGTGAATAGAGTCACTCGGTGACCCTGGGCAAACCAATCTTTGCCAAGAAAACCCTAAATAGGGTGCCAAAGAATCAGAAACTGCTGAAAATGACCGAACAACAACTAAGTGATGTAATTCTATGTCTCTAATGTTGACCAGGAGAGATAATAATCACTTCTTTGTATAAACAGGGTGAAAGAATGCTTCCTTCCTTTCCCACTCTTTTATATGTGTGTATTCATTTCTTCAATAAGCTTTTTAGTGTATATATACCATATACATGTTTTATTGATTTTTTTTTTTTACGTTATTGACACTTCCCAAAACTCTAACAATGCTCTCTTATGGAGGAAAAAAAAAGATAGTTGAGCAAAAAAAAAAATCTTAACATGTTGATAGTACCTCATTCCACTCTAATCTATAGTCCATGACCACCTTGCCTTAATTGAGAAGGTAGGTTCCACCAGTGTTTCATGATCAGTCTTCCAGAATCAAAATTACCCATTGTGTTGACCTCTGTTCTGATGTCTTTTTTTGTTTACCTTTCTGTTATTGTGGTTAAGTAGCACAGTGGATAGAGAGAGCTCTTGACCTCAGACAATTCAGCTTCAGACAAATGCTGGCTAGGTGACCCTAGCAAGACATTCTACCTTTCTTAGACTCATTTTTGGGAGTCATAATAGCATCTACCTCCCTGGGTTGTGAGAATCAAATGCCATAATATTTGTAAAACACTTTGCAAACCTTAAAATGCAATATAAATACAAGCTATTACTCTTATCATTAATATCAATCTTTTTCTTGATTTTGCTTCCTTTGCTGCTGCTTCAGTTCATATGATTCTGCCCAAGTTTCCTGAAATTTTCATGTTTCTCATTTTTAAAGTTATTCCCACTATCGCATTACATCGGTATACTACGAGTTGTTCATCTTCTCCCCTGCTGATGTGTTCCTACCATTTACTGTCTGGAAGAATTTATGGTCAAAGGAAAAATAGTTATTTTGAGGCTATATTAGAAACACTGCCTTGGAACATTGTCTGTTTCTTCAAAGGTCACTGGGGAAAGAAATTTGGCAACACACATAGAGCACTACGGCTTTATAAAACAAACAGGGCAGCTAAGTGGCACAGTACATAGAGAGCCAGGCCTGGAGTCAGGAAGACCTGAGTTCAAATTTGATTTCAGATGCTTATTAGCTGTATGACCATGTGCAAGTTGCTTAACCCTGTTTGCTTCCGTTTCTTCATCTGTAAAATAAGCTGTATAAGGAAATGGCAAATCGCTCCAGTTTCTTTGCAAATGGTGTCATAAGGAGTCGGACATGACTGAATAACAAGTCTTCTTCTTTTAGTCACTTAACTTCTGTCTTGCCTCAATTTCCTCAACCATAAAATAGGGTTAATAATAGGACCTACCCATCCCTTCCTCTTCTCCCCCCAACCAGGGTTATTTTAAAGATCAAACTACATATTATTTGCAAAGCACTTAGCATATAACGTAGGCACTTAGAAAAAAAAAACAACCTCCTTCCTATTCAGAATTTGAACAAGGAAAGCACAGAAAAGCCTTTCAAAGAATAATATGTTTCAAGAGTTGGGTCTACAGAAGTTGACCATCAAAAGCCTTCATCAAGAACATGTGATAGGAAAAGAGGTCTTTAGTTCTTTGAGGGTGGCACTGAGACATGGAAGTCCATATAGGTTTCCAAAGTGGTGTGAACAATGGAAGGAATGTTCTGGGATGATCACCAAGCAGGAAGCAAGAATAAAGTTTTTGGCATGACTTTTGTGTGCAATAAAGCAGGCTAAGGATAGAAATTTTGTATATGTGTAAAATACCATTACTGAGGAGGGCTGTTTATTTCAAAGCAGAAAAGACGTAACAGGGATATTTGAAAGGTTGTCATGTGCAAGAAGGATTAGCCTTGCTCTAGCCAAACTGGAAGCAATGGACAGAAGTGGTGGAGAGCCAGATTTAGGCTTAGCATAGGGAAAACAAACAAGCGAACAAATTTTAAAAACAAATTAGTGCTGTCTAAAGGTTGAATGGATAGTTGAAGGTAGTAGTGGGAGGTCTTCCAGTGGGAGATGACTACTCAACACATAAATATATCGCTCCTCTGAGAAAAATTGTATGTAACAGTTTCTCATACAAGCTTTTTTCTTGTTCTTTTTTTAATTTGTTTTTTGAAATGTTTGTGCTGGTTAATGATAGTTAATTTCACAAAGAACAATATAAAGAAAATGATGCATAAGCATGGCAGAGTCTGCCATGAGGATGGCAGTCTATCCAAAAATGGATTGCAGGCCAGTTTTGTTGGTAACAGAGCTAGTGCTCCCATCATGTTGACCCTAGTATCTCTTAAGTTCCTGCCTACCAACAATAATTGTTTATATTTACAAAGTGTTCAAAACCCTTTCTTCACAACAGCCCTGTGAAATAGCTTGTAAAAGTATTAGTATGTCCATTACAGAGATGGAGAAACTGGCTGCTAGGATACCATCAAACAGTTACAAATCTGGCAGGCCTAGGACTCAAATCCAAATCTTCTACATCCATTTCCTAGGCTTTTCCCTGGGGAATCTGGTGACAATAATTATGGTGGTAACAATATTTGTCGAATGCTCTGTAGTTTACAAAATACTTTGAAAAAGTTAAATCGAAGTTTGCTTGTCACCTCCCAAAGGTTCTCCTCTGTCCTGAATAAAGCCATTCCTGATAATAAAGAAGTATAGCTGGGGGTGGGGAGATGAGAAGAGAATAAGCATTTATTTAATGCCTACTATGTGCCTGGCACTGCGCTGATATGCTTTACAAATATTATTTCATTTGATCCTTGAAGGTTTTTTGTTGTCTGATTATGTCTGACTCTTCGTGACCCCCTTTGGGGTTTTCTTTGGAAAAAATACTGAAGTGGTTTGCTATTAAGTGATTTGCCTAGGGTCATACAGGTAATAAGTGGCAGAGTGCTCTATCCATTGAACTACCTACGTGCCTCACGAAACTAAGAAAAACAAATCAACACATTGTCCATGTCTAATTCTGCACCTCTCATTTTGCCACTGCCCTTTAAAAGGGAGAAGGAAGAGATATGGTCAAATACAGCCTCTCTCAGATCCGGATCCAGCAACTCATAATGAGAAGAACAACAATCCTCCTTTCATTAATGGCAGCAATGAGTTTAAGATTCTTTCATCAACTAAGGGAGGGTGAGGACAGAAATTTTAAGGATAAGGAGTATCTATAATTTGTTTAAATATCCTATAGAAATGAGGAGCAGCTGGTGTATATAGTATTTGTCATTTGGTTGTATCTGACCCCATTTGGGGTTTTCTTGGCAAAAGTCCTGCAGTGGTTTGCCATTTCCTTCTGCAGCTCATTTACAGATGAGAAAACTGAATTAAGTGACTTGTCCAGGGTCACACAGCTAATAAGCGTCTGAGACCAGATCTGAACTCAGTTCTTCCTGATTCCAGGCCTGGTGCTTTATCCACTGAGCCAGTTAGCTGCTCATGCAGCATCGTGCTATGGAAAATGTTATATTTGGAGTCAAAAGACCTGGATTGGAGTCCTAACCCTGTCACTCACCAGATGTGTCACCTTGGGCAGGGCTCTGAATCTCTCTGTGTCTGTGTGATCTTAAGAAACTGAAGGATGAGCATTTCCTTACCAAACAACCACTTGTGTGCTGCTGTAATCGCCGTGTCACTTTTCTGTACTATTTATGACTGTATCCTCCTCTCGTGGAATTTCTAGAATCTGACGCCAGAGTTTTTCTGTCAGTTTTTATCACCAGGCAATAATCTAAATACATTTGGAATGAATTACCAGTGCAGACGTTTATTGAATGAGCAATTAAAAAACAGCACAGGTAAGAGAAGGAGAGAAGAAAGGAATGAGCAGGATTTAGTTACTGAGATTTTTTTTTTGACCTACAAAGTCAACAGCTGTTTTTGATGGGATGTGAGCCTGGTATGGAGCATGCATTGACTAAATCCTTATGTTCATTAAATTGTAAAGGTAACACTGCAGAGACCGACAAAGGCCAATGATATATAGGTAGCTAGGCTGCTCAATGGATAGAGCACTGGGCCTGCAGTCAGGAAGACCCGAATTCAAATCCTGTACCAGACGCTTACTTAGCTAGGTGACCTTGGTTAGGTCATTTAACCTCAGTTTCCTGAACTTTAAAATGGGGATAATCATAACATGTACCTCCCAAGGTTCTTATGAGAATCAAATATGATAAAGCACTTAGCACAGTGCTTAACAGATGCTCATTCCCTTCCAGGTAGTATTTTTATTTGTGATTTTTAAAAAACATTATGATGCGTACTTTGGATTATTCCTTATTTTACTATGCAAAAGATGATAAATTGTCTAGAAAGGTGAAGGTCAAACTATTCTTCTGCAAAAAAGAAAGGAACTTAAGAAAGTGGGTATATAACTATTTCCTCGCATCATTCCCTGCACCTGGGTTCAAATGTCAGCTCAGCTACATACCGCCTTTGGGATCTGGTGCAAATGATCTAACTTCTCTGAGTCTCAATTTCTAAATCTGCAAAATAAGGGAATTAGAATACATGTCCTCCAATGTCCCTTCCAGCTAAGAGTCTATGAACCCATGACCCTATTATATGGAGGGAATTTAAGATGAAAGACAGGGTAGATAAAGATGCCAGACTTTATATAGGCTGTTTTAAGCAGGAATACAAGTAAGTCTATTTTTTTTAAAATTTTTTTTTTCTTATGTCATAGTCATTTCTTGATATACTGCTCCATTCCCTCCCACTCCTTTTTCTCTTCTCCTTTCTATAATCCCTCCCTCCCATTGAAACCTCTTTGGTAACAAATAAAAAATATTTAGCAAAACCAACTGGCAAAGCAACATTCTACCTCCATGGTCCTCCAGTTCTTGATAGAGAAAAGCCTCTGTTCTTTGGGACCTATTGTTGCACTTAATCTGAATTTAGTTGTCTTTTAGTGAGATCTTCTTCATTTCCATTATCCTAGTCTGGGTGTCAGTGGCTGGCAGTAAGCTGGGTGACAGTAGCAGTGAATACGGAAAGGAAGGAATGGATTTAATTGCACCCACTTCCTGGCTAGGAGGTGATGAGCTAAAACTAAACACAGAATAAGACACACATTTTTGGCCATGGCAAATATGGGAATTTGTTTTCGCTTGACTAGGCACATTTGTTATAAGGGTTTTGTCTTTCCTTTCTTTTCATGGCTGGAGGTGAGGGAGAAAAACAAACATTTGATAATTGAAAAAAAAATAGCCACCAAAAAAGAGATGTTAGGTGAGAATAATCAAAAACATAGGTTTAAATGGGTGTTGCAAGGCCACTTACCTTCAGCTTTTCGTTTAGTAGCAGCATTTTGAAACTATGAATGCGATCCTCCTAGACAGTCTTTATTTACTAAATATCTTACAATATCCTCTAAGAAACAGAGATCGCAGATCACAGAATCTGAGAGTAGCCACCTAGTTCAATCAGTATGTGAAAGGAAACCTCTGATGTAGCATATTCAAGAAGTAGTCATCTACCATTTGCTTGAAGATCTGTAAGGATGGGGAACTCAGGACCTCTCCAAGCCTGTTCCACATTTGGACAACTAATGTTTAGGGAGCTTTTCCTGACATGCATCACAAATTGGCTTCTTTGCATTTTCCAGGCATATATTTGCTAATCTGCTTTCCGAAGTTAAACCGAACAAGCCTAATCCCTCTTCCAAATGTCATTCCTTTAGACACTGGAAAACTGTTATCGTGTTTCTTTTGAAGTTTCTCTTAGCCAGACTAAACATACTTGGTTCCTTCACCCGATCCTCAGTTGATAAGGACTTTCATTAATCCCAGTTGTACTTCTTTCCCATTTATTAATGTCCTTCTTAAGCTGTGGCGCCCAAGTTGAACACAGCCCTCCAGATGGGGTCTCACGGGGACAGAATAGAAAGCTCTGCAGGGGTGTACCCAAGCAAGCTTGAACCTTGAGCTGATTGTTAAATTTTCTGCATGAGCATTTAAACTTCATCTGCAAATGCTGCCTCTGGTTTGAGTTATTGTTTTGTTGATTGTCCAAACTTAAGAAAGTAAAGGAGAAGCATGTGAATAGTACAGAATAAGTATGTCATGTGCACATTTTTTTTGAGAGTCCCTTATTAAACATTTACCAGCACACTCCTAAACCTACGTCTCTTAATACAATTCCAAACTGCATTAGCATTTTCTGCTTCTGCTTCATGCTGCCGACTCACAGTGATCTTTTTCAGAACCCCTGTTGCCTCACCATGTGTCCCCCATGTTGTACTTGTGAAGTTGATCTTTTTGGTGGGAATGGGGGGCCAGGTGTAAAACTTTTCATTTATGCTATTGCATTTCATCTTATTAAACTGACAGAGTTCTAGCCTGACAAGATACTTTGGGATCCATCCTGACTGTGATCCAATGTATTAGCTATTCCTCCCAACTTTCTGTCATCTGAAAATTCAATGACTGTGCCACCTATCCCTTTCTCCAAGTCATTGATAATAATATCAAATAGCGTAAGGCTGAGTATGTTATCCCTGGTGCATTCCCCTGGAGGTTTCCTGCCAAGATGTCATTGGACCACTAAAAATAACTCTTAAGTCCAGTCATCCAACTGGCTCTGATTCCTTCTGATTGTACTATCATTGAATCCATTTTCTTCACAAAAATGGCATGAGATATTTTATCAAAAGCTTAACTAAGATCTAGTTAAACTACATCTAAAGCAATCCCCTCCTTTAATCTCCCTTGTTTAGTAATTCTGTTTTTTTTAAAGAAGTAAATAAAAAAACTAAAAAAGGGGGCAGCTATGTGGCTCAATGAGTAGAGCAGCAGCCCTGGAGGCAGGAGGACCTGAGTTCAAATCCAGCCTCAGACACTTGACACACTTACTAGCTGTGTGACCTTGGGCAAGTCACTTAACTCCAATTGCCCTGCCTTCCCCCCTCCAAAAAAAAAAAAAGAAAACTAAAAAAGTAAATAAGTACATTTCTATTTCTTCCTCGTGACAAAGCCTTAATGACTCTCGGTGATCACTTCTTTTCTCTCCAGCCACCTCCTGAACAATATGTTCTCAGAAATCAAAATCCAGCTCATTGGCCTATAGTTTTAGAAACGGTTTTCTTCTTTTTTCTGAAAAGGGGAATAATGCTTGCCCTTTACAAGGGATTTCTCCCATTATCCATGATCTTTCAAATATTGCTGACAGTGATCGAGCAATCACATCTACCATTTCTTGCTATACCCAAGGATGTGGTTCACCTGGGCCAGGTGACTTGAAATTCATCATAGGGAGCAAGGCATGTTCTTACCATCTCCCTACTTCTCTTGGTTATCAATTCAATATAGGTCTTCTGTAATTTCTAGTGAAAAGGTCATTCTTGTTGGCCTAGAAAACAGAAACAGCATTAGAAAATAGCAGTTCTGTCATCTCAGTTGTCAGTTATAACATAAGCCCAGGTGTCCCAAGAAAAGTCCCTAGCCCTTCTTACTCTTTTGTTTCCCAGTATAGCTCCCTGGACTCCCCCTTTTCATTGTCCTAAGCTTCCCTCTCCAGCCTCAGCTCAATCTGAGCTTTAGCATGATAGTATTTTTTAAAGTGTCCTGTACACTCACTTTCATTCTCGGTTCCCTGATCTTGCTTCTTGCTGTATGTTTCTTTTTGACATCTAAGTTGGTTGGGAATTCCTTATATAGTCACGTAGGTCTCCCCAGATAATTCCCATTTTCCCTCCTTATTAGAATTGTTTCTCTTCCTGTCTTCGGTATTTTATTCTCAAGTATTTCCTATCCTTCCTAGGCTGGCTTGCCTATGATGCACCCACCTTTATATCCTTGAAAGTAAGCATGATGAGGTAGGTTTACATCTCATCACTAGCTGTGTGGCCTTGGATGAGTCCCTTAAACTCTCTGAGTTTCAATGTCCTCATCTGCAGAATGGATATATATTATCTATAGTAGCTCCTTCATTAGGATTACTGTGGGGCTTAGATGAGATAATTGAAGTAAATTTGTTGTTTTGTTTTTGCTTTTGCAAACTTGATACCGTTATATGAATATTAGTTTAAAATGGCATTTTCTTTAAAATTTCTACAACTTCAAGCATTTTCAAGAGACCACAGTTCCTAATTTAAGTTTAGGAATGATTAGAGACAGTGTATCTAACTAAATGAAAATGGATGGGCATTTTTGGTCTATTGCATTATAGCCATCTAAGTCTATGACAAACTAAAGCCTTGGATGTGTGGTGAAAGTATAGAAGAGGGAAAATGGGTTCTACAGTAATTCTATTTTTCTCACTTAATTTAAAATCAGATAAGTTAAATTAATTAAAATTAGATCAAGCTTCTTAATTATATATGGAGTGGTCTATGACATTTGGATATGAAATAGTTTGTGTTTAGAGTAGGAATGGGTGGTATGGACAGAGAATTATAGGTTATGATCTGGAGAGGACCTTTGAGATTATTTAATCTGATTGCCATTTTTTTTTCACTTAATAGTATTTTTTTCAATTACATTTAAAAGTGGTTTTCAACATTCATTTTTGTAAGATTTTGAATTCCGAATTTTTCTCTCTCACTTTCTTCCCTCCTCCCTCTCCAAGACAGTAAACAGTCTGATATAAGTTATAGGTGTACAATCAAACATATTTCCACATTAGTCATGTTGTGAAAGAAGAAGAATTGGAACAAAAAGGAAAAACCATAAGAAAGAAAAAAAACAACCAAAAAAAAGTGAAAATAGTATGCTTCAATCTCATTCAGATTCCATAGTTCTTTCTCTGGATGTAGATAGCATTTTCTTTTAGAATTCTGACTGCCATTTTATAGATTAAGTAACTGAGGCCTAGAGAATGACTTACCCCAGTCACTTGTCCAAAGTCACACTGCTAGTAAGAGGCACAACCAAGAAGTGAACCCAGGTCCTTTGATTCTACCGTAATTTCCATTACACCATGATGGAGATTTGGAAAAAAAGAAAATAATTAGTGACCTTCAGCTTTTCCTCACATCATTGTGAGGCATCCTTAGCTTCACTCCCAGAGGAATTCACCATCAGGAGGCTTAACTAGGGTTAGGCAGTGATGGTAGCATCCTGGGCAGTTTCCCCAGCTGACACCCATAGGGAGAGGAAAGTTCAAGAGTTGGACTGTTAATATAAACATTAATGGGCAGTTCTATCACTATTACAAGATATCTTGTTATGAGTGGAGGAAGAAATTTAGGTATTTAGTCATGGGGTTGTTGATTTGGCGGTGGAAAAAACTTTGGAATCTTTCTCATTCAACCCCCTCATTTTACAGATGATGAACTGTTGTTAAGTGATTTGCCCAAGGGTACACAGATAATATCAGAGCCAGTATAGGAACCCATTTTCTTTTCCTTTAAATATTCTATTTATCCCTTTCCACTGACTATATGACTGAGGCTATAATACTAGCCTATTTGTTAAGGCAGCTTTAAAGGTACCTAGATCACTACTCAGTTCCCAACTATCAACTTTTCAAGGGACCAAGAAGGATCTATTTCTTCCCTTATGTTCTACCTGGAGCCCTTTTCACTCTCCCTGACAACATGGTGGCCACCAATTTTGTAGAGACCCAGAGCCAACAAGCACTCCCTATTTCTGCTTTGGGGAGGTCTCTTTTCTTCCACATTCTACATTAGAAAATCATTGCATACAGATTTTTTTGAAAAAAAGGGTTACAGGCTGAAGGGAAGTCCTGTTGTTTTAAGCAGGAAAGAGAGGCCTTATCACAACAGGAAGTATTGTGAAGCAAAGTTACGGAGGCTTCCAAGTGAGAGAGACTTTGGAAACAATGTCGGCCTGTAGTTCAGGAATATCAGGCAGGAAATGAAAATATGCTGGTGTGTGGAGTAGAAAGGAACTGATAAGCACTACCTGGTTGGCCTTCATGCAGATATAGCCCAGTAAAGATGAAGTTGTTTTTCTAAATGTTCCCAATCTCTCATCAGCAAAATTTATTTTAGAAAAACACAGGGATAAGAGGAACCAACAGTGTAATATGGCTGGAAGCCCTTAGGTAATGTTAAAAAAAATAGGAAAAATAGATGGTATAATAAGCAAGGAGTGCTAGTCAGAGACCAACTTGGAGTGAGGCTGTATTGAGCAGGGCAAGAGCACTGGTTTTGGAGGAGATGTGGGTTTGAGTTTATTTACTCCCTAAACTAGAATTTATTAAGTATTTATCTTGTGCCAAGCAATGTGCTAAGTGCTTGGGACACAGAGACAAAGACAAAAACAAAAACAGTCCCTGACCCCTGAGGAGATTCCCTTCAGTTAGAGGAGTTTACATTCTGCTCAATTTCCTTCTGGCCTTTATTAGCTCTGTGACCTTGGGAGAAGCTGTAGATAGGCAGATATAGGTTCTGTGTAAGGAAAATGTCAGCCAGTATCCAAACCCAGGTCCTCTGGTTCAAACTCAGCAGAAAAGACAATCCCTGATCTCTTCTCCACCCCACCCCAATAGATAGGGCTCGCCTCTAGAAGGGTACTATAGGCCAGGGGTTACTGCATCTCTCTGTCTTCTTCCATATTTAGAGCTCATCTTGCACTAATGCAATAGTTCTTGGCAGATGCTCCTTTCTTTAGATTTCTCCAACCCCTCCAACCTCAGCAAAAATTGGGTCCCTCCCCTTTCCTGATCCCCCCAGGTAGAAGTGCTTTCCCCCTCCTCAAATTACCTTTCATCTTTATTTGACAGCATAGATGTTGTATGAGCAGAAAATCAACTCATCCGAAAGAGGCGTTTAATAAATGTTTATTCCATTAAAAATTCATTTTATTTTTTGGTAGCACATCTGACATTATTTTAGTCAGTATTTGCTGATAAGCATTTTGTTTCATTAGCAAATCACAGGCATCTGACATCCTAGTTAGTATCTTTATGTAATTCCCTATGCTAGTGAAAAATTGAACAAAATAAGTGTTAGTGTCTAATCAATAACTTTTCATTAATAGAGGCATTATGCAAATATTAAAGAGATATAAATCTCTCAAGCAGTGTCTCTATTTACTCAATACCCATTTAGCTGAGAAGCAGGACAGCAAAATGGAAACAGCATTAGACTTAATGCCAGGAAAAACCCGAGTTCCTTCCTATCTCACCTTAGACACACACCAGCTGTGTGGCAATGGGTAAAGGGTCTTTGCCTCATACGGAGAAGGTACGGTACAATGGAAACAGTGCTATTTCCTACTTTTCCCAACTCATCTTAATTCAAATTCTTTCCCTCTTTTAATTAATTTTTAAAAATTTATTCTTTATATAGCTTGTTTATACATAATTGTTTACTTATTGTCTCGCCCGTAGGATTGTGAGCTCCTTGATGGCAGTGCTGTCTTTTGCCTCTTTTTGTATCCTTGTCACTTAACATAGTGCCTGGCACATGTCATTGTTGTTGACTCTTTAGTAATTGTCTGAGGCCAGATTTGAACTCACAAAAATGAGTATTCCTGACTCCAGGGCTGGTGTTCTATTCATTTTGCCTGGCACATAGTGGGCACTTTATAAATGCTCCTTGACTTTCTGAATACTTCTGTTGGGTAGAATGTAAGCTCTTGGAGCACTAGGGTGATCTGCAATTTCATCTTTGTTTTTGTATGCCCAGAACCTAGCATAAGGCTTGGGATATAATGGGCAATTAACATTTGTTGAATCAAATTGATCTGATTCCAAAGAAGATGAAAGGGAGAGGAAATGGTCAAAAATAAGTATTTCAAGAGAAAAAAGAAAAGTTGGAGGGATGGTGGTGCCTCAGAGAGAAATAGTGAAGTCAGAAGAAAGGCTTAGCGGAAAAGATAATAAGCTCAGTTTTAGGCATTGGATTTGGGATAGTGGTGGGACATTTAGGATGAAGTGATCAGTAGGCAGATGAGGGCCATTTGATAGAATGTGGTGAGAGAGGTATGTGAGGGAGAGGCATCAAAGGTCATTCTAAGGTATTCTCATGTGAGAAAATGAAATTTTGCTGAATATTCTTCAGAGTGTAGCTTGGCCAAAGGGATCTTTTAGTTTTTGTGAAGACAATAAAACTTGGTTGTCTGAAGCCAGCAGGTTATTTATGGAAATACCTTTGCTTTGCAGCTGATTCCCATAGGAGCAGATTTACTTTGGTCCAATTATAAAGTACTTAGGCTTAAAGGAGCAGTGGTGTCTTTTTAATAATCACTTTTGAATTACCCCACTGTTTTCATAACAATCTTACATCTCTACTGTCTTACATTTCTAATCAAACTTCATTTTAAAAAAATAATTGTTGTTGCTAAAGATTCCTGGAACTTTCTGCTCTCAACCTTTGAAAACTTTAGGTGTTGGGTTTTATTTTTCTCTCTACGTTTATTCTTCCTATATAAAAAAGTAGTAATCATAATATTAATCTACACTGGAATTATCTTATTTGATTTCCATAAGTCTTTTGAAGTAGGAAGGACAGATACCAGGGCTTAGTGGTAAAGTAGGAAGTGGGTGCTGGACTTGACAATCAGAGGACCTGATTAGCAATTAAAAATTAGGGGAAAAAATAGCAATGTCATTTCTAGCTGTGTGGTTTAGACAATTTTTGGGTGAAGAAGAGGAAGATAACCCAAAAGATAATGACAATTTGTTGATGAGTAAAATAGTGTTGTTGAAGATGGTGGAGGTGATGATGATGGCAGCAAAGCTGACATTTATATTATTCTAAAAGCATGTGCAAAAGTGCTTTCCATATGCAATTTCACTTGTGTCTCAGAACTGACAATATTTGTCTCACAGGTGAAAAAACTGGGCCCCAGAGAGCCAGTACATTTCAGAAATCATATCTGAACCCAGTTCTTCCCCAACTGTAAATTCAGCAGTCAATTCCATACTGCCTATTTTAAGTTCAGTTTCCTCATTTTGATCAGTCAATAAACATTTATTAAGCACCACTATGTGCTGGACACTGTGCTAAGTGCTAGGGAATACAAAAAAAGGGGAAAAAAACCTTGTCCTCAAGAAGCACACAATCCCACGAGGAACACAGGAAAAGATGCTGAAAAAGTGGTGGAAGGTATCCAGTGGAGGGGGAAATGATGGGCTGGTTGCCCTAGGTGAACTCCTTAAATGGAGAATCTGGGAGGACCTCTCTCCCTTGCACCTTCTACCCTCTTCTATCAGAAGGAGGGAGGGGTCCCGTGGGCAGGGGTCTGAGGAGTGAGTTTCAGAATTGATGTGATCTTGATGATGAGATTCTTGGAAGACACCAGGAAAGTCCAGAAGAGTGAAACCTGGTGGGAAATGATGGGAAAAGTGAGGACAACACTGGTCCTCTACCCTGTGGTTGTTGTGGAGTGTGGAAGGAAATTTATATTTGCCCAAGATTAAAGAACCCAGAACTCCTCACTCCTAGCCCAGTTGTTCTTTCTTCCGTAATGTCATTCAGGCCACACTTTTTCCTCACTTTGGTATGTTAATGCAAGCACCTCTGTACGTCCTCAGTCACCTTGCACTTAGCATGGAAGCTCGTTAACAGACTGAAAATTTGTTGAGGATATCAGAAATGATTGAGAGACAGCTTGAAGTAATGAATAGAAAATTTCCCTCCAAGTCAAAGAGACTGAGATTCAAGTATCAATTTAGACACATGGGCTTTGTGACCCTGGGCAAGTCTCTTAACTCATTACCCCCAGGAAACTCTCTAAGACAATAAATTACAGAACTGTTACCCAACTTGCTTTGGTACAGTAAACCTCCTTTCCAAATGCCTCTACACTGAGGAAATCACTGACCTGTATTAAAAAAAAATTTCAAGTGAGCTGCATTCCTTTACCTGAAGACTATGAATATGAAGAATGAAATATGAAGAATAGGGTGGCATCTGTACCACTCCCCAAAAAAGTTTTCTGTGGGTAGGGAAAATGAAAGTCCTTGCCTTGCACATTTGCACTACGGGGAGCCTGAATCTAAGTTTATGAAAGCCACGTATTAGAAACAGCCTCAGGTTGTCAGAGAATGGAGAATGTTGGCCAGTAGCCTGCTTAGCACTAGCCCTGGGCAGCACTGAAATAGAGGCAGCATTTGTGTGTGGCACTGTGCCCCTTTCTCTGTCTGTGCCTCTCTGGTGAATCATCTTCATCGTACCTCCCCCTCAGGCTGCCCTCTATTAGCTGTTAACTCATCAGATGGCAAGAGTAACACCTTTTAATACAATTTAATGGGAGATTCTTGAGAACCCAAGGGAATGATGCTGTGATGATGGAATTTGAGGCACCCTGACAAGCTTGCTTCTTCATGCTCCCTGCCCCCACCTAATGCATGCTGCTGCTGGGCTTCCTCTCCAGCCCCGACTCTACCTTAACAACAACAGCAAACATTTATATACTTTCAGATTTGCAAAGCACTCTACAAATATGTCATTTGAGCCTCACTGGGACCCTGGGAGATAAGGGCTATTATTATCCCCATTTTACAGATGAAGAAACTGAGACATAGAGAGGAGCCCAGGGTCACAGAGCTATTAATTAAGTGTCTGAAGTAGGAATTGAACTGAGGTCTTCCTGACTCTATCTACTCCAGAGCCTGATGCTTCTGCTTTGGAAATTGTTCTGGTATTGGCCACTTTTTAAGAACATAAGCTCCTTGAAGGCAGGGACTATCTTTGTGTGTGTGTGTGTGTGTGTGTGTGTGTGTATGTGTGAGTGTATCCCCAGCACTGAAGCCTTAAGCTTTTTCATTTATTTATTCCTCTGGAGCTAGGGAACTTCCCCAGGGCTGACACATCATATTGTGTGTATTCATAAAGGTCAGTCCTACTGGTGATGAGAAAGTTGATGGCAGAAGATTTGAGCCAGAGATCTTTGACTCTTCTTCTAGCTTTAAGAGAGATAGTAGTGATGTATTGGAAAGAGCACTATACTCAGTGTCTGGAGGCAGGGTAATAGTCCCAGTTCTGCCACTAAATAGCTGAGTGACACTGACAAATGAAAGGGTTGGACTAATAGTCTTTCATAAGGATTCTTCAAGCCCTGATGGTTTAAGGTCCCATCTGCTTTCTTTGATAAGCCTCAGATTCCTTATCTCTGAAATAGGGCCGATACTGCACCAAGAAAAACATCAACCTTAGAATGCTCTTTCTCAAAAGAAAAAAATAAAAATAAAATAAATTTTAAAAGTAAATAAATAAATAGGAAGCAAAACAAAACAAAAAAGAATGCTCTTTGTTTCCTCCCTTTCTCCCCTCTCCCCTTTTTTCTCTCTATGCATGTTCACATGTATACATGTATGTACAATGTCCAGGCAATAAGTGTGTGTGTGTGTGTGTGCGTGTGAGCATGATTGTTATAGCTTCACAACCTGGTGAGTTCAAAAGTCTGTCATAAGGGTGTTGCAAGGAACAAGCTTATGGAGCCACCTTCAGGGCCCATGGCAATGAGAGCTGAAATAAAGACTCATCCAACAGTGATGTTACTTATTTATCTATTTTTCTTTCTTTCTTTTCCTTCCTTTCCTCTCTCCCTCCCCTTTCTTCCTTCCTTTACTTCCTTCCTTCTTTCTTTGCTCCTTTTGTTTCCTTCTTTCTTTCCTTCCTTCTTTCTTTCTCTCCTTTCTTTCTTCCTTCCTTCCTTCCTTTCTTTCCTCCTTCCTTTCCTTCCTTCCTTCCTTCCTTCCTTCCTTCTTTCTTTCTCTCCTTTCTTTCTTCCTTCCTTCCTTTCTTTCTTTCCTCCTTCCTTTCCTTCCTTCCTTCTGTCTTTCTTTCTTTTTTTTCTTTCCTTTGTTCTTTCTTTCTTTCCTCCTTTCTTTCTTTCTTTCTGTCTCTAGCTATCTGATTGCCTGGACACAATAGGCAAAAGAATTATTATTGTATCTTTTCTCTCAAGTAGTTGTTGGATACATTTTATATACTCTGTTCTTTCCATTTCACTCTTTAAGCAATGGGTTGCTTGAATAAAAGAAGGTGCTTATTTTCAAATGGCCACCTTGGGGGGGAAAGTTGCTTCATGTGTGCAGCATTTCATTTTTTATGTGAGTAGGGCCTTTTGCTACAAGAGAGTTTCCCTGCTCTAGATCTTGCTTTATCATTTAATCAAGTTCAAGAAGGGGGAGAGAGAGAGAGAAGGAAAGCTGTTTTGGTTCCTACTAAGCAGAGTTGCTCAGGCCACCCACTTGGATACGCTACCACCTAAGCATAGGGTTTGGTTGGGGAAAGAGGCAGGGAGTGGCCTTGATTAATATGCCCAGGGTTCTGTTTATTTGACACACCTTGGGTTCTCAGAAGCAGTTTTCTTTTTGGACGTATTGCTGAGATTGAACATCTTATGGACTTCCTCCTCCAGGAATAGGGACTCCAATGAGACTACTATAATGGGGATCTGGTACACGTGTAGACCTCATCAGCTTGCTCACCTGCTGCAGCTTTCCCACTTGGAGAGCCTGGGAAGCTTGCTTTTGGAAGGGAAGTGCCTTGGAGAAACTGTGAAGTAGGAGTGGACATTCTACTTGGTTCTGGTTGGCTAGCCACAACGTGACTGGGAGAAGACTTTACTGAGTGTTTAACTGAACTGCTGGTGTTTTCAAAAAGACCTAAATCAGCTTCAGCCACCTCATTGCTCCCTTCATATCTGGAGATCAGTGACTCTGATGCTGGCCAGCAAGAAACTATGTGGTAAAGGAAGTGGAGCCTTACAACCTAGGGAATGGTTGTCACAAGGGAGTTTCAGAGGCTGGGCTCCAAGATGGGCGTTTCAGCCAATCCAACACTGATACCCTAACAGGAAGGAACAATCTTATGAGTTACCCTAAGGGCCCTTGGCAGTGAAAGCTGAAACAGGCTCATCTGGCAGATGATGCTTTGGATGGGAACTTGGTAGGACCAATGCTACGTAGGAACTGAGCTAAGTTTTAAGACAATTCCTTCAGAGGTTAACAGGCTATAGTGGAGAGTATGCCCCAGAGGCATATGTCGTGCTTTGTTTTTGCTATGTTTTTGAAGTAAATATCCCTTTGCAAAAGTGTTTAAATGGAACCAGGGAATCAGGGCACTAGTCACAGGTCCCAAACAATGAGGGGGTCTGGTGGGACTTCAAGTTCCATAGCTGGAAAGGGCTTAAGCTGATGGCACTGGAGAAGAGAGACACACACCGTCTTCTCAGGTTTTCCTCTCTGGCAATCTGAAAGGTAATATAGCAAGTCTGGCTCTGGGAAAGAGGCCCAGAACATACCTGTTATGCCAGTTTAGATGTTCGCATGGGCAATATAAGTCTTAAGTTTGAAATAGACAGTAGCAGCGTTTTGTAGAGAGGCTAATATCTGTCTGCTCACCTCTCCTCAACTTGCCTTGTTTCTGTGTACTGAAACACCTTAGAGTACACTTACGTAGCACTTTTATGTTTTCTCTTTTGATCTTCAAATAATGTTGAGATATGTAGGAAGGGCAAATATTTTTGTCCCCACTTTTCATATAAGAAAACTGAGTGACAAACAGCTTTTCTAAGATTTTGTAAGAACTGGAACTAGAACCTAGGCATGTCCTGACTTCTACTCCATAGAATCGTAATCAAGGGTGTGTTGTAGCCATTTTGTACCTTGTCAGGAGAGCAGTGTTAAATATTCGGGGTGAGCATTTACACTTTGAAAAATTGGTAAACACTACAAATCAGGGCTTGATTTATTATTTTGTTGATTGTCTAGATTTAAGAAAATGATGGAGAGAATGTTAACATGCAGATTTAACTTGAAAGTGTGTCATGTACACCTTGCTTTGGAGAGCTGGTTGTTAAACATTTACCAGCACCCCCTGATCATAATATTATATCTGTAAGGGACTCTGAAGATTGTATAGTTTTCTGGAGAGTCTTATATGATCTGATGATGAGTGAAGGGAGCAGAACCAGGAGAACATCATACACAACCACAGACATACTGCTTCTGTGATGACTAACTTTGATAGTCTTGGCTCTTTTCAACAATGCGGAGTTCTAAGACAGCTCCAAAAGACTCATGATGGAGAAGGCTATCCACATCCAGAGAAAGAATTATGGAATCTGAATGCAGATTGAAGAAAACTATTTGCTCTCTCTTTTTTTTCTTTGTTATTTTATCCGGTTTTGTTACATCTTTCTCACAGTTCATTTCATTGGTTATAATTCTTCTTTACAATTTGATTATTGGGAAAATAAGTTTAGTGTGAAGGTATGTGTAGAAGCTATATCAGATTACATGCAGTCTTGCAGGGGGAGGGGAGAGGAGAAGGAAGGGGAGAAAATTTGGAACCTGAAAACTTGAGTGTTGTAAACCAAAAAAAAAATTTTTTTTAAAAAAGATCATATAGTTCTTTTTACATTAGGATGCTGGGACTAAAAAAATAAGTCCAACTCTCATGATTTCAATGCTCACTCTCACCGTACTTCACTTCTCCTTCTTGCTTTCTCCTAATTATTACATGTATTTGTTCATTGATGTACACAGTATTATCTAGGTGTGTACATGGATGGATATAAATTGTAGGCTATTTCCAAATTAATTTCTCACCACCTGACAAATTTCTGCTTTAACCCTTTAAAAAACCACAGATTTCTTTATAAGTGCTAAGATTATCACTCAGAAATTCCTGAGCAGGCCATTACTGTACCCTAGGAACGCACAGAGCTGGACAATTAATTTTGTTTAGACAGATTTCATCGGAAGGCATCCTTCTTCAGCCTTTTGACTTCTATGCACTTTATTTTGTACAATTATAAACATTATCCTGAATCAAGATGGCTTCACCAGTCTACCAAAGGGGTTCATGACACAAAAGAGCTTAAGAAATCCTGCTCCAAATTAAAGGAGTTGCTGATGAGAGAGGTTATAAGGGTGGTTCTGAGGGAGAAACATTTTTACAATCAGGCTTTAGATATAGAAGAAATAGGTTTTCTCTTTTTTGGGATTTGTAGGGCAAAGAATTCATTGAACACAGCTATCTGCCATACCCCATTATGATCCTACCTTCATGGAGGAAAGCAGGTGAAATAGTGAGGTTGCAGTGAGCAGAATCCTGGGTGGCTGAGGCAGCATGGAAGTATGGAAGGGTTACATCTGGCCCACCAAAGAAATATATATCTTTGCAATTTGCAAGAGTTGGGCCCCTTTGTGGGCCCTGAGGTAGACTGAGGGCCTATGGGCATTGTAGTATGACATATCGTTATATGAAAGTGAGTCATAGAAATGACTTCTCAGTTGTTAGAGCACTGGTGCCCTGGAATTCAAATACATGCCTACAGGAAGAGATGCTGGTTTAGGGAATACTGCTGTGCTGTGATGAGGGCAAAAATGTAAATTAACAAGTATCAAAGATTTTTATGAATTCAGGTGCACTTTGTGGTTCATTTTCATTTGTCTCAGCTCTTATGCAACAGCCAGGAAATTTGGGGAATATATATACACATATACACACGCATAAACACACATGTGTGTATATGTATATACATGTATATGTATGTGTATGTATGTATGTATTGTTAGCTAAAATGCCAGTACTGCTTTCCCACTTGTTAGCAGGTAGTTCATATTACTACAGAAGAAAGTTTTATTTTTAAAATACTTTTTTTTTGGCGGGGGGAGGCAAGGCAATTGGGCTTAAGTGACTTGCCCAAGATCACACAGCTAGTAAGTGTCAAGTGTTTGAGGCTGGATTTGAACTCAGGTGCTTCTGACTCCAGGGCTGGTGCTCTATTCATTGTGCCACCTAGCTGCCCCTAAAATACATTTTATTGATAGCTTTTGATTTTATATTGTCTAAATTTCTTTCAATATCCCTCTACCCCTCCCTTTCCAGAGAGCCATCCCATATAATAAAGAATTTTTTAAAAAGAAAAAGAAGGGGAAAAAAAATCAGCAAAACAATGAATATGTTGAAAAAATCTGAAAAAAAAAAACCCATACAATCAATTCTCAACTTTCAAGAAGGAAACTTTCCTAGAAAACTGCGTGGAAGTCAAAAACTCAAATACTGATACATTGAACCTATGGGAAATGGGGGGTGGGTTCAGGTACCTTCAGCCAACCAAAACTGTAATCTTTCCCTAGAGATAGCTGAAAATATGCCTTTCTGATACAATTATTTATTAACAAAACAGTAATTCTAATAATACGCACTTTTACAAACACAGTAAGTATGAAATAACCCTTAAAATGTGGGGGAGAAGAGAGGCAACGGGAAGGGATTGGGAAGGGACCAGCAGTAGTGTTAGGATAACTATAAGGTAAAAAAGGAAAAGGGGGAAATTGCCATCTCTAATCTTCCTTTCTGCTCTAGGGTTGGATGAAAAGCACATGCCTTGAGGTGAGTCCCCAGCCCTCAGTCTGAGGTTGGACCTCTTCTCCCCTCCCATCCCCTCCCTCACCCCCACCCCCGCCGGCTCCACCCACTGGACACCACAGGCCGTCTGGGGAGGCTGGTGTTGAGGACTGACTGTACGATGTTCCCTAAGCACAGATCATCCACCCTCTTCCCACTTCTGTAAAGGAGAATGGGGAAGTTTCTTCTCATATTTTTTTGGGACCATGATTATTCTTTTGTAGGTATCGTTAATGTTCTTGAAGTATGGCAGTAGATCACAAAATCAAAGCTCTGGAGCCGGAAGGGACTTCAGAGGCTCACTCCTTCATTTTTAGAGTTGAGGCCTAAGGAAGTTAGCTTTGCCAAAGGTCACACACATAGTAAATGCCCAAAGGCAGGATTTGAACCTGTGTACTCTGATTCCTAAACCATGGTACTTGTTCACACAATTACTTGTATCTACACTACTCTTTTCCCCTCCATTTCTGCCTATAGTACAGTGGAAAGATAACTGTGAACAAAAGAATGGACTCTAAAAAACACGGTATGTGTCCAGGGAAACATGAATAACTTCCTGTGGCTGGAGTGTAAATCTGTATTTCCTAGCTACCGGTCCACAAAAGTTTTACTACCCACATTTCTTACTTTTTGAAGCTTATAAACTTAAACAGATTTTTTAACTTCTTTTTTCCCCTCCTTTTTTTGTCTTTTTACCTTTATACTACCTTGCCACCCAGAGCTGAAAAAAGCAGGAGTGGTCTATCACAGACAACTTAAATATATTTTACTTGTCTGAAAGAGATTGAGGTGGGAAAGACTGCCAAAACACATGTGAGGAGAAGAGGAGAAAGAGGGGAAGATAGGGCTGGAAAGGTAGGTTGGTGCCAGGCTGTGGAGAGCCGTCAGGTCCCATTGAGGTCCTTATCAGTAGGCACTTCTGTTTAGTGGGCTCTTTGACGGATGCACTTTTATAAGTAGGCCTGATTTTGCAATGTGAAATTCTTGAATAGTTTATCTCTGCTATTATTTCATTTATGAAAAAAAAAGGTAGGCATGGACAGTATTCTGTTTCTTGGTATAAACGCTACCTATGTTTGCTCCCTCTCTATTTATTCAAGAAAAGATCTTTGTTCTAGTTTTTATCATAGAAATTTCAAGAGATAAATAGGAGCAAATCTTCTTTTCCATGTGACAAAGGCAGAGCCTTTGGATAATTGGAGCCTCAAATGCTTGGATATAGAGTTTGTCCCATATTCCAACCAGTGGAAAAGGCCCATGCGTGAAGCTTTTAGGGTGGGGAAGGGCCGGAGATCAAGGATGGGGTGTGTGGCTGACCAAAGGCAAACTTCAGCTACCACATTTCCTATTTTTAATGTTTCCTTATTTATTTATTGGGTGGTTCTTAATGTGAATTTTACTTTGACTTCCATTGACAAACACAGGTGAAAGAAATAAGTAAAATTAGTGTGTAAAGCTGAACATACAATAAAAAATAATAAATTTTTACAAAGGTTTGCACCTTCTGTTATTTATCAATCCTTACTCCTACCCCCAAGTGATGTGCAAATTAACTTCTTTGTTGGTGTCCACCATACAGTGGAAAGAGCAATCAATCTAGAGTCAAAAGACCTGAGTTCAAATTATCTCCTTGGGCCCTGATCTCCTCATCTGTAAAACGACTGAGTTGGTCTAGGTGGATTCTGAGGTCTCTTCCAGCCCCAGAGTTATGGTCTCATCACCCTTTTACTTCTCTGATCCTTTAGAAGCAAGCAGGTGGCACTGAGACCTGGGGTTTGAAAGTTCAAATCCTGTCCCAGACACATTCTAGCTTGCTCTCTCTATCTTTATTCAAGAAAAGATCTTTGTTTTTATTATACAAATTTCAAATTTTTTACACAGAGTTATTATAAAAATTACAAAACCCAGACAAGTCACTCTCAACCTCGGTTTTCTCATCTGTAAAAAGGGGTATTGTGAGGATTAAATGCGAACATTTGTAAAAAGCTTTGTAAATCTTAAAGTACCATATAAATAAATTTATATATGTATATATATGTTATATAAATTACTATATAAATAAATATATACTATATAAGTACTATATAAATAAATTATTATTATTGTCATCATTATTGTGTACCACCTTCTTTGTCATGTGTATCTCATTTGTGGCTGTTATTGGTGTCTTTAAATATATCTATAGTCAACGTGTGCCTTGTTCTCTTGGTTCTATTTTTAACACTTGGTATCACTGCATGTGTCTTCTCATATTTCTTTGATTTCTTCTTGTTAACCATTTCTTATGGTACAACAATATTGCAGTATATTCATATGCCCTAATTTATTAATAATAATTGGTTGGTACCAATTGATGGATACCTAGTTTGTTTCTAGTTTGAGTTTTTCATTGTTCTTTTAAATAGTGCACCAATAGGTCTTTTTTTCCTTCCTGACTTCAAGCTTAAGGCTGACTTTCAGCAATCAAGGGTGGGATTGACCTATGGGGACGAGTGGTCTCAGTGGAAAGAACTCTTTGGGCTCTGGTGTCAGAATACTTGGGTTTCTCTCTGAGACCTAAAACAAATCCCTTTACCTCTCTGGATGCCAGGCCCCCTCATCTGTGCAATGAAGGACCTTGACTGGATAACCTCTAACATCCCTTCTAGATAGAAATCCTATGAAGAGGAAGGGGGTGTGGTGGGGTGGACAGGGTGGAGCAAGCTAACAAGGCTGAGGACTGGTACATTCAGAGGAGAAGGAGCAGCTGTTGCCCCCAAGAAGAACAGCTTGTCCCAGATGGGAGGGCTCAAAGAGAATAAGAGTTTCTATATCTGGGCCTTTTCTGCCACAAACCACATTGGGTGCTCTGAGTTAAGTAAGGCAGTTCTCCAAATATACGTATAGGTTTATACGTGGGTTGAGTTAGTTGCACGCTATCAGATTTTTTTTTTTTTCGGTTTGGCAGGAGAAAAAAATTCTAAGACTCAAACAATAGTTTATTTTGCTTCAAGCACTATTGGATAAAACAAAATTCCAGCGCAACAAAATTACTTGGAATGTCCGGTGTCCAGTAGGGTGTTTTGTAATGGGATTCACCTCGAAATCTAAATTTCGGTGCTATTTGACTATAAAGAGCCCTTGGGTCAGAAACTCTAACTATAGGATGGAAGCAGGTTTAATTCGAGGCATTTCATTCCCTTCTCTTGGTTCATGAGCCTTTGCCCAGAAAACCTGGGAAAGTTACCAACTTGTGGCACATCTTTGCGCTTAAAAGCATACAGTTTACCATATTACTAAATTTGCCATGATACAAAAAGTCAATACATTGTGTTGTTTTGCCAACAATATAAGCATTTAAAAAACAACGCTACCACCACCCAGGTTGCATTCCGAGCTTCAGGCAATAATTTTCTGCTAAAATGAATGTCCCCAAAATGGTTTTTGATGCTGTAGCCATTCAGCAACAGAGGTGCTAGAATTTGGGGGGTTGTGCTGAATGCAGTGGAAAGCATACTGGCTCCTCAGTCAGAGGCCTTGAGTTCAAATCCCGCCTCTTAGCATTTACTATGTGTGTGATATTGGGCAAGTCACTTAACTTGCCTCTTCCTCATTTTCGTCGCCTATAAAATGTGAGAGGGTTGGCCTCAATGATCTCTCAGGATCCTTCTGATCCTCCTGGCATGTTTCCCCTCAATTTCTCTCATTCCCTTGACTAATTCCAACATAAAAAAACTCTAGGGCAGCAAAATGAGAATTCAGAGAGTGTTCTCATACTTTGGAATTGCTGAAGTATCAGCAGACGTTATTGCTGTGGAGTAGTGGGGAGAAGGGACACGAGGAAACTTCCAGTTGGAGCCAGACATCCCCAAATCCCACCGTATGCTCCATTCAAAGAACATCCTATTTTACTTTTATTGATCTGAGATTTGATTGGAGGTCACTTTTGAAATGTCTTGAATCACAAATAAAATCTAACACCAAAAATCATAATGGGGAGCCACAAAACTTAAAATAATTCAATCCAATCATGTCACAACCTAATCAGGAACTGTGTGTTCTTTTTTGAGACAGGAAGAAGGAAATGGAATGATACAGAGACTAGGACCAAGCCTCATAGAATACCTTTCATTTACATGTACTTTCACCCCCAAATTGATCATGATTGTCATGTTTGACGTCAACCTTTTGTACATCCACCCACCTAACATTATAGTTGCAGGCAGGGAGCATTTTCCCCCCTTACAGAAAATTCTATGATGTCCCTAACCTAGATTTGACCCTTGGTACCATAATCTAAAGAACTGGAAGAGCTTTGGTCAAAACTCTGAATAGCCACTTCTGTGTTCCTTTTTAGGAGTTAGCTTAGACTTTGTCAGGAATGGGTATATTGTAACACTTGTTATGTTCCACTTGTATGGAATGTAAGTATTGCCTTTCCCCTTTGGTGTGGCCTGAGCAAAGAGCAATTCAGAGAAAAGGATTGCCCCCCTTGTTTGTTTAACTATTGCCTGCTCTTTAAACATAAATGGGTACAAGAGTTCTAGTAGCTTATGTACCAAAGCCAAAGTCAATTCAAGGTCAATATGTATCCAGGGAGTATTGTTCTCCTGCTTCTTTTAAAACCAACTGTGCACTAGTTGATAATAATGGTGGCTGATGATGGTCTCTTTTCTAAGGGCGAATGTGGTAACAGTGTCATCATCATTATAGTGGCTCATAAGTGTATTACTAATTTTATATGACCACTTCTAAGGGGTGGGGGTGAGGGGGTAAGTAAGCAGGTCTATGGCCTGGTTGAGTCTTAAGTTGTTTCTTCTTATGTGACATGCCTCATGAGTTCCCTGTAATCTTGAGAACACTTGGATAGCTCTCAAAGTATAATTCACGTATTACTGCACTGACTCATATCAAAACATCCCAAGGGCTAGTCAGTGGTAGACCCAAAAACCAAAGAATCCCAGAGTTGGATGGGACCTTAGAGGTCATGGAGTCCAGTCCATACCTTAATGATTGAATTGATCCAGGTGTCCCAGGTCCTCCTTCAAAAGTAGACCAGGTAATATAGTGGATAGAGCACCAGCCCTGGAGTCAGGAGCGGGGAAAGGGAGAAGAAAAGGGAATATAAAGGAAAATGCATTTCTATGGTGCCTTCTATGTGCCAGGCACTGTACTAAGCACTTTTACAAATATTATGTCTTTTTGATCCTACGGTAGCAGAAAGAAGGCTGAACTTGGGAGTCAGAACACCTGAATCCAAATACTAGCTCTACCACTGACTGGCTCTCTGACTTTGGATAAGTCATTTAAATGAGCCAAGTAAACTTTGTATCTTTATCTGCAAATGGGGATGATAATAATACATCCCCTGCTGTACCTCATGGGGTATAATTGCAAGGGTTGAATAAACTGTCAGTAAAGTACTTTGTAATAGTATAGGCAGGGAGGTGCTAAAGCCAGCTAGAACAGGCTGGGAGCCGATTTATGCCTTGGAAATAAGCCAATACTACAAATCAAGGCTTGATTTATTGTTTTGTTGATTGTCTAGACTTAAGAAAGTGATGGAGGAAATGTTAACAGTACAGATTAAACTTAAAATGTATTTCGTTCTTATATTCCCCCTCCCCTCCAGAAAGCTGGTTGTTAAACATTTACTAGCACACCCCGGAAAGCACTATAAAAAAAAGAAACAGAAGTGGTTTCAGCCATCACCATGGCTACAGCTGCCATCATCCTAAGCAGTAAAACTAGTGATGAAACTCATTGAGGAATGTCCCATTTTCTGCCCTTGAGTCAGAGCTAGATTAAAGGTCCAAGAATATACAGAGAGTAGAGATGCTACGCAAACAGATCAGCCTGCTTGTCCCCTTAACCCCTGCCCTAAGATAGTGGAGTGAGAGGGAAGTCAAGTGGTCATTTCTGTCACTTTGGCGTGGTCAGCAAAGATGATAACTGATTCAAATTTGGCACATCTTTTTTTGCTGACACATACATACTGTTACGGTTTGGGGACTGTCAAATCATGGGTCTGACAAATGTTCCTTTTTCTAACGGTGAAATGTGCTTTTGTTTTTTTTTTAATAGCACTTTGCTTTTGAAACCCATATAAAAGTCATGAGACCCGTAACCTAAATCATTTATGGTTTACTATGATTACTTTCAACACGTGCTTATTTTATAAGATGACCTGGATTTTTAAAAGGCATTTGTAATGGACTATAAAGCTTCTATCTAATGTGTGTTTCTTTCTTTTCCTTTATGTAGTTCCCTATGTACTGAGGAGCTGTGCAGAATTTATTGAGACTCATGGCATTGTGGATGGAATCTATCGACTTTCAGGAGTAACATCAAACATCCAAAAACTGAGGTATTCTAACCTTGTATACCCTACCTCACAGTAGGACCATAACTGACCCCTTCCAAACTGTTGAGTGCATTCAGGTTCTCTTGGGGACAGGAATTCTAGGAGTCATTATGGTGCTTTCAATCAAGAGCTTCTTTATCAAGTCCAATATAAATATCTCCAATAAAATGTCTAGGGGGATTTATTTTGCTTCTCTGGACCCCTGATGGGTACATTCGATTTCAGCAAAATTTACTAGTAGGAAAGACTGGAGTCATTTTCTCCAATAACAGTAAATTCTTTTTAAAAAAAATAGAACATTAACACTTATTCTTAATGAGTCTCTAGCAAACCCCATTACTGAATTATGCTAAGTCCTTGAAATTCAAACAGCTGTAGAAAGCATATAAGTGAAGGGTCTTCCCCTAACATTCTCATACTTGTAATGATAACTATAAAAACAGTTTTATCTATTTTAGAAACTGTTCTGTAGCCATAAAAATAAACTCATTTTAGTTAAACATATGTTTTTACATTTTTAAGCTACTTTAACCATAAATAAAAGAATTGCCAACTCAAAATTAGAGATTCTTTTAGCTAGGCTAACATGAAAATATACATGAATTATTCAACTAATTAATCATCTATTTACTTAACCATAAACTAGGAGAAAAAAAAAGACAAGCTTTCCAGCTTTTCATTTCCCAAATGATTTCTTTCTTTAGAATGAAAGAGTCAGAGAATTTCTTTCTATGGAAGAGGAGATTGCTGTTGAATGCTAGTTTATTACTTCCAAAGACTCTATGTTCGGGAGCTTGAGAGATTTGCATTGGACCACTGGTTTGACTTTCTTCAAAAATTCATTAGCAATCATATTTTTTGCTGGATGCTCATGTCATAACCAGTTCTTCAGCAGTTAAGGATTGACCCTGTACTGAGCACTAAAATTATTGGCAAGAAAATGAACTGACAAGAATGTTGGCAAGAAATTGAGCTGGCAAGAATGTTGGCTAGAAAGTCTTGTTCCATTCATTTTTTTAAAATACCTATAAATTAAATTGGTCATTGCATTTTTCTCTTCTCAGGGTCTTACTCAGTTCCTTCCAACTCTTAACAGCATCAGAAATTTCATAGTATTTTGTTCAAGGTTATGGAAATAGGCCTCAAGGATGGTCAGCATACCCTGTGTATTTCTTTTTAGCCAATCTTAGGAATATTACCTTGTCAGTATTATCTATTTTGTCAAAAGCCTAACCTAGCTCTTCTATATTAAAACTCAAAGACCTTATCATATAATTTGGAATTTAACTTCTAGTCATATCCCATTTTGAAATAATATAACTTGTTTTGGAGGCATTTCATGAATTTGTCATAGAGCACAGAAGATATTAGGGACTCATTCATCCCCAGCAACCAGAACTCCTTTCTAGATGCCAAGGTTTAGAAGATTCTGAGATGCAGTGTCTCATAGGAATAGAGAACCGGCTTCAAAGCCAGGAAGATCTAGCTTCAGGTCCCACCTTGGATACATACTGGCTTTGAGCCCCTGGTCAATATTAACTTAACCTTTCAATGTTCTAAGCAACTCTCTAAGAGTATAAGTTGAAGAAAAGGTGCTAAACATATTGGACAAGGGAGTTTACTCTCCTGGTCCCTATACTAATGAAGTCACACGTTTCATACCTGTCTCTAATCATCAGACTGGCTTAGTTTTAGTTCACAGGTTGGATTTATATTGTCATAAACAAACAAACAAAAACATGTTTGTTGATAGTAATATATGGAAGTAAGGATAAAGAAACAGACCTGATTCACCCTATTTTCTCTTCCCCTTTCCCTACCCTCTACTCTTCCTTTCCCCCTTTCTCTTCCCTCCCCCTCCTCCTCCTTTTCCCTCTTCCCTTCCCCACCTCTTCTATTCTTTCCTCTCCCCTTCTTCCTTTTTTCTCTTCTTCTTCTTCCCCTTCCTTGCTTCTTCCTCCTCTTCTTCTTTTTTCTCTTTCCCTTTCCCTTTCATGTCTTTCCTTTTTTTCCCTCCACTCCTCTCCCTTTCTCTCTTTCATTTCTCTCCTTCCCTCTCTTTCCCTTTTCTTCTCCCCCTCCCTTTCTTTTTCTCCTTCCCTCCCTCCCTCCCTCCTTCTATTCCTCTGGAACTTATTTGGAACATGCCACTAAAAGCTAAGTTTTTGATGCTCATACTAGTCAAATTGTTTTCATCCCCACCACTAACATCTGAGAGATTAGATACAGAACCCTCTGTGGGAAACTCATTACTAAATAATTGTTATGTCCTTCAAACCACAGAATCTGTTTTAGGGGAGTACAGAACTAAAGTAAGAGTCTTCCCACAACCTTTCCCTTCAAATTTTGCCTAGAATAGAGGATCTTGGGTGGGAGTGAGGTCAAAGTTGAAAGTACAGTTAGATCAGCTGTTTCAGGTTGGTGATACTTTTACTCTGTCTGGCCCTGATAGATCTAATTTGTGTTCTTCAGTATTGTTATGTCTCTGTCTGTGTTGTTTCAGGCAGGAGTTTGGCTCGGATCAATGTCCAGATCTGACAAGGGAAGTTTACCTTCAGGACATTCACTGTGTGGGCTCCCTTTGTAAGCTATACTTTAGGGAGCTGCCCAACCCTCTCCTCACTTATGAGCTCTACGAGAAATTCACGGTGAGCTTTTCTTCTTCAATTACAGGGAGGTGGGTGGGTAGTGTACATGGGGGTTTGGAGAAAGAGGTGATAGCTCTCTTCTCTTTCCAGTTTGAATTTCAGGGAGTAGGCTGTTTTTTGTGAAGTACGAAGAAATGACTCACTGGTCCAATCTTATAGCTAGAGTTTCATTTTTATTATGATTGTCAACCTTCAGAAAATATTAAATCTCCCATTTATACTTATCTATGGGGGTAGTAGGGCTATTTGCTCATTTTTTTCCCTCCATTGTTCTTTGCTTATTTCCTTTTGGGACTGAAGAAAGAGAAGAGAAAGGGGAGAAAGAGAGGAGAAAGAGAAAAGGGAGGAGGAAGCAAAGTGGAAGGGGAAACAAGAATAAGGAAGGAGGGAACAACAAGGGAAAAAGAGCCATACAGGCTAGGCTTATATGGAGAAAAGCTGCTAGCAGAACATGTAGTCAGCCGATATATACCAAATAAGCAAAAGTTAACTACAAGAAAAGCTTTTTTTTTTTTAAGGCCAGGTATTATGAGCAAGTTTGACACTAGAAAAGAATTGGGAAAATGCATCTCCTTTCTTCCTTTCTTTGCATAGGTGGGGGACTATGAATGTGGAATATGGCTTATAAGATAAGACTGATACATTGGTTTTCTTAAAGTGCTTTTTTTCCTCTTTCATTTTTTAAAAAAATCTTTGTTATGAGGACTAGCTTGTTGGGGAATAGAGGAAAGACAGAATCAGAAAGGAAGTTTATGTAAAACAAAATGTATTAATAAAAATAAAATTTGTTAAAAGCCCAGCTTCAAAACTTGGACTTAAATTCTGAAAAAGGATAATAGCCCATAATAGACCAGCCTAGCAAGCAGGAACCTGGGGCTTCAGCTTAATATGAATGGCGAAATCACAGATGAGTAATAACCCATTCTTGCTAAGCACAGTTACAAAGCAAAGAGTCTTCTTCCTGTGGGCCCCCTGTGGTTCCATATTGGCTTCCAAAGCTATGGCTGCAAGTAAACCAAGATCACAGCTGGTAGTATCCTCTTTGAATGGGATAACGGTAAAATTCCATTTGATCAAACTTAATAGTGCAGAAAGACAGAGGGACTGGGTAGTGTAGTGGAAGAAGCATTAGCCTTGGCACCACAAGACCCAGCCTTCAATCCTGGCTCTCCTACTTATTCTCTAGCTGTGTGACCTTAGGAAGTCACAACCTCTCTAAGCCTTAGATTCCTCTTTTCTAAAATAAAGATATCCACTCTGCCCATTTTGCAGATTATTATGAAACCTTCGAAAATACTAAAGTTATGCTAAGGTACTACATAAAAATAAAGTTTTTTCATATAAATAGGGGCCTATTAATCCCTGGTGTAGAGAAAGTAATTTACAGACGGAGACAAAAGGATTGCCACTGTCTGACCCTAACTTTGCTTTAGTCTTGGGGCATACCAGTTCTTCCTTTTCAGTCTCAGAAGGGGACCTTGACTTCTACCCCAGTCTAAGATTCTTTTATCCTTGAAGCCCAACCTGAAATCTGAAGCTCCCGAAACTTCTGACACCTTTATCTGCTTGATTCCCTCAGTCCAGGGGATCTCCTACACATAAGTCATTACCTGTCCCCCTACCCAGGTCACTTCCCAGCACCCACCAACTGCTTTCTCTCACTACAGACTATAGGCGCATTTTCATGTGTTTATCAAACACAAGGGTATTTAATGCAGAGTGTGTCTATACAGATTTAAAAATACATGCAGGTGATGCAGTCAGAAATGTGTATAGCCCATATTGTCCCATGCTCTCAACTTTTCTTAAATTATCCTAGCCTGATTCTCTAGTAGCCAAGAGTGATGTCAACTGCATCTGCAGATGAGAATGGTTTCACTTTAGAACATGGCCTCCTCATCCCCAAGACAAATTAGATTCTCCCACATGGGAAAGATTTTATTGATTGATTGGTACAGTTTCCCAGTCTCATGCTCACTCTTAGCCATTCAGAAGGCTTTCTAACAGTATAGCTGGATCCTCTTGTCCCAATCCAAAATATTATGTAATTCTTGACTTCACTTCTCCACTCCCTCTTCCCCCAAACAAGGGATAAGCAAGGACATACAAACAGGTATGTTAGCTTTTCATTTTTTAGAAAATACTTTGGTTTTTTCCCCAGGCACATGTTAAAACAATTTTTAACTTTTTTTTTAAGTATTGAGTTCCAAATTCTATTCCTTCCCCCTTTCTTCCCTCCTGAGACAGTAAGCAATTCAATATAGGCTATACAGATGCAATCATGTAAAACATTAACATGTTATTCATTTTGTATAAGAAGACTTGGACATAAAAAGGAGAAAGAAAATGAAAAATAGCATGCTTCAGTCTGTATTCAGACATCAGTTCTTTCTCTGGAGGTGATTAGCATGTTTCATCCCTATGGTATCACCCTTTATGTGTAAATCAAAGCAGGTACATTACCAAAGTTCCTATCACCTCAGAATCAAGTCAGCATGACACACAGGTCTCCCCTATATTTCACAAAAGACACACTCCCATTCCCTCCCAAAATTACCAAACAGAAAGTGAAATAGAGGTAGGGATTGGGGATGGGAGTGGCTAATGGAAACTACTGTCTTCTCTTCCTTCAGCTTAGCCCCAGTGATGTTACTCTCAGCGTAATGTCCTGCACATCTTGTGCATTCAAGAGGAAAAGGAGATAATCCCCTCCCCTACTCCAACTCACCTTTGCTCCATTGGCTCATTATAGAGAGTCAGCCTGGAAGCCAGGAAGACCTGGGTTCTCTGTAACATTGGCTCCGTGATCCTAAACAAATCACAACCTCTGTTAACCTCTGTTTCCTCATCTGTAAAATGAGGAGGTTGTTCAGTGGCCTCTAAAAGTTCCTTCCAGCTCTAAATCTAGGATTCTATGGCATTTGGTCTAGCTTGCCCCCACCCAAAGCCTCCTTTGGGAAGGGCTCTGAAAACCCAGTCACTGCTTAGATTCAGTCCAGCTTAGATTCAGTCCAGCATCTCTACCCTTAGTCTCCGGTCAGCCTTCTCCTCTTTCGTTGAACAATGGTTTACTATGGACGATTGAGGTTGTTGAAGATAGAAGCCAACTGTTCCCTTTTCTTCTGGCCAGTTTACTGTCTCGTCTCCTCACAATGGAAGCATAAAAGCTCCGTATGCTGGGCCTCAGCTTCCTCACCCATAAAATGAGGGAGTTAGACTGGATGCTTTCTGGGGGATCTTCAAGTTCTAAATTCTTTTAACTTGTTTACTTTTTGGGATGCCCTGGAGCTCTTTCATCTTAAACTCTTTACTAAACTTCCCAGATCCTGAGGCTCAGTGTGCTGAAGCATCAATCAAGTTGGATTTGGAGTCAAAAGACCTGGGTTCAAATCCTGGTTCTGCCACATAATACCTGAATGACCTTGGGCAAGTCACTTAATCCCTCCCTGCCTCGGTTCTTAATCTGTAAAGTGAGAAATTGGGAACAGATGACTTCTAAGACCTATTCAATCTCTAAATTTGTTGTCCTATGATCTGAACCTGAACTTGAAACCAAATTCCCTTGAAACTTCTCTGCACCTTAAATCTGCCTAGTTTCTTTAATTCAGTGATTCATACTATTTGTATCCTGGTTAGCTGTACACCACTGTGTCTAGGTGTCCTTTCCTAGAATCTTTTCTATCCTGTATCCACATACTCCAGAACAAATGAGAATGTTTTCCAGAGCTTACTGAAGTAGAGAAAAGAGTATATATAAATTAAGAAACGGCATAGCAGAGTAAGGTAATTATAAACGAATACACAAAACTAATCCCAGACTAGTTGATGGTCCCAACTTTACTAGAATTCTCTCAGACCTGGCTTGCCCATCTTGGTTCTCCAAGATTTGGAGTTTCATAACCTCACCCACATTCCTCATAGCCCCAGAAAAGGATGGCTTCTTCAATCTAGAGCACATTCTCCCTGTTGCTGGCCCCCCATCAGAATTTACCCTCATCGCTCTCGAGCTCTCTGATCCATTTTTCCAATCCCAGATTCGTTCTCAGCCAATCAGAAAGTCTCTTGCTAGTGGAGGCGTAGTGGATAGAGGATTGGACCTGAAGTCAGGGAGACCTGAGTTCAAAGCTGGCCTCAGACACTTGCTTAACTGTGTGACCCTAGCCAAGTTATTTAACCTGTGTCTGTCTTAGTTCCCTCATCTGTTAAATGGGCTGGAAGAGCAAATGGCCAACCACTCCAGTATCTTTGCCAAGAAAAGCCTAAATGGGGTTACGAAGAGCTGGATACCACTGAAAAATGACTGAACAGCAGCAACGAGAAAACCAGGATAATGACACATATTCCGGGGGGGTTGTGAGAATCAAGTGAATTAATATCTCTGAAGGGCTTTGTGAACGTTAAAGTACTGTATAAATGCTAGCTGTTGTGGTAGGTTTATCATGGTTTGTCCGCAGTATTAGATATTCTCTCAGTTAATGAGATAGCTGATTTTGCTTCCATGCATCAAAGGACGAAGAAATAGAAACAAACACACTAACCTGGTTCCCATCATCTCACACAATTAGAATAAACTGACCCACCTTCCCCAACACACATTTCACAAAAGACTCCCCCAAACTCTCCAGTTCCATTCCTCTGGTCTCTTTGTGTGTTTTCCTGCTAGAAGCTTCAGTACCTTCCCCATTTCACTTGCCTGATACCGTACTGTATTCTCCACACGCAACAGAACCCTGCAGCTAAAAACAGACAGAACTTTTTCTCATCTCCCTCTTGGTATATTTTTTTCGATTAATAAAAACATAATATTCTCTCCTTCCCAACTCCTCCACCTTCTTTCTCCTTCATTGGACAGAAAAAGAAAAATCCTTCCAACAAATATACGTGGTCAAACAAACCAAATTTCCCCATTGGACACATATTAAAACTATATGCCACATCTGGCACCCTGAATCCATTACCTCTCTGTCAGTTGGTAGATAACATGCTTCTTGTTCAGCGGTTGGTCATTGTAGCACCCAAAGTTTTCGATTCTTTCAAAGTTATTTGTCTTTACAATGTTGTTGTTATTAATGTGTTCTCCTGGTTCTGCTTGCTTTGCTTGGTATCAAGTCATGCAGGCCTTCCCAGGTTTCTCTGAAACCATTCCTTTCATATTTTCTCGTGACCATCATATTCCATCACGTTCATATATTATAATTTGTGAAACCATTTCCCAATTGATGGGCAACCCTTTTGTTTCTAATTCGTTGCCATTACAAAAAAGTTACTACAAATATTTTCATACTTGTAGATCTTTTTCCTTTCATCTCTTTGAAACATGGTCCTTACAGTGGTATCCTACAGACATAACTTTTGTAAAATCTGTTGCATCGTAATACTATTTATATTTTATTCAAACACACACAATGACCATAACAAATATAAATACCCAGGTGACATGTCTTTGATATAAGGTTGACTTACACATGGGCGAGAGACCAGCAAAAGAGGATTCAAGAAGATTATGTCTAATAAAGACTTCTTGATAATTAACAAAGCATATTTCAATGAACCTTTGCCTTGAATGTGCACACATTATTCACTGATTATACATGATGATGCTCATGTTTAATGGTGTTTATCAAGTTCAGAGTAACAAAAAAATAAATTATAATAATTATAAAGACAGCTAGTTGACACAGTGCATAGAGTACTGGACTTGGAGTCAGGAAGACCTGAGTTCAAATCCTGTCTCAGACACTTGCTATCTGAGTGTCTTTGAGCAACTGTATCAGTAAGGCAATAAACATAACATCAACGATCATCATGAATATGCCTATGTAGTTCTGTATTGCAAAGTGTGAGAGACTCTCCATAAAGGAGGTAAAAGAAGTATGACATTTATTCAGACACCAGAAAATCATATCCCATAACCAGCTCCCACAGCTAGTCAGCCTTGCCGCAGTTTCCTCACCTGTAAAATAGGGATCATAAGAGCATCTACCTCTGAGGACTGTTGTGAGGGCCAAAGGAAATAATATTTGTAAAGCACTTTGTAAATGTTAATGCATTCTATAAATTACAGATGGTAATAATAATAGTAGTAGTAGTGTAGGACAGATAGTATAGTGGTGGTGGTGGTGGTGGTGGTGGTAGTAGTATAGTGCAGATAGTATAGTAGTGGTGGTGGTGGTGGTGGTGGTAGTAGTACAGTGGTGTAGTAGTAGCAGCAGCAGCTGTTGTTCTTATTGTAGTATGGAGAGAGCACACAGAGTGAGAGGAGGGCACCAAGGGTGGAATCTGCCCTCAGCCTCTGTGAGGCCTGATGACCCAGATTCAAGTGGACAGGTAGATATTTAAAAGCAAAAGCAAATCAATTCCTGCGTGCCTCCATATGCTTGTGGAAAGGAAGGCTGAAGAAATACGAGTATTCAAAATAAAAAATTTTAATGTAGGTGAAGGAAGAAATGAAGTGGCCCGAGCTGAGGGCGTCTCTGCGCGTACACCTCCAGGGTCCATCTTCCGATGTGTTCTCTCACTGAACTGTTTTCACGTTTTTCTCCACAGCAAGCAGTGTCGCACTGCCCAGAAGAAGAAGACCAATTGGCCCGAATCCAAAATGTCATCCAGGAGCTTCCCCCACCACATTATAGGTAAGCATCCTTCATCATCACTGTCGTTGTCATCATCATTGATATAAATATTTTAATGAATTGTTAATGATAAACAGAGATGCAAACATCCCATAAAGAAGGCACATAATCCATATGCCTTCACTGCATTTCTATAGCAATTCAAAGTTTGTAAAGCACTTCATGTATATTTTGAGGCTAAAACAACCCTGTGAGGGTACTTTTACATATTAGCATCCCCACTTTGCAGACGAGGAGACTGAGGCTCAGAGTGTTTAAGTGATTAGCCCACATCACACAGTAGATTTCAGAAAATAAGCTCCATATTCTATGCACTATAACACCCTGCCCCAGAGGCTCTTATACTCAGGCACAAGGTACATTGTATTGGCACCAGGTCCTGCATGACAATGTATTTTTGATGATGAAATGTGCCTAGCAAATATGCTTCCATATCACAACCTGCCAGAGTCTCAGGGTAGGAGGGAAGCCTTTAATATGGGAAGAGAGGGTTTATAGAAGCTTGGGGTTCAGAGGGCCAACATATAATCAGAGTTTAGGGTGTCAGGACAAAATGAAGGGAACAAGTGAGATGAGACATCTTGGCAGGTAAACCAGTACACCTGGTACCTGGGAGAAAATGGAATTTGAATAGATGAGGAAGAACAACTCAGTGTCTAGAATGGGCAAAAAGGTAATGGCTCAGCCTGAGCTGTTCCTAGGACGGAGACCGTTTTCAGAGTTGGCCCCTAGTATTCTTCTTGGGCCCAGCAGGTAGGTGCTACTCGGCAGGGAGTGGAAGGTGGTACTATCGCTGAATCCTGAAGGAAACTAGAAATCCTAAATAGTGAAAATGAGGAGGGACGGCATTCCAGGCCTGGGGGACAGCCAGTGCCCCGGCATCCAAATGAATGCTGGAGTGTCCTATTGGAACAACAGCAGGAAAGTTAATCTGGCTGGACTGCAGAGTTTGTGAAGGGGAGTAACGTGTGGTCAGACCAGAAAGGTGTGCTGGGGCCAAGTGGTGAAGAGTTTTAAATGCCAAACAGAAGCTTTTGTCTTTGATCCTAGAGGTAATAGGTAGCCTGATGTAATTATTAAAGAGAGGGGAAGAGAGGAACTGAAAAGAGAATAAATTAGGGAATTGGACCCTTTTCCCTCACCAAACATTCAAATTTAACAAACATTTGTTAAGTGCCTACTATGTGCTGCAAAATGCTATGAGCCAGGGCTCTGAGGATATAGGAGAAATGGGACTTAAAATGATGACAAGAGTAACTATTCAAATAAAGTTTGCCAGGGCTTTCCATACATCATCTCAAAGCACAAAAATGCACTAGCAGAGATACACCACGTACACAAATGAGGGAGGGTGCATTAGGAAACAGAACTCAAGATCTCTAGGAAAATGGGAGGAGACAAAGAATTTTTTTCAGAGTGAGCTGAGTCCAGTACTTTAAGCCCTTTACTGGCTCTCCAAGAAAGTAAACTTCTTACTATTGTCCTCAAAGTGCTCTAGTGGCTAATCCTCCCCAATCTATTGGCTTTACCTTTTCCAGCCCCCTAACCCACACCCACATCTTCCTTCTTCCTGCCACCAATGTATTTTTCCTTCCTTCCTGAGTCTGCTCAGACCATCCCCCAAATACTCAGAGTAGCCTCTTCATCCTCATCCATTGTGCCATGTTCCTTTTTCCTTGAGATCACTGCTCAATAGCCAATCCACAATCTAATCTAATAAGCATTCATTAAGTGCCTGCTAATTATAAAGGACTTTACTAAACAAAAAAGGGTACAATATGGAAAACTATCCCTACCTTCAAGAAACTTAGATTCTACCGTCCATCTTGGCCTGACAACCTAGGTTAGGATTTATGTCTTTCCTTTTGCACTAGACATTTCACATCTCCTCCTCTTATAAGCACAAGACCTGACCAGCCCTGACCCCTTTAATCACATTGTTCAGAATTATATTGAGGTGTATCTTGTGATGATTTTATGTTTGTCTTGCTGTTGACTTTCCGTATTTATAGAGGGCAAGAACCATTATCTATCACAGTTATTTGCCCCAAGTACATTGCCTTTCTAACGCTTTTGGCCTCCATACTTACAACAGAAACCCATAGGAAGGTCAGTGTTAGGGAACAAAGCTAATGACTAATTATGAATGTGAGAGATGCCCTCCCTATCTAACACTTGAGTGTATGAGGGCATGGTTAGACCCATAATAAAACCAAAGCGATGAAATGCAAGAAACAAGAAAGGTTTTTAAAGCCCAACTTCAGTAACAATGGGGTTTTACCATTTTTGTTCACACATTAATGGATCTTGCGCTTGTCCCCCAGTCATGATTCCTGCTGCCCCATGTAGTCCTGCCACTGAAATCATCCATACCTTACAGTTCATTCTTACAACTTATTACCTTTTTTTTTTAACATCCCTCTCTTACCTTTCCTCATCTTTCTCCCTCACAACCTCACACATGTTTTCCCTAGAACTTGTCCCTGACTATTTTGCATTAGGGCACAGCTAAAGTGTGATAAACTTCCTAGATTCATGGAATAATGGAGTGGTCCAAGTCTTACATCTTATTGATGTGAAAACAGGTCCCCAGAAGCCAAGACAATGTCTTTTCATGGCCTGTGCCATTCTGTGTAGGGCAGAGTTACATCCAAAGTGTATTTATGAAATACTTAATATGTACAAAGCGATGTATTAGGTGCTAGAGCTAATACAAAGGCAAGGATATTAATTAATTAATTAATGCAGTCCCTGCTCTAAAGGAGCTTGCATTCTCCTGGAAGACAGATTACCAATGATATCATATGATCTTACATTTCTCCAACATTCCTGGGACAAGAATCCTCAGATACCCCTTTAAATATAAACTTTGAAATTATCTACAGATTACAGGATTCACTCAGGCATTGAAATTTTTTACTTTATCAAAAAATGAACCATTACAGGACCTTGGAATACCTGATCAGGCATCTGACCCACATCGCCTCCTTCAGTAGCAAGACCAACATGCATACCAGGAACCTTGCATTGGTGTGGGCACCAAATCTTCTCAGGTAACATCTTTACATTAACTTAAATTTTTAAAAACTGGTCAATAAATTGATGTGTGACAAAAACAGCAGAAACAGGAGAATGAATATGATGACTACACAAATCCAAATGAAAAATACCCTAAAAGTCTGCTGAACTCAGATTATCATGGCAAATATTGATCCTGGGAAATGGATGAAATTCATTTCCTTCCTTAACTGGAATGTTGGACACCCAGTTGAACAGTATCATTTTATTTATTGGTTTTGCTTAAATGTTTTTCTTTGTCACAAGGGAGAATTCAATGGCAGTGGGGGGCAGTGGGAATTGGGAAATGACCTTGCTATAGAAAACTTAGGGGAGGGGGAATCAAAGGACAGCCCTCTCCCCAAAAAGCAAACAGCAAGCAATGAGTTCAAAATATCCATTATTGGGAAAATTAAAATAAGAGATTGAATAAAGCTAAAACCCCTTTTTAAATAATCTTGTTTCAACTAACTAAATCAAGAGGAAATGATTAGTAGGTCTTAGGGTCTCTGTGTGGTCTAAAATGATTTTGATAGCAAATCTCCTTCAACAGCTAATTTGGAAACATCTGGAACCAGATGGAGTTTTCTCATTATAACTACAGTAGAATATAGATAGACTCACGGGTCATCTCTCAAGAAAAACTTTTCAGTTTTTGTGTGTGGATGACTGGCTATTCTCATCTTCACGGAGTTACTTTTAACTGGCTGAAACCCAGAAGGTCTGCTTACCGAAGGAAAAAGACAGGCTCCTATTACTTAATGAATGATGGCAAGCCCTTTAGAACAATAGGGGGAAAGGCTCTTTGAGGGGGAAAAAATCCATTTCCTTGTTACTTACTTGTACAGACTGTTTTGTTTTTAAAAGCCCTCTTTGAATAGTTGATTTTCAGTACCTACACCTAGTAATGGTAGTTACATAAAACATGTTTACTCTATAATAATTAGAATTAGGTACTTGATTATCAATCAACATTCATTTATTAGACATCTGTTGTGTTCCAGGCTCTAGGGACGCAGACAAAAATTAAAGTCATGACCCTCAATGAGCTTACATTCATGGGAGACCACATGTTCATACAGAATAAATACAAGATGGTTTTGGGGGAGAGTGCACTAACATCTGGAAAGGCTTCATGTACAACAGGAGTTCTTAACATTTTCCCCATAACATATACCTTGGGCATTCTGGTGAAGCCTTTTGACCACTTCTCAGAGAAAGGCTTTTAAATTAATAAAATAAAGGAAACAGATTATATTGAAATACAATTATCAAAATATTTATTTAAAAACACCCAAGTTCACAGACTCTAGAATAAGAACCCCGATGGAGAAAATGACATTTGACCTAAGCTTTGAAAGAATTAAGAGATTCTTAGACACACAGGTGAGGTGGGGGTGCATTATAGGTATGGAGTACAGCTAGGTCAAAAGCTTAGAGGTGGGAGGAACAGTGCTGTTTGAGGAGCAGTAAGGAGTATAGATAAATATTGGATCAGTTAATCAAGCCTAGCTGCATCACAGTATAGGTTAGCAAATGTTAAAAAATTGAGGGATTTGGCTCATAGGTCCTTTCTGATTACTTTTTTTTTCCCCATCTCATAATGCACTGCTGCTCACTCTGTATTTTCCCTTATGCCTTAGGTCTAAGGAAATTGAAGCTATTGGCTGTAATGGAGATGCAGCCTTTCTTGCCGTCCGAGTCCAGCAGGTGGTGATTGAGTTTATCTTGAATCATGTGGATCAAATTTTCAGCAGCTCATCCTGCCCCATAGAGAATGATGGTAATTGTCTGTCCTGACCTTTGTCACATGACCTGGTGGCCCATCCCAGTGTTTCTTTGCTGTAGCAGCGTAAGCCAGAAACAGGTTGCTACAGGAATAGAATCCAAACCAGTGTTTGTCTGTTCCACGCATGGCCCCGTGCCTTTAATATTTGTTAGGCCTTGCCATGCACATGTCTGCGTCTGCTGGATGTATGTGCCGTGTGTTTGTAATTGGTCTTGGCATGTTTCTGTCTGTTCTGTTGTCCACGGCTTGCACCTGTCGCATATGCGGTACCTGTGATGTGGTTAGGGGCAACAGGATTCATGCAATTATTGTGGTCATAGTGATTTTTCTAAGCTATTTACAAGGTTGATTTAATGTTCGGTAACAATGAGCACATTCTTCTGTGCCAACGCTTAGCTGCCTTTTTACTTCTTCATCTGACATCTCAGAAAATGATGATGCCTTTGTCTGGATCACTTAAGTACAAGAGCTAATCAGTTAACCAGTCAAAAGTTATCAGTGCCCACTGGGAGTCAGGTACTATGCTGGGTGTTGGGGACACACAGACAAAAGTGAAACTTCCCCACCTCTAGGAGCTAACACTTTTTTGGGGGAGACCAAAGGTAAATACAAAATATATAGGGACTGGATCTGTGATTTCATCAGTCTAGGGATTTCCTAAGTGAGAAAACCTCCCATAGGTCCCTACCTTCTCCACTGCTCAGAACACTAAGGGTGATTTGCCAACAGTCCTCTAGGCTGTATGTTTCAGAGGTGGGATTTGAACCCAGGCTTCAAGGCCAGCTCTATCCACTATATCACACAGCCTCCCTATGTGCAAAATAAATGGAAGGAAATTTGGGGAAGAAAGGCTATAGAAAACGGGGCAATCAGAAAAAGTTTGATGTAGACGGTGGTGTCTGAAGGAAAGTAAGTCTTCTAAGAGGCTAGAGTGAAGCAGGATCACATTCCAGGGATGGGAGACAGTCAATACAAAGGAATGAAGATGGGACCTGGGATATCTCATAGGAGGATCAGTAAAAAGGTCAGTTTGACTGGACTGTGGAATGCAAAAGGGTGAGGATTATGGCCTAGGGCTCCTTTTAGCTCCCTCCCAGGCTTGGGAAAATATGGGTCCCATGATCTGAAGTGGAGCTGAACCTCCAAGAAATGATTAAGTATCACAGCTTCAGAAGTTAGAAAAATGCAAGAAGCTTCAAGACAAATTGTTAAAGGGTGATAATAAGAGCACCTACTTCCCAAGGCTTTTGTAAGAATCAAATGAAATAACATTTATAAAGCATATTGCAAAGCTTTAAGCACTATAGGAATGCTAGCTCTTATTAATAAAGACTTTTAGTGAAGCTCCTGACTTTAGTTGCCCAATAAATGACTGAACTGACTAAATTGGAAGAAAGACTAAAATTTTTTTTGAAGTTTATTTAATTCTCCTCCAACATTTGTCCATGGTACATCATGTGCTCTTGTAATTTATGACTTTGTGGATTACTTGTTAGGAGCATTATAGAGGAGTTTCTGGGTCAAGTATGGTTATAGTTTTGGTAATGTCAGTCAAGAAAAGCTGACTCTGTTAGACTAGACTTTATGGGTTACAGATCTTGGTGAGATTATCATAGGTCTAGGGTCTGGCTCTTGTAGGTCTAGTCTCTATATAGTCAAACTAGAGGCAAGCCTGGGGAAAATGGCTATCCAAACTCAAATGAGATTGATTGACATGCTAAAATACCAATCTATCAGTTGGCATGGTTAATCTCATACAGATGTAAAAAATTCTAACTGCCTAGACACCAGAACGTTTATGCTGGAAGAGCCCAATCTCTTCCCCGTAAGCAACCTTACTCGGGAAAACAAACTAATAACCAGAAGATTACTTGATAAATGAAGGCTCCAGGTAAGGGAATTATATGCCTTCCTGGGATATTTCCCATATCAGGTTGCAATGCTCTAATCAGTCACTGCTCTCCTGCGGATAATCTGCCTGGCAGGTTGGCATACTGGGCACCGTGCCCTCTCTTCCTGCTCAGTGCTGGAAACACACAAACAGTTCTTATGTGCCCAAGCTGCCTTTGTTTACTCCACGATAACTATCAGGATCGTAACTGCTGTGAAGAGTTACTTTAAGAGTTTTTTGCTGAGCTAAGGCTGCTCAGATTTCTAAGAGAAGTTAAGTCTAGAGCTGGCTGGGACCTTCAGTGCTCTTGGTTTGATATGGCTTAGTTGAGTCTCAAGCTTCAAGTACAACCTCTTCATTGTGCAGATGAGGTCCACAGATGTTAAGTATTTTGCCAAAAGTCACATAGTTAATTAACAGAAGAGCCAAAATTTGAACTGGTTTCATAACAAGATAATACCTTATTTTATATCAATTCCACTTTAAATGAGTTGTTGATGTTTAGTTGTGTCTGGTTCTTCATGACCCCATTTAGAGTTTTCTTGGCAAAGATACTGGAATGGTTTACCATTTCCTTCTCCAGCTCATTTGACAGATGAGGAAACTGAGGCAAAAGGGGCCAAGTGACTTATCTAGGATTACGTAGCTGAAGTGCCTTATATATGTTTTGCTTGATTTTTGTAACCACCCTGGGAGGTAGGTGCTGTTATTATCTTCATTATACAGTTAATAAAATAGGCAAACAGAGGTTAAGTGACTTGCCCAGGGGCCCATACCTAGTAAGTGTCTGAGATCACGTTTGAACTCGGGTCTTTCTGACTCCAGGCCTGGCACTCTATTCACTTCACTACCTGGCTGCCTGTAAGACATACTGCATGGCTAATTATTAGTCATAAAATTTGTCTCTTACATTTTTTGGCTTCCTTATTAGCCTTTGCCTCAGTTTATTCCTTGTCCTAAATCTTATTTTTCAGCCTTAATTCAGTTCCTGCATCTCCTACTAAAGTGCATCTCCCAAAAAGTACCTTTCCCCTTACAGAATCTTAGGTCTGGAAGAAACTTTCAAGGCCATATAGTCTCACCCACACCTGACCAAGAATCCCCTCTATATTCCTCCTAACAAGTGATCAACAAAGTCATGAATTACAAGAATACATGTACCATGGACAAATGTGGGAGGAGAATTAAATAAACTTAAAATATTATACCTTCTTCCAATTTAATCAGTTTAGTCATTTATTAAGCAATTAAAGTCAGGAGCTTCACTAAAAGCCTTTGATAATAATAGCTAGCATTTATAGTACTTAAAGGTTTGCAAAATGCTTTATAAATGTTATTTTATTTCATTTTATTCTTTCTTAAGTTAATTTATTTATTTTTGGTTTTCAACATCCACTTCTGTAAGTTTTACATTGTTTCCTCCTCCTTCCCCTCCTCCCTCCCCAAGAGAGCATGCAATCTGACATAGGCTCTACATATACATTCCTATTAAACATATTTTCACATTATTCAGTTTCATTTGATTCTTGCAACAACCCTGGTAGGTAGGTGCTATCATTATTCCCTTTTTACCGATGAGGAAACTGAGGCACAGAGACATTAAGTGACTTGCATCTCATCACTTAGCACCGTACCTGGCACATAGTAGGCAACCTAACAGAAGTTTATTGATCGATTGACTTGTTTATGATCACATACCTAGTGAGTGTCTGAGGTAGGATTTAAAGTTGAGTCTAATATACTCCAAGTCCAAGACTCTGTCTACTGTGCCACCCAGCTGCCACTTACACATAGGTGAGAAGTTTTAAGAAGCATATTAAAAAATTTTGATATTTATTAACCAACACCTAAAATGATTCTTCTCCCTAGAATTATAGATTATACCAGCATGGTATACAGGCATAGCCATCATCTCCCTGATCAGTATCATTTCGCAATAAGATCAATGATATATTATAACAAAAATATTATTACTCAAGTAAAACTACTATAACTTTGCAAATCATAACACCAATCACCCACTCATAACTTTATTCCTATGAACTAACTAACCCCCAGTAGTATCATTTCAACTAATATTTTATGTTTGTGGAAAAAATTAACAGCATCAGGAGGGAAATACTTTTATATGATTTCAGCTTTCCAAGAGACCCTTTATCTGAAGCTTTGGATCTACTGCTTCCTATGGAGAAGGTCATGCCACAATAATATATAATATGATAATCATTCATCAAGAATTTATTAAGCACTTATCATGTCAGGCCCTTAGCTAAACTTTGAGGATACAAATACAAAAATGAGATTGTTCTTGTCTTTGAGGAGTTCGTATTCCATGAGATAAGAATGTTACATGTTGTGTGTCATGCTCTACATAGAGGTGATCATGTTCTACATGGTACGATTGGAGTTATATCCCTAGGGTGTTTTCGTAGTACTTCATTGAAGGCATCACTGAACCTCCTGGGTGTTCAAAAACGCACACCGTACTAGTGGAGTTCCCAAAGCCTGAGGAAAGGTTATAGAATTCTGGAGACCAGCGACAGTCAGCATCACTTTCCTTTCTAAGAAAATACTCCCACATATCATAGAAGCCCCTCGTAGATACCTGGAATGTTACAGAGTATTTTGTTTAAACCTGTATCTTTGTGATATGTATATTTGGGATCCCTCAAAGGGATCCCAAAGGCTATCGAATCCAACCCTTCACTTTACAGATTTTATAGATTTTTTTACATTTTACAGATGAGACTTGGATATGGTCACAGACTATCATTGCTTAGTGCCTTTCTACACTAGAGCGGTAAACTTGGTACAGCAGAGGAAATCAAGGCAGAAATACAGTTATGTTGTTCAGTTGTTTCGGTCATGTCTGACTCTCCGTGACCCCATTTTGGGGTTTTCTTGGCAAAGATACTGGAATGGTTTGCCATTTCCTTCTCCAGCTCATTTTATAGATGAGGAACTGAGGCAAACAGGGGTAAGTGACTTGTCCAGGGTCACACAGATAGTAAGTATCTGAGGCCAGATTTGAACTCTGTAACAGAAGTTTTCCTGACTCCAGGCCTGGCACTTTATCCACCGCACCACCTAGCTGTCCTAGAAATACAATGTATCCCTGTATATCAAGAACCATTTGTTCTCCAGCTTTTAAGGGGAGAATAGCCTCCTACTGTCCTTCACCCAGGCTCTGCCCAAAAATGTATTCTATACTCTGCTCTACCCTGCTGATTTCAGAGGGGGAAGAAGAACCTCCTTTTTAGTGACCCAGGAGCACTATCATGCCAGCATAATAGCTAACAAAGGGCTTTACAAATATTTACAACTACTATCTCATTTCATCCTCACAACAACCCTGGGAGGTAGGGTCATCATTTTACAGATGAGAAAACCAAGGCTAAGAGAGATTTAGTGAATTGGTCACTATTATAAGGGGTGTTTCCAAAGTCTGAACACATAGGCAAAAATTGCATATTTTCAAGAAATGAAATGAAATTTTGAACATTTTATTTAATTGGAATATTACCAAATACCTCCAGTATGATTTCCATCATTTGTGATGTAAAGGTTGATGCACTTTGCAAGACTCACATGAACTCGATGCAATAACTCCACATTGCCATCAATTTTAGCACATTCTTTTTACATTCAATGAAGTGGGTTGCATGTGTGATTTTCATTGAGAACACCTTCTCCTTTAGCATACCCCAGAAAAAGAAGTCAAGGGGGCTAAGGTCTGTTAATATTACAAATATTTCAAAATATGCATTTTTGCCTATGTGTCCAGACTTTTAGGGACACCCTATACAGCTAATAAGTGTCTGAGGCACTTCCTGACTCTAAATCCGGCACTTTGTCCATCATACCACCTACTTGCCTCACATGGTTAACAAGTAGCGTAGCAAGCTGGGTGGGGCAGCTAGGTGGCACAGTGGATAGGACACTGGGCTTGGAATCAGGAAGATTCATCTTTCCAGCCCTGGAGTCAGGAGGACCTAAATTCAACTCCAGCCTCAGACACTAGCTGTGTGACCCTGGGCAAGTCATTTAACCCTGTTTGCCTCAGTTTCTCATCTAGAAAATGAGCTGGAGAAGGAAATGGCGAATCACTCTAGTATGCTTGTCAAGAAAACCTCAAAATGGAGTCATGAAGAATTAAACACGACTCAAAGGATTGAACAACAAATAGTAGGAAAGTTTTCATGGGACAGAGCAGTCAAACTCCCATTGTGTTCAACCACCAAACAAAGTACCTGGTGGATAGAAAGTCACTTTTACTCCTATTTTCATTTCTCCCCTCAGCTCCAAAACCCAGACAAGGGCCAGTCACTGCCAAAGAAGGTTGCTCTCTGGGGTAGTCTGGTTCTGAATAACCAGAAGGAAAGCCAAGGGCCTGTTTTTCCATCCTTGGGATCTGGGCTTATACGCTACAACAAAGTTACCAAGAGCAGAGTCATAGGAAGTAGGGATCATTTGATCTCAATTCTTAGGTTCTCTTCACAGGACTGACTTCCTCTGGTTTCTTTACAGAAAACAGGCCGATTATGAAAAGTCTGACCTTGCCTGCCCTCTCCCTCCCAATGAAGTTGGTGAGCCTTGAAGAAGCCCAGGCTCGGAGTCTGGCTATTAACCACCCAGCACGCAAGGAGAGGAGGGAGAATAGCCTGCCTGAGATTGTCCCTTCCACAGGAGCCCTCTTCCATACTGTCCTTGAGTTACCGGACAACAAGTAAGCTTCTATTTTTTATCCTAAGCAATTAAACATATTTCAGCACCGGGACATTTTAGGAATAGGCTGCAGAAGCAAGGAATGGTTTTCCCACTTCTCTGCCAGGTGAGGGGGGCAATTGAACAAGGTTATATTAAGCATCTATTACATCTGACTGATTGCTAAGCCTTATGCTAGATGCCAAGGATGGAAGTATGAGGAATGAAATGGTCCCTACATATAAGGCTTTTATTATATTCTATTGGGGGAGGTATCAAATAAATATATAAAGTATATACAAGCATAAAAAGAAAGTGAATAAATACAAATAAATACAAATGCAGTTAAATAAATACAAGGTAGTTTAGAGGGAGGGTACTAGCATTTGGGAGTATCAAGAAAAGACTTCAGGTAGGAAATGGTACTAAAGTCAAGTCTTAAAGGAAAAGAGCCTCCATGAGGGAAAGGTAAGGAGGGAATGCATTACAGGCATGGGTGATGGATGACCAGCGCAAAGTTTTGGAATCAGGAGATGGAATGTTGGGTGTGAATTACAGAGAGAAGGCCAGTTTGACTGGATCGCAGAGTAGAAGGAAGACTATTATACATAAAGACTAGGAAGATAAATTAGGGCCAGCTATCCAATGGCTTTAAAAGCTCAATAGAGAGGTTTATATTTATCCGAGAAACAATAGGAAGGGAGAGAGAGGGCAAGCAAGGTCAGATTATATTATCACGATACTTTTATATTTTTTTGAGAGGCAATAGGAAGGCCTTGGACTTGATTAAATAGGAGAGTCCCATGCTTAGATCTGCGTTAAAGGAAAATCACTTTGGTAGCAGTGTGTAGGATGGAGTCCAGTCAGGGGAAAGTTGAGGCAGGGAGACCGATTAGGCGTCTGTTGCACTAATCTACACCAGTTAGTCAATCAATTAGCATTTATTAAGGTAACTATGTCAGTGGAGGGAAAGGATCAAAGGCAAGAAATGTCATGTTTTCTCCCAAGACAGACAAGGCAAGAGAAGAAGAAATGACTTCCAGAATTCTGGTGCCAACTTTATCACTCCCTGCAGTTCTAGGAGAATTCTTCTGTCCCAAGAATTATGATTTCTATAGAGTAGATAACTTTTCTGTGTAACTATGCACTTTTTCCCAGCTTATTACCACACCTGGGGTACATTATTCACATAGCTACACAGCTGTGTGAAATATACTCATGCTCTGGCTGCCTGAAAGACACTTAGACCAGCCCTATAGCACCGAGGATGATCTCTCTTGCTGCTCTGCCTCCCTCTATTGGCCATTTTGCTGCTTGTTTTTGGAAATATACTATCTTTGTAATGTATAAGACCCATGTAAATGACTTGAAATCCTTAGAGCAAGGATATTGTGCAGAAATAGACATATATTGTCAGGGTAAGTTCCTACTTGGGCTGAATTCCTGAGTTTCTCCAAAGGAGTACAGGGCTTGGACTCTGCTCCCCCTTGTGGTTTCTTCACTTAGTGTACTTTTTCAGCTAGTGTGGCCTGCTCCTCCCTTTCTCTGAAAGAAATAAAAATAAAGGTCATAAATTGATCTCCATATATGGTGCTGATAGCCCATCCCCTACATTTGCAATAGCTGCAGAGACCAGTGGAAAGCAGAAACGGGCAGTATTCTCTTACCCAAAGTCTGCTTTCAATTCAAGTTTCCAGCCAATTTAAAGCATGTCTCCCCAGCTCATGAAGTTGTCAGGGGTCTTTTTTCTCCCTTATTGATGTCATAGCAATGAGGGCCATGCGGGCATGTCCAGTAAGTAGCCTGAGAAGTCTAGTTGTTACTGGCATGGAGACCCTTACAAGGTTCTCCCCTTATTTTCCATGTGCCAGAGCTTTTAGGGAGATTCATCTCTATTCCGTGTATTTGGTACATGAGCCATGTCCCCACAAGAACCTTGGATTCCTCTGCTGGAACTACCTGGGGCTCTAACTGGAGGGCTTTCAAGTTATCTTTCCCAGACCCAGGCCCCCACTTCATTTCCTGGCCATTCCACTTTATACCTTCTTCCCTCATCTTCATGTCTTCCCTACTAGAACCTTGGACTCTTGGAACCTGGAACCACTCCCCACATAGGTGGTACAGTGGATATAGAGTCAGAAAGACTTGAGTTCAAATTTGACCTCCACTTAGCCACGTGACCCTGGGCGACTCAATCTCTGTCTGCCTGTTTCTGCAACCATAAAATGGAACAATAATAGCACTTTCATCCCAGGATTATTGTGAGAATCAATAATTTTTCCAGTTTTGTGATTTTACATATAATAAATACAAATTTACATATTACAAATAATATTTATAATGATTATTCTTTTCTCTTGCAAGCATAACTTTCTATGTAAACCTTGGTTTGTCTGTTGATTGGCAGCTGCTGTCCTAGTTCAGGATTCCATCATCACCCACCCCCATGCCCATGAACTTTTCTTTTTCATTGTTGTTTCTAAACATTCTATTCATAACTTTTAGATAAATAGGAACATTGAGCATTTATGAAGCAAGCATTTAATACATACCAGGTAGCTTTCCAACTTACCTCATTAGAGTATAAACTCCTTGAGGGCAGAGACTGCCCTGCTTACTTATCTTTTGATCCTCAACAATTAGCTTAGTGCCTGGCATATAGTAAGTGCTTAAATGCTCAGTGAAATAGTCCAGGGGAAAGATGGGGGATCCTGAACTAGGGTGGTGGCAAATCTTCAAGTATTCATCAAGTGGCTGCAATGTGATAGGCACACAGTGATAAAAAGGAGATGATCCTTGCCCTCAAGGAGCTTACACACTCTGTAACTGTGGTTTTTTTATTATTTATTTTTTAGTTTTAGTTTACAACACTCTGTTCCACAAGTTTTTGAGTTCCAAATTTTCTCCCCCTTCCTCTCCTCCGCCCTACCCCCCAGGACAGCGTGTGATCCGATATAGGTTCTACATATACCTTTACATTAAACTTATTTATACAATAGTCAAGTTGTAAAGAAGAATTATAAGCGATGGAGTGAACCATGAGAAAGGAAAAAAAAAAAAACAAAAAAGAAGGAAAAAAAAAGAGCAAATTGTTTGCCTCAATCTGCATTCAGACGCCATAATTTTTTCTCTGGATCTGGATAGCTTTTTCCATCATGAGTCTTTTGGAGCTGTCTTAGAACCTTTTATTGCTGAGAAGAGCCAAGTCTATCAAAGTTAGTCATCATAGATACCGTGTCTGTAATCTGTATACTGTTCTCCTGGTTCTGCTCTCTGGGACTGTGTGCTCATGGTAGAGCCCCTGCACATAGTAGCCAGCCATTTCCCCTTTGGCTAACATTTGATTTTTTATTTCTAGCTTTTGTTTTGTATCATCTTCATTTTTTAATATCCTTCTGCCTTCTCCCCTACCCAGCAATCTATCCTTTGTAACAAACAATAGAAAAAGACAGGGGAAAACAAATAAAGGCAGATGAGCAAAACTAACCAAGCTGTAAACTGGGTCTGATAGTATTTGCAATGTTCCACATTTATAGTGCCTCACCTACACAGAAATGGGATGGAGATTTTTTTTTCTCATTTCTTCTTTGGGTACAAGCTTATATACACCACTCTTTAGTACTTATAAATAAATTATATTGGTACCTGTTTATATCACCTGCATGTCCTATCCTCTCTCTCTTTCCTTCCAGAGAACTATCCTTTATAAATTAAATTAAATAGAAAGGAAGAAAAAATTTTAAATCCACAAAATTAACCAACATTGCAAAGAAGTTTTACATCCCATCCAGTGTGTATATATAATGCAGTGACATTATATGTATACCCTTGGTCCCCCACTCTTGGAGCACATCTCCTATTAATAGTGCAATACTTCTGTAAAATCAGACTGCCCCTTAGGAATAGTAGAAGAGATTCTTTTCCTTTGCCTATTCGCAACTGAGCTGGGACATTCATTACGTAGGACTCCTTGCCCATAGGGAAACGTTGGGCTGAACTTGTTTTTTTCCAGAGTAAGTTCTAAATGTCATGTTCTTCTGTTGCTAAGGAAACATTATGATTAAGAACGTAATCGCAAAGCTCTTTGTATAAGAGGAAAGTACCATTGAAATTTGTTATTATCTTCAGTTGTGTCCAACTCTTCGTGACCCTATTTGGGTTTTCATAGCAGACATACTGGAGTAGCTTGCCATTTTTTTCTCCAGCATATTTTACAGATGTGGAGATTGAGGCAAACAGGGTTAAGTGACTTGCCCAGAGTCAGTGTCTGAGGTGGGATTTAAACTCATGAAGATGAGTCTTTCTGATTTCAAGCCCAGTGCTCGATCTACTTCACCACCCAGCTGCCCACCATCTAAATAGTAAATAATAATAATAACTATTGTTATTTTTTTTTTAGAAGGAAACTCTCTAGTAAATCTAAGAAGTGGAAGTCAATATTTAACCTGGGACGTTCTGGCTCAGATTCAAAATCAAAGCTGAACCGTAATGGAAGTGTATTTGTGAGAGGACAGAGGCTTTCTGGTAAGCATGTTGTTTTATGATCTATTTTCCCTGGCTCAGCTCCTTTTCTTCTTCAGGTATGCAGAAACTCTCCAACCCTGAAAGGTAAATTTGTATGTCAATCAAGATGATCATGACCCTTAAATATGCGCATGTTGAACTTTGTCTCTTTTTTTCTTCAGTGTTTTAAAAACATTTTTATTTAAAGTTTTGAGTTGCAAATTCTATCCCTCCTTCCCTCTTGTCCCCCCCTCCCTGAGATGGTAAGCAATCAGATATAGGTTATAAATGTGCAACTATGTAAAACATTTCCATATTAGTCATTTTGTACAAGAAGATTCAAATAAAAGAAAAAATGAAAGAAAGAAAGTGAAAAATTGTGTTCTTCAGTCTATATTCAAACAATATCAGTTCTTTTTCTGGAGGCAGATAGCATGCTTCATCATTAGTCCTTTGGGATTGTTTTGGATCATTGTATTGCTAAGAATAGCTAAGTCATTCACAATTCTTCATTGTAAAATATTGCTGTTATTGTGTACAACGTTCTCCTGGTTCTTTTCACTTCACTATGCATCAGGTCATGAAAGTCTTTACAGGTTTTCCTGAGACCATCCTACTTGTCACTTCCCATAGCACAATAAAATTCCATTACAATCATACACCACAACTTGTTTAGCCATTCCCCAATTAAAGGGCATCCCTTTGATTTGTAGTTCTTAGCCACTATAAAAAGAGCTGCTATAAATATTTTTCTACAAATAGGTCTTTTTCCCTTTTTTTTGGATGTCTTTGGGATATAGACCCAGCAGTGGTACTGTTGGATCAAAGGGTATGCACAGTTTTATAACTCTTTGAGCATAGTTTGAAATTGCTTTCCAAAATGGTTGGATCGATTCACAACTCCACCAACAATGCATTAGTGTACCGGTTTTCCCACATCCCCTCCAACAGCCAACATTTTCCTTTTTTGTCATATTAGCCAATCTGATAGATGTGAAGTAGTGAGGTAGAGTTGTTTTAATTTGCATTTCTCTAATCCGTAGTGATTTAGAGCGTGTTCTCATATGACTATAGATAGCTTTGATTTCTTTGTGTGAAAACTGCCTGTTCATATCCTTTGACCATTTATCAATTGGGGAATAACTTGTATTTCTATAAATTTGACTCAGTTCTCCATATATTTGAGAAATGAGGACTTTATCAGAGATACTTGTTGCAAACATTTTTTCCCAGTTTTCTGCTTTTCTTATAATTTTGATTGCATTGGTTTTGCTTTGCAAAAAAAAGAAATTATTTTATTTAATCAAAATTATCTATTTCATACTTTCTAATGCTCTCTATATCTTCTTTGGTCCTAAATTCTTTTCTTATCCATAAATCTGACAGATAAACTATTTTGTGCTCTCTTAATTTGCTTATGGTGTCACCGTTTATGTGTAAATCATGTACTCATTTTGACTTGATCTTGTTATGCAGCGTGAGATGTTGGTCTGGATCTAGTTTCTGCCATACTGTTTTCCAGTTTTCTTAGCAGTTTTTGTCAAATAATGGGTTTTTGTTCTAAAAGTTTGGAGTTTTGGTTTTATTACATACTAGATTACTGTGGTCATTTACTACAATGTAATCTGTACTTAATCTATTCCACTGATCTACCACTCTATTTCTTAGCCAGTACCAGATCGTTCCGATAAGTATCACTTTATAATACAGTTTGAGATATGGTAGGGCTAGACCACCTTCTTTCACAATTTTTTCATTGAATCCCTTGAGCTTTTGTTCTTCCAGATGACTTTTGTTATTTTTTTCTAGCTCTATAAAATAATTCTTTTATAGTTTAACTGATATGGAACTGAATAAATAGATTAATTTAGGTAGGATTATCATTTTTATTACATTGGCTTGGCCTACCCATAAGCAATTAATATTTCTCCAATTATCTAGATCTGACTTTATGTGAAAAGCATTTTATGATTGTGTTCATGTAGTTCCTGGGTCTGCCTTGGCAGGTAGACTTCCAAGTATTTTATATTGTCTACAGTTATTTTAATGGAATTTCTCTTTCTCTTGCTGCTGAACTTTGTTGGTAATATATAGAAAGGCTGCTGATTTGTATGGGTTTATTTTGTATCCTGCAACTTTGCTAAAGTTGTTTAATAATTTCAAGTAGTTTTTTAGTTTATTCTCTAGCATTTTCTAAGTATAACATCATATCATCTGCAAAGAGTGGTAGTTTTGTTTTTTCATTGCCTAATTCCTTTAATTTCTTTTTCTTCTCTTATTACTGTAGCTAACATTTCTAGTACAATATTAAATAATAGAGGTGATAATGGGCATCCTTGCTTCACTCTGATTGTATTGGGGAGTCTTCTAGACTTATCCCCATTACAGATTATACTTGCTCATGGTTTTAGATAAATATTATTTATTTTAAGGTAAGCTCCCTTTATTCCTATACTCTCTAGTGTTTTTAGTAGGAATGGGTGTTATATTTTGTCAAAGGCTTTTTCGGCATCTATTGAGATAATCATATGATTTTTGTTGGTTTTGTTATTGATATGGTCAATTATACTGATAGTTTTACTAATATTGAACCAGCCCTACATTCCTGGTATAAATCCCACTTGGTCATAGTTGTATGATCCTTGTGATATATTGCTGTAATCTCTTCACTAGTATTTTATTTAAAAATTTTGCATCAATATTCATTAAGGAAATTGGCCTGTATTTTTCTTTTTCTGTTTTGGCTCTTCCTGGTTTAGGTATCAGTACCCATATTCATGTCATAAAAGGAATTTTGTAGGAATCCTTCTTTGCCCATTTTCCCAAATAGTTTATATAGTATTAAGATTAATCATTCTTTAAATGTTTGGTAGAGTTCACTTGTAAATTCATCTGGCCCTGGGGTTTTTTTCTTAGAAAGTTCATTAATGGCTTGTTCAATTTCTTTTTCTAAGATTGGGTTATTTAAGTATTTTATTTCTTCTTCTGAAAATCTGGGTATTTTATATTTTTTGTAGATAGTCATCCATTTCATTTAGATTGTCAAATTTATTGGCATATAATTGGGCAAAATAGCTCCTAACAGTCATCTTAATTTCCTCTTCATTGGTTGTGAATTCTTCCCTTTCATTTTTGATACTAGTAATTTAATGTTCTTTTTTCTTTTTTTTAAATCAAATTAACCAATGGTTTATTTTATTGTTGTTGTTTTTCATAAAACCAGCTTCTAGTTTTATTTATTAGTTCAATAGTTTTCATACTTTCAATTTTATTAATCTCTCCTTTGATTTTCAGGAATTCCAATGTGGTGTCTAATTGGGGATTTTTAATTTGTTCTTCTAATATTTTGAGTTGCATGCCCAATTCATTGATCTGCCTTTTCTCTGTTTTATTGATATAAGCAATTAGAGATATAAATTTCCCCTAAGTACCACATGAGCTGCATACATAAATTTTGGTAAGTTGTCTCATTGTTGTCATTTTGTTTAATGAAGGTATCTGTTGTTTCTATGATTTGTTCTTTGACACACTTATTTTTTAGGATTAGATTATTTAATTTCCAATTAATTTTTAATCTCTCCTTCCATTGTCCATTATTGAATGTAATTTTTATTACAATTTGATCTGGAAAGGATGTATTTACTACTTCTGCTTTTTTGCATTTGGTTGTGAGGTTTTATGTTCTAATACATGGATAGTTTTTATGTGGGTGCCATATACTGCTGAGAAAAAGATAAATTCTTTTCTATTCCTATTCAGTTTTCTCCAGAGGTCTATCATATCTAACTTTTCCAGAATTTTATTCACCTCCTTAACTCCTTTCTTGTTTATTTTCTGGTTAGAGTTATCTAGTTATGAGAGGGGAAAGTTGAGGTCCGCCACTAGTATAGTTTTATTATCTATTTCCTCCTGTAACTCATTCAACTTCAAAAGTTTAGGTGCTATACCATTTGGTGCATATATGTTTAGTACTGGTATGACTTCATAGTCTCTGGTACCTTTCAGCAAGATATAATTTCCTTCCTTATCTCTTTTAATTAGATCTATTTTAGGTTTTGCTTTGTCTGAGATCATGATTGCTACTCTGTCTTTCTTTGCTTCAGTTGAAGCATAATAAGTTCTGCTCTAGCCCCTTACCTTTACCCTGTCAAATGTATGTCTTGTAAACAACATATTGTAGGATTTTGCTTTTTAATCCATTCTGCTATCTGCTTCCATTTTATGGGTGAGTTCATTTCATTCACATTCATAGTTATGATACCTAAATGTATATTTCTCTCCATGCTATTTTTTCTTATTTACTTCCCTCTCTCTTACCCCCCAACCCTTTCCCTCCTCTCAAGTGTTTTACTTCTCATCACTGCCTTTCTCAATATACCCTCTTTATCAGCCTTCCCTTACCCCTTCTATTATCCTCATCCCTTTTTACTTCTTTATAGGGTAAGATAGATTTTTGTATCCAACTGAGTGTGTATGTTATTACCTCTTTGAGTCAATTTTGATGACAGTAAGTTTTAAGTTTTGCCTGCCACCCCGTCATCTTCCCCTCCATTATAATAGTTCTTTCATACCTCTTTTATGTGGCATAATTTATCCCCTTCCATCTCCCCTCTCTTTCTTCCAGTGAAATTTTCTTCCTCACTCCTTTATTTTGTTTTTGGAGGTATCGTCCCATCAAAGTCACCTTATATCCACACTCTCTGTCTATATATACTCCTTCTAATTGTTTTTATAGTAATAAAGTTCTTAAGAGTTAGAAATGTTGTCTTGTCATATAGAAATATAAACAGTTTAACCTTGTTGAATTTCTTATATTTTCCCTTTCTTGTTTCTTTTTTACCTTTTTATGTTTCCCCTGAGTCTTGTATTTGGAGTTAAATTTTTTATTCAGCTCTGGTCTTTTAATTAGGAATGCTTGAAAGTCTTCTATTTCATCAAATGCCCATTTTCCCCCTGAAAGATTAAATTCAATTTTGCTGGGTAGATGATTCTTAATTTATTTTTTAATTATTTAATATTTTCAACATTGATTTCCACAAGGTTTTGAGTTACAAATTTTCACCCCATTTCTACCCTCCCCACCACCCCAAGATGGCATATATTCTGGTTGCACCTTTCCCCAGTCTGCTCTCCCTTCTGTCACCCCACTCCCCCTGCCCCTTATCCCTTTTCCCCTTACTTTCTTGTAGGGCAAGATAGATTTCTGTACCCCATTGCCTGTATATCTTATTTCCCAGTTGCATGTAAAAACAACTTTTTTTTGAACATTTGCTTTTAGAACTTTGAGTCCCAAATTCTCTCCTTTCTTACATCACCACCCACCCTCCTTGAGAAGGCAAGCAATTCAACATAGGCCACACATGTATCATTATGCAAAACACTTCCATAATAGTCATGTTGTGAAAGACTAACTATACTAACTATATTGCCTTCTATCCTATCCTGTCCCCCTTTATTCAATTTTCTCCCTTGACCCTGTCCCTTTTCAAAAATGTTTGCTTTTGATTACCTCCTCCCCCTATCTGCTCTCCCTTCTATCATCCCCCCCCCGCCTTATCACCTTCACCCCTACTTTCCTGTAGGGTAAGAGACCCGACTGAGTGTGTATGTTATTCCCTCCTTAAGTCAAATCCGATGAGAGCAAAATTCACTCATTCCCTTTCACCTGCCCCCTCTTCTCTTCCATTATAACTGCTTTTTCTTGCCACTTTTTTGTGAGATAATTTACTCCATTCTATCTCTCCCTTTTTCCTTCTCCCAATACATTCCTCTCCCACCCCTTAAGTTTTTTTAAACATCATCCCTTCATATTCAACTCACCCTGTGCCCTCTGTCTATATATATGTATGTTCCCTTCAACTACCCTAATACTGAGAAAGGTCTCATGAATTATAAACATCATCTTTCCATGTAGGAATGTAAACAAAACAGTTCAACTTTAGTAAGTCCCTTATGATTTCTCTTTCCTGTTTACCTTTTCATGCTTCTCTTGATTCTTGTGTTTGAAAGTCAAATTTTCTATTAAGTTCTGGTCTTTTCATTGAGAAAGCTTGAAAGTCCTCTATTTTGTTGAAAATCCATATTTTACCTTGGAGTATTATAGTCAGTTTTTCTGGGTAGGTGATTCTTTGTTTTAATCTTAGCTCCTTTGACCTCGGGGATATCATATTCCAAGCCCTTCAGTCCCTTAATGTAGAAGCTGCTAGATCTTGTGTTATCCTGATTGTGTTTTCACAATAATCAAATTATTTCTTTCTGGCTGCTTGCAATATTTTCTCCTTGACCTGGGAGCTCTGGAATTTGGTGACAATATTCCTAGGAGTTTTCTTTTTGGGATCTTTTTGAGAAGGCCATCTGTGGATTCTTTCAAATTCTATTTTACCCTCTGGTTCTAGAATATCAGGGTAGTTTTCCTTGATAATTTCTTGAAAGATGATGTCTAGGCTCTTTTTTTGATCATGGCTTTCAGGCAGTCCAATAATTTTTAAATTATCTCTCCTGGATCTATTCTCCAGGTCAATGGTTTTTCCAATGAAATATTTCAACATTGTCTTCCATTTTTTCATTCTTTTGGTTCTGTTTTACAGTTTCTTGATTTCTCATAAAGTTACTAGCTTCCACTTGCTCCATTCTAATTTTTAAGGTAGTATTTTCTTCAGTGGTCTTTTGGACCTCCTTTTCCATTTTGCTAGTTCTGCCTTTTAAGGCATTCTTCTCCTCATTGACTTTTTGGAGCTCTTTTGACATTTGGGTTAGTCTAGTGTTATTTTCTTCAGTATTTTTTTGGGTCTCCTTTAGCAAGTTGTTGACTTGTTTTTCATGAGTGACAGTAGTACTAATTCCTACTCTTGAAGATGCTGAAGCTGGTGGATTGCCTGAGTTTAGGACTTCTGAGCTAGAGTAGGACAAAAACCAATTGAGAGCCTATACTAAGTCTACCTTCAATGTGGTGATCCTGTGGAAGTGAAGGGTTAAAGGTTCTGTGTTGATCAACAGTGGAATTGGGCTGGTGAATGAACACTGCACTTCAGCCTGGGTGAAATACAGAGACTGACCCAGTCTCTCTCTCTCACACTCTCTCTCCATCTTTCTCTCTCATATACAAACACATGCATGCGCGCACACACACACACACACACACACACACCCCTACCTTACACTGTATAGGCATAGACCTATACAGGTAGTTATCTGTGAGTTTTCCCTGCGATTAGATCTTGAAATGACATTATTTAAAGCTTTTACAAATTATCTGGAAAATGGAATTCAGTAAAATATTCAGTTATAAGCTTTTCTGAATACTGAAATGTCAAAGCAACAAGAACAAACTACAGGAAAATCCCTCAAGGCTATGTGACTTGTCAGAAAGATATGCTTCACTCTGGCTCCATGCAGAGTGTCATGCACCATTTTCTCATGGATCTAACCATTCTTTCTCATCTGGGAGATGTCTTTTTTAAAAATACTATTTTATTGTTTCCAATTACATGTAAAGACAGATTTTTAACATTCATTTTTTTAAATTTTGAGATCCAAATATTATTCC